>NC_084796.1:223258113-223563947 GCF_963169125.1 Humulus lupulus
GTCCCACCATATTCTAACATCTTTCTTGAGCAGAGATGAAACGCAGGATATGCGGTCCGTGTTGCCAAGATTCATGTGCGTTAGGAATGGCTCCACATTTCTGAGCCATTCTTCCGCCTCGAAGGGGCTATTGTCCCTTCAAAGTTCGAAGCGTCTTGCTTATGTAACTGCTCATAAATTGGCTCCATGTGCTGAGATGGGTATGGTGCATAGTTCTCCATTGGCCATCTCCCATAAGGACCTACTTGATGGGGTGCTTGAGCCATTTGCGGAGGCTGCGGTTGCGGAGGAGGTGGAGGTTGAGTCTGAGGCTGAGCCTGCTGTCGTTGTTGATGCAGTAATTCCTCAACTTGCTGTCGTAGTTTGGCAATTTCTGCAGTGTTGTCAACCGGCAGAGGTGGAGCATTTCGGTTAGCAGTAGCACGCACTCCCCTTCTGCGAACCGGTGGGGCTTCATTGCTCTCAGGAGCAGCATTGGAGGCATTGGCATTCGTGCGTGTAGACCTTCTGAGCGACATCTTCAACGAAGTTCAAACAATTAAGGAAGCATGTTAAAACTTGCCCTAATAGGCTCTAAGGCATAAACTTAATCTAAGCTAACATAACTCGGACCTATTTATTATGACTTCTTATGAAAAAAAATTATATAAGCCTTCTTTATAATTAGGGTGTGTTTCTAAACTTAGAAAAATAAGCCATCTTTATTATTTTCTAAGTCTGTTTCTAATCATCCTATATGACTTAATTCTCAGGCTCGAAACTCATCGTTGTTCCAAAGTTAACCATATTGAGGGAGGGCTGGGATTAGTAAAATCGTTCCCACTACTATGGCCCCCTAACTCTCAATATAGAACCCGGTTCATTGATTTGTATCCACCCTCACCGAACTTGATCATTATTTATTAAATTTATTATTTATTATGATTGCAAAAGAAAAATCAAACTCATACATGTCATCAAAATAACAATGATATTCATTTGGAAAAACAGTTTTCACTAAGTACAATCATAAAGAAAATAAATAAATAAATAAATAAAGAAACTAATCTATTCTAAAAATCGGGATCTTCTACATCTGATCCTTCATCTAACATATCATCGTCTATCTCTTCATAGTCATCATTGTCTTGAGCCTCAAAATGCCCTCGAGAAAGATTCGTAAAAATTTTATGTTTTTGCTCATTTGTGAATTGGAATTCCATCTTAGAGGTGAACCTAAATATGAGAAAATAATATCTCATAGCTACCGGTAATTCATCTTCATCATCTATAGTCTCCAATATATCTTCTAAGGCTGCAATTACAGTAGGATAATCTTTAAAAAGTCTAATCACTAAAACATATTTCTCCGTAGCTCTCATCATGATTTTCATGATTTTCTTAGTTGCTTGGAGGTGACCTATCTCCCTGTGGAATAAAAGTAATCTCCGAGTGATTCTTTCTAGCACTCCTACGGTGTTTCTTGGCTCTCTAATTCTTTTCAAGGCCTTAATGGCTCGGATATCCTCATAAGTTAATGCTCCATTCATTCTTCATTGAAAACATAAGGCTAAAACATTAACTATACATATAAACATAATAACTATAACATAAATACTTACATTGACGGTTAGATTCAGAGCTTGAGCGTGTGTATCAAGAAAAACTTCACATGAATGAACCGTTTCTCTGATACCAACTGTAATGACCCAACTAATTCTAAGACCTTGGACCATTAAAACTACTAGACTTAGCTACTATTTTTGAGAAAACATACATAAGAAATATTCACAAATTTATTAAAAACTTCAAAGTAAATATTGAAATACATAAATGCAGGGTATGGGATCCCATTGTTTTAAAATAAAACAAAACTTTAAACTAAATGAAATTGTTTACAAAGCTAAATGCGGAAAAATACATAGAAACATAATTTAAAGAGACTAAAAATAACGTCGTCCTCAAATCGTCACGCAGTCCATCGAATCTCTTCATCCTTAATACACAGGCAAGCTACTATGAATCCTTCCACCCATATCTATTTCCTGCATACAATAAAAATAAAGGAGTGAGCCTAATGCCCAGCAAGGAAAATCTACTAGCACATATAGCATAAAACATAAACATAAGACTACAAAACATATGACTATAAAACATGCATTATAATGGCCATCAGACTTCTAGGGGCTTGCTAGCTAAGCAATCATATGCCCATAAATTTACCGGGCTTAGTTATCTAAACAAGTCATATAAATTTATGGGGCTCGTTATCTAAACAATCATATGCCCAAGGGATATATTATTAGGACTTGTTATCTAAACAAGTTATATGTTTGTTATCTAAACAAATTATGTGATTATTATCTAAACAATCATATACTAAAACAACTAAAAACATATCATTCATATAGCATAAACATATCAAAACATAAAAGCATACAAAATCTATTCTATTTTCCTTACCAATACCGGGATTTATGAGAACAAGGATGGGATTTTGAACACTCTTAAAATCAACAATAAGAATGGTGAGTATTTCTAAAGATAAGAGATGATAAAGAAGAGAACTAAACCATCAAGAAGAAGCTTACCAAAAAGAAACCTTAAGTTCAAAGAACTTAAATACCTAACCAAGAATGGAAAACAACGAGTTACGATTTGAGTAAAGAAAACTAAAGGAAACTAAAGAACCATACAGAAATGAACTTAAGATTAGGAATACATTTGAATGTACTAGAACCGAACTACACCTTGATATTGAAAACACACTATTTATCTCACTTCCCAAGTGTTTATAAAGCTTAAGATGATAAAGCTTTTATCCTAACCCAAGTGTTTATCACTCTATAGTAACCCTAGCAGCTTGAAGGCTTTGAACACATCTTGAAGAATGAGAGAAATGGCTGGGTACTAGGTCCTATTTATAGACTTCAAGGAGTTCAAGGAGTGAAACTACCTCCTTTTAGCTTGAATAAAATAATGAATATTAATTGAATAATATTTGAATATTCATTCAACAGGTGATGAAGACTCGGTCAAAACGTTCAGAGGCTAGTCAAGAGGTTAAGGAATGAATCAAGCTCGGTTTCTACAACATTTGAAAAAGTGGTCCTAGGGTCGATATATCGCTCACTCTAGGCGATATATCGCCTGGCCCTATGTCCCGAGTGCTCGTGGTTTCGATCATGTGAAGTTGACGTGTTTTTCATATCTCCCGTGTGGCGATATATCGCCCCTATAACTGCGATATATCAGCATACGTTGAAATATTAGACACGTAATTGCACTTTATCAGCTTAATTTGAATTGATTAATCAGGTTTGACTAAGTAATACGAGGTTCCAGCAAGTTTTGGAAGGGTCTAGGGCTTCTAGAAACTTCTATTTTTTAATTATCCACTTAAAAATGCTTAATCCTCAAATAAACAAGATTGTGACAAGTGTCATGCTCTTAATGGTCTTGGAAGATTCTAGAGTTTCTAGAACTTTATTTTATTTAAACTATAATTAAATCCTTAAATAAACATGCACACGATAAGTGTCATGATCGTATTAATTCTATCTAAACCTTATAGTATAATAAATGACATCTTTATAATCAGCTATATTAATCAAACCTTATGTTATAATTAATATTCTTAAACTGTAGGTTAAACTTATAAAATCTATAAGTGTTGCTACGAGTGTTCAACTAAGTCCCGGTTTGAACACAAAACCACAGTAACTAACATACTATAACTAGCTAAGTAAAGTTTTGGGACTCTACATTTGTCGAACTCATCTCTTGGAGTAGATTGATGCCTTCGAGCTTGCTACTCATGCTTGAGCACTAATGTCGTAGCTTTGGAACTTCTTGATGATTTGTATAGGTATAATGCTAACACTCATTAGTCCTTAGCTTACTCTTTATGAACCTACATTTTGATGTTGTTTATTCATTCTCAAAATTTGGGTGTAAAATTTTACCTCCTCAAAAGTGTAGGTTCGAATCCCATGAGAAGGAAACTTTTGAACTTCACTTTCGAGAAACGTGCCCACCTACCACACTCGAGTGTGGACATGTATCAATACACGATTAGATATTGAGAGTACTCAAGTACTATTTTCTCTGACATGTCCTTTCTATTCCCCTTTTTGCTGCCAATTCTCGAAATCAAACGTGGTCCATTGGATCACGTTTTAATCCATTTCAAAGGCACAGATTAATCCCCTAATGCAACCTTTTGGCCTATTTAAAGTCCCATTCATCTCTTCCATCCTCACCTCTACATCTCAACTTTTAGAAAGGAAACTCAAACTAGAGCCCCAAATTTTTGCATGTTCTCCAAGTAAAAAAAGCAACGCAATCTCCTCACATTCGGTTCAATTGGATTGTTCCTGCTTCTGATTTCCCAATCCACATCTCTTCATTCCCAAGACTAACTTTGTGTAAGTTCTATAAACCTTAATTTCCTTGTATATCACATATTTTTTTTTCTTAGTTTTCATGCATGAGAAAAATATTTTGGTTCTTGCTATGTTCTTGAAATCTTAATTGTAAAAGAGAGGTTTTTGATTTGTATGAGTGAGCATTTTTTGCGAATAAAGATCTGTTTATGCAAAATCAGTAATGCCCCGACTATTTCTAAGACCTCGGACCATTAAAAATTACTATGACATACTATTATTTTGAATGCATACATAAGAAATAACATATCTTTATTTAAAACCCAAAATAAGTGAGAAATACAAGTAAAGTAATGAATATAAAATACGGTATGGGTACACATTGTTTAGTACATAAAACATAAAATATAACTTAAATAAATTGTTAAAAACTAAGTGCGGAAATACATAAAAAAACATAATTTAAAAGACTTTCAACAACGTCATCCTCGATCTTCCATCAGTCCATCATCCTCAACACACATGCCAAGTTGCCACGATTCTTTCCCGTCTTCCATGTTCATTTTCCTACATCAAGCTAAAAATAAAGGAATGAGCCTAATGCCTAGCAAGGAAAATCTACTAACACACGTAACACATAAATCATAAACATATACTATAAAACATAGGACTATGAAAACGTATATCATATAGGACTACAATATTAATGGCCATTAACTCATTAACATGGCATGTGATAAAACCATCTAGGTCCTCTGTCTAATAATCGAGGTACGTTAGATCACAACTATAGTATATGATAACCCATCTAGGTCCTCTGTCTACTAATTGAGGTAGGGTAAATCATAACTCAAAACCATGAGAATGATAAAAATTCTTGGGGTTTGCTATCTAAGCAACTATAAGCCCCAAGTGACTACAAAACATATTTATACATATATACATAATACATAGCACATATCATAGCATAAAACATATAAAAACATATAAACACACATAATCTATCCTATTTTCCTTACAAAAAACCGGGATATGGAGACAAGAACGGGGTTTTGGAACACTCCTAAAACCAACAGTAAGAATAGTGAGCTTCTAAAGAAAAAGAGATGAAAAAGAGAACTAAACCATCCAAGTAGAAACTTACCGAAAACCTTAATGTTTAAGGGAATTAAACACTTAATCAAGAATCATAAACAGGAGTTAGGATCTGAAAGAAAATGGAATAAAATAACTATGACGAACTAAACTTAAGGATAGGAATACCTTGAATGATCTTATGACTTGATCTTTACCTCGATACCGAAATAACTCTATATCTTATTTCCCAAGTGTTTAAAAAAGCTTAGATTGGAAAAGCTTTTATCCCAAAACCCAAGTGTTTCTCTCTATAGAAATCTTAGAAGCTTGGAGGCTCTGAAGAATGCTTGAATGATGAATGAAATGGCTGAGTACTAGGTACTATTTATAGAGTTCAAGGAGTGAAACTAACCCCTTTTAATTTGAATAAATAAATGAAAAAGATTTGAATTTGCGTTCAACAGATGCCCAGAACTCGGTCAAAATCGTTCAAAGGCAGGTCCAAGTGGTTAAGGCTGTTTTCAAATTTAAAAATCCTCAAGCTTCAAAAAAATACTCCCAGGGGCGATATATCACCTACCCTGGGCGAATACATCGCCTAGACCTATTTCCTGAGCCCCGTTCGTTCGTGCAAAGTCGATGTATTTTCCGTATCTCCTGTAGGCAATATATCGGCCCCTATAGCTGCGATATATCGGCATACGTTGATAAATCAAACACATTTTTGCACTTTCTCAGCATATTTTGAATTGATTAAACATCTTTGACTGAGTCAAAACGTGATCCTAACAACTGCTGGAAGGTTCTAGAGCTTCTAGATCTTTCTTGTATTTAAACTATTCATAAAAAATACTTAAATTCTTAATAAACATGATTATGACAAGTGTCACATTCTTAAAAATTCTATCTAAACCTTAGGTTATAATAAATAACATTTCTAGGACCAATAATATTAATCAAACCTAATGTTATATTTAATATTTCTAAACTATAGGTTAAACTTATAAAATCCATAATTGTTGCTATGAGTTTCCAACTAAGTCCCGGCTTGAACCAAAATCCACAGAAACTAACATACTACAAGCTACTACTAGCTACTACTACTACTATCTAGCTAAATAAAAATTCTGGGACACTACAATTCTCCCATACTTAAAAGAATTTCGTGCCTGAAATTTACTTACCAAACGATTCCGGATACCGTGTTAACACGTCTCCCTCCAACTCCCACGTTGCCTCCCGTTCAGAACTATTACTCCATAGGACCTTGACTATCGGAATACTCTTAGACCGTAATTCCTTCATCCCTCTATCTAGGATGCTAATCGGTCATTCCTCGTAACTCAAGTCTTTTTGGAGTGCTATCGTATCGTACTTGAGGACGTTAGATGGGTCTGACACATATCTACGTAGCATCAAGATATGAAACAAATTGTGGCTGTCTGGTAGGGCTGGCAGTAGGGGTAATCTATATGCAACTTTTCCCACCTTGTCTAATATCTCAAAAGGACCTATAAATCGGGGACTAAGCTTGCCTTTCTTCCCAAACCGCTTCACACATTTCATACAAGATATCTTTAATAAGACTTGATCTCCGACTTTGAATTCCACATCATGCCGCTTGGCATTCGCATAACTTTTCTGTCAGCTCTGAGCAGTGAGCATACGCTTTCTAATCAGCGCTACTGCATCCTAAGCTTCTCTAACAGCTCTGGGTCCAAGAAGTTGCCTTTCTCCTACCTCGTCCCAATGTAATGGCGATCGACACCTCCTTCCATAAAGTAACTCATAGGGTGCCACCCCGATCGTTGACTGGTAGCCATTTTTGTAGGAGAACTCTATCAGTGGTAAATACTTACTCCATGATCCTCCAAAGTCTAGTACACAAGCGCGCAACATATCTTCTAAAATCTGTATGGTACGCTCGGACTGACCATCGGTTTGAGGATGAAATGACGTACTAAGACTTAACTTGGTACCCATGGCTTGCTACAGGCTTCCCCAAAATCTCGATGTAAACACTGATCCTCTATTTGATACCATGGTCTTCGAGATTCCATGCAGTCGTACAATTTCTCGTACATAAATGTTTACGTACTAGTTCGCTGTGTATGTAGTCTTGACAGGCAGGAAGTGAGCTGACTTGGTTAGTCTATCTACTACTACCCAAGCCAAGTTGTGCTGCTTATTTGTTCGTGGTAGTCTTGTCACAAAGTCCATGGCTATGTCTCCCCACTTCCATTCTGGAATACTAAGCGGTTGCAATAAGCTTGCAGGCCGCTGATGTTCTGCTTTCACTTGCTGGCATACTAAGCATTTAGACACATATTCTGCTACGTCTTTCTTCATTCTTGGCCACCAATACAATACCTTAAGGTCATGAATCATCTTGGTCGTCCCTGGGTGAACTGAGTATGGGGTATTGTGTGCCTCTTCTAAAATCTTCATCTTAATTCCATAGTCATTCAGAATGTATACCCGACCTTTATATCTCAAGAACCCCTGTCCTGATAAAGAGAAATATGTGGCCTTGCCTTCTTTGACTACAGCTATGTGAGATATTAATGTGTCATCATGCCCTTGCTCGATCTGTATATCTTCTAATAGACTTGACTAGATGGACAAGTTAGCCAGTTTACCAATGACTACTTCTATTCCGGCATTGATCAGCTCTTGCTGAAGCGACTTTTCTATTCCGGATATTGCTGCTAGATTCTCGTAACTCTTCCTGCTTAGCGCATCAACAACTATGTTTTCTTTTCCTAGGTGGTATAGGATTTTGCAGTCATAATCCTTTACTAGTTCTAACCACCTGCGCTGCCTCATTTTGATCTCTTTCTGTGTGAAGAAATACTTTAAGCTCTTGTGGTCTGTATAAATCTCACACCGTTCTCCATAAAAATAGTGGCGCTAGATTTTCAATGCAAAGACCACCGCTGCCAACTCCATATCATGCGTTGCTCGTATTCCTTCAGTTGCCTTAAGGCGTAGGCTATCACTTTGTCATTCTGCATCTGCACACAACCCAAACCTTGCTTCAACACGTCATAATATATTACAAACTTGTCATTGGGTGTCGGTACACAAAGTACCGGTGCTGAGCATAACTTATCCTTGAGTAACTGGAAACTTTATTCACATCTATCCATCTAGTTGAACCCTTGTTGTTTCCGAGTCAGGTTGGTAAGCGAAGTGGCTGTCTTAGAAAAGCTTTCTACAAATCTCCGATAATAGCCTGCTAGCCCCAGAAAACTTCTAACCTCTGACGCATTCTTAGGTCTTGGCCAATCCTTCACAGCCTCTACCTTAGTTGGGTCTACAGCAACTCCGTTCTTGGATACTATGTGGCTGAGGAACGCTACTTGCAAAAGCCAAAATTTGCACTTCTTGAACTTGGCGTAAAGTTGACGCTCTTTCAATCACAACATGGTCATTTTTAAATGTTCCCCGTGGTCGACTTCGTCCTTAGAGTACACCAAAATATCGTCGATGAACACTACGATGAATTTGTCCAAGTAATCCTTGAAGACCAGATTCATTAAATCCATAAATGCGGCTGGAGCGTTGGTAAGACCAAAAGACATAACTAAAAACTTGTAATGTCCATATCGAGTTCTAAAAGCTGTCTTGGGAGTATCTTCTTCTCGTACCTTGAGCTGGTGATACCCGGACCGTAGATCAATCTTTGAAAACACGGTCGCTCCTCGGAGTTGATCAAACAAGTCGTTGATCAGGGGTAGCGGGTACTTATTCTTAATTGTCACCTTATTGAGCTCGCGGTAATCTATACACATCCGCATGCTTCCGTCCTTCTTCTTCACAAATAAAACCAGGGCTCCCTATGGCGAATGGCTTGGTCTAATGAAACCCAAGTCTAAGAGTTCTTGTAGCTCTGTCTTTAACTCCTTGAGTTTGGTTGGTGCCATCTGGTATGGTGCCTTTGACATAGACTCAGTTTCCGGTACTAGTTCGATTGTGAAGTCGATTTCCTAAGTCGGCGACAACCCTGGTAAGTCGTTAGGAAATACTTTTGGGAATTCTTTCATAATGCGGATGTCTCCAACCTTTAGTGGTGTTTCCTTTGCCACATCCGTGACTTAATGCTCAAGCTCTAATCATCCTATATGACTTAATTCTCAAGCTCGAAACTCATCGTTGTTCCAAAGTTAACCATATTGAGGGAGGACTGGGATCAGTAAAATCATTCCCACTACTATGGCCCCCTAAACTCTCAATATAGAACCCGGTCCATTGATTTGTATCCACCCTCATTGAACTTGGTCATTATTTATTGAATTCATTATTTATTATGATTGTAAAAAAATCAAACTCATACATGTCATTAAAAAATAACAATAATATTCATTTGGAAAAAATATTTTCACTAAGTACAATCATAAATGCAAAAATAATAAATAAATAAATAACTAAACTAAACTAACATAACTATGGTAAATCTAAAAATCAGGATCTTCTACGTCTGACCCTTCATCTAACATGTCATCATCTATTTCTTCATAATTATAATTATCTTGAGCCTCAAAATTACCTCGGGGAAGATTCATAAAGATTCTATGCTTTTGTTCATTAGTGAATTGAAATTCCAACTAAGAGGTGAACCTAAGTATAAATCATCACCATCTTCTATAGTCTCCCATATTTCTTCTAATGTTGAAATTATAGAAGGAAAATCTTTAAAAAAGCCTAATTATTAGGACATATTTCTCCGTAGCTCTCATCATAATTTGCTTAGTAGTCTGAAGATGAACTATCTCCTTGTGGAATAAGATTAATCTCTGAGATATTCTTTCTAACACTCCTACTATATTCCTTGGCTCTCTAATCCTTTTCAATGCCTTAATGGCTCGGATATCCTGATACGTCAAGGCTCCATCCATTCTTAACTGAAAACATAATGGCTAAAACGTTAGCCATAAACATAAACATAATCATAATAAACATAAACACTTACATTGGCGGTTAGATTCAGAGCTTGTGCGTGTGTATCAAGGAGGACTTCATGCAAATGAACTATGGCTCTGATACCAACTGTGATGCCCCGACTATTTCTATGACCTCAGACCATTAAAAATTACTATGACATAACTATTACTTTGAATACATACATAAGAAATAACATATCTTTATTTAAAACCCAAAATATTGTGCAAAATACAAGTAAAGTAAAGAATATAAAATATGGTATGGGTACCCATTGTTTAGTACATAAATCATAAAAAATAAACTTAAATCAATTGTTAAAAACTAAGTGCGGAAATACATAAAAAAAAAACATAATTTAAAAGACTTTAAACAACGTCATCCTTGATCTTCCATCAGTCCATTCATCCTCAACACACATGCCAAGCTGCCACGATTCTTTCCCGCCTTCCATGTTCATTTTCCTGCATTAAGCTAAAAATAAAGGAATGAGCCTAATGCCCAGCAAGGAAAATCTACTAACACAAATCATAAATCATAAATATAAGACTATATGATAAACATATACTATAAAAATATGACTATAAAAATGTATATCATATAGGACTACAATATTAATGGCCATTAACTCATTAACATGGTATATGATAAAACAATCTAGGCCCTCTGTCTACTAATCGAGGTAGGTTAGATCACAACTATAATATATGATAACCCATATAGGTCCTCTATCTACTAATCGAGGTAGGGTAAATCATAACTCTAAACCTTGAGAATGATAAAAATTCTTGGGTTTTGCTATCTAAGCAACTATAAGCCCCAAGTGACTACAAAACATATTTATACATATATACATAATACATAGGACATATCATAGCATAAAACATATCAAAACATATAAACACACATAATCTATCCTATTTTCCTCACCAAAAATCAGGATATGGAGACAAGAACGGGGTTTTGGAACACTCCTAAAACCAACAGTAAGAATAGTGAGCTTCTAAAGAAAAAGAGATGAAAAAGAGAACTAAACCATCCAAGTAGAAACTTACCGAAAACTTTAATGTTTAAGGGAATTAAACAGCTAATCAAGAATCATAAACAAGAGTTAGGATCTGAAAGAAAATGGAATAAAATAACTATGAAGAACAGAACTTAAGGATAGGATTACCTTGAATGGTCTTATGACTTGATCTATACCTCAATACCAAAATAACTCTATATCTTACTTCCCAAGTGTTTAGAAAAGCTTAGATTGGAAAAGATTTTATTCCAAAACCCAATTGTTTCTCTCTATAGAAATCTTAGCAGCTTGGAGGCTCTGAAGAATGCTTGAATGATGAATGAAATGACTGAGTACTAGGTACTATTTATAGAGTTCAAGGAGTGAAACTAACCCCTTTTAATTTGAATAAATAAATGAAAAAGATTTGAATTTTCGTTCAACAGATGCCCAGAACTCGGTCAAAATCATTCAAAGGCAGGTTTAAGTGGCTAAGGCTGTTTTCAAATTTAAAATTCCTCAAGCTTAAAAAAAAAACACTCCCAGGGGCGATATATCGCCTACTCTGGGCGATATATCACGTAGACCTATTTCCCGAGCCCCGTTCATTCGTTCATGCGAAGTCGACGTGTTTTCCGTATCTCCCGTAGGCGATATATTGGCCCCTATAGCTGCGATATATCGACCCCTATAGCTGTGATATATCGGCATACGTTGATAAATCAAACACGTATTTGCACTTTCTCATCATATTTTGAATTGATTAAACAACTTTGACTGAGTCAAAACGTGATCGTAACAGCTGCTGGAAGATTCTAGAGCTTCTAGATATTTCTTTTATTTAAACTATTCATAAAAAATGCTTAAATCCTTAATAAACATGATTATGACAAGTGTCACATTCTTAATAATTCTATCTAAACCTTAGGTTATAATAAATAACATTTCTAGGACCAGCAATATTAATCAAACCTTATGTTATATTTAATATTTCTAAACTATAGGTTAAACTTATAAAATCCATAACTGTTGCTATGAGTTTCCAACTAAGTTTCGGCTTGAACCAAAATCCATGGAAACTAACATACTACACGCTACTACTAGCTACTACTACTATCTAGCTAAGTAAAAATTCTGGGACACTACAAAATCTTTGGTAAAAATAGCATCTTTTTTAGGTTATGGGGTAATAGGTTATAAGTTTTGTGTAGTGCAAAGAATATGGTTCTGAATTAGGGTTTTAATGCACATAAATTGATGACGTCTCATTTTTGGGCAACTGTGGAATACCCCAAGTTGGAAGTAACCATCCCACTCTCGCGTGAACCTAATCTCGATGCCTCGAGCTTATCACAACTCGGTTACAACATTAGAGCAGTTTTGCTATTTCGAGTCTTTGGGCTCGATTTATTCTATCTCGTTATCTCGAGCTTGTAAACTCGAGTTGTCAAGATTTTTTTCTTCCTATTTTTTGTAAACAATGGGCCCTCACCCTTTTCTTTCATGTTAGATGATGCAGTCTTCAGAGAATCGGTGGGGGCCCAAGCTTGCACTCCCTTACCACCCACCTTCTCCTCAAGTTGATTCTCTATTCACTCGAAACCAACAATTAATTCAAGAATGAAGGGCCCCTCGAATGGGAAGACATACGAGCTCACTTCCGACGTCAGATTAACAAGGTCAAACAAGGGAAAAGAAGGAGACTATGATTTTTTCGTGTATCCTAACCCAAATCTTGATGTCCTACCAATCTCACTAGAACCAGAGTGTAAGGTCATAGTAGCATATTCCCCAGGTGAACTCTCCTTCGAATTCATGGAGAGTAGATCAAATCAACTAACCAAAAAACCTGCCTCCAAAGTCCCTTTCGCCCCAGCGTTGGAGAACTCTTTCTTCGAGGCTGAACATTACCAGAGTTCCATCACACCCACAAGATAGATTTTGGACATTCTGTCTTGTCATGGACTAAAGCTATTCAACAAGTTGGTATGTCAGCCTACTAGCTCCAATGAAAGGAGTTTCTTTGCTCTAGGTGAAGGCAACTCAGAGAAAAAATCAAGTTTGCGGCTTGGAGTCATGAGCACATGCGAGATGGGGCATTATTACGTCGGTATTGCCTCATTTCAGCTCCAGTCCAACTCGTACAGATTCTTAGCGACACTAAGGTCACTATACCATGAGAAAAAAATGTAATGGACCCTCAACATGTGAGATTGTGTATCTCTTTTGCCTAAAAACCAATGCTTCCCTAGCTCATGGTGGGGATGGCTTCTATTATCTGTTGAGCTATCCAAGGGAGAGGAGGTTGTTTGAGGACATACCTAACCATCCTCTCAACTTCAAGACAATTTTCTTCTGGACAGACGGTCTCGATTCATTTATATTCTACTCGTTCCAATGGATCCTTAAGTATTCTTTCGTACCTTTCTCTTTGACTTTTTCATTTCGAGCTCGAAATGCTCATTCAAATTAATTGTGCAGCCAATTACAACCGCCCAAAACCCACTAAGGCCATGAAAGACCACATGGAAGAAATTCCAAAGCTTTTGTATGGTCAGCGGTCTCTCAACTATCTCATTCACAAGGACTAGCTCTGACAATGCGATCTCCTCGGCGAAGGCGAGTCTACAAATGATGTTGGGATTCGCAAGTTCATAAGATGGGAAGATGTCCCTATATCGAATGCCAAGCTTCCCACCAAAAGGAAGCACTCGAGCTCACATTCTTGGGCCTCTGTTCCTCAACTAGTCGAACCATCATGCTCGGGAACTAAAGTACAAGACGAAGCCTCTCCGAGCTTGTCTGACAAAGTTAAAGTTGTGTTAGTCCTATCTATGTGGTCTCCAACCCTTCTAAAACAAGAGCCCAACATCATAGTCCTTTTTAATGATCCTCGAAACAATTTTGTGACCTGGTTAGGGGTAGATCTTAAGGGGCATATGTACGGTAGTTGGTTAGGGAAATACCAAACTATGTATAGCATAAACGAAGTTTGGGAAGGGATAGCAGTCCAGTATGAGACTAACGACTATAGGGATTTATCGAGTATGTCTGCTACTTATCGAGAGGGAAGCCCCTTAGAATCATCTGAAGATAGAGAGATTTCCTGGTCCCCAAGCTCGAGCTAGGGGAGATCTTCCTATTAGGTTTTTTTACTTAGAAGTTTCAATATCTTTTCCAAAAGATAATCCAACATTAATGTTTGTTTTCCCTATTTTTTTTATTTTCAGGAAAGATGGATTCAGACATTGACAACTTCCTCAACCATCCCACCGTGTCCAAAGGATCGGGTGTCCTCGAAGGGAGCACGTTCTTCTGAAGTCGCCAAAACAACTGAGCAACCCCGTCGACCTCAAAGCAGGCTGAGTCGGACATTGTCACTGTTCCTCCGGTGCACCTGGAGGTTATTGCTCTTCCTCCCTCGAGCCAAGCGAAGAAAACTCATCCTTCCCACTCTCCAATCCAAGAAAGAAAACTCATCGTTGCGACCTACATCCCCGAGTTCATGGTCAACAATGCTGCCGGTGCTCCCAGAGTTCAACTAGGTTTAGATGCCTTAGCCCGCATGGGCCAATGCTTCAGCAGCCTCAGGGCTCCCCAATGGGAGTTCTTAACAAGCTGCGAGAATACCAACACCTTTTTCGACAAGAGCGGAGAGTTACTTTCTTTGATAAGTTTTTCCTTGAAAATTGATAAACTCCATGTTTAACACCAATTCTTTGTTTCTTTAATCTTAATATCTGTGTTTGATTGCAGGCCTTCCCAACCTTCGTCTAGCATAACTACGTCCTGAATCGCAAGGTAGTAATGAGCAAGGTGCATGCTCAAAGTGCCAAGGAGGCACAGATCACAGTTGAAGACGACCTTAAGAAGGCGCAACAAGAGCTGAAAGCTAAAGACATGGAGCTTAAGAGGGTCCAAGAACTAAATGCCAAGATTGAGGAGGATAAGAAGACAACTTTCATGTTCATCAAGAGCAAGAAAACTCGTCTTCTTGAGGAATTCAAGACCAAGAAGGACAATGCCGTCGACATTGCGATGTATCACATTTGGGCCACAAATCCTGACCTGGATGCCAATTTCCTTTGTATTAAGGAGACCGAGTTTGTCAATAGTTGGCAGGCTCGATTAGAAGAGGAAAAAGCCAGCTCGAGGCTGAGGAGGCTCAAAGGCCATGGAACAAGCTGGGTCGGCGGATGCCGGATGTAACGACCTAAATTTGCTAATAAGGCTTCGGGCCTTGATTAGTGTGCCTGGAGGGCAATAATTGTTATATTGCATTAATTTATGTGAATTTAATGAATATGTGATTAGTATGCATGTTTAGGTGAAATAAATATGCATGTGGACCCCGTTTGTATGATAGGGGTGAATTGGTAATTTTAGCCCGCTGTGGGGATATATGTGATAATTGCATTATGTGATTTGTACCACGTGAGGGTGGTGTTATTATTGTGATGCACGTGCCGAGACGGTCCTAGAGAGCTAGCTAACTCAAAAGTCACAACGGGATTTTATACCCGGCTCGGGAGGAGCCTGGGGGTATCTTGGGGAATTTTGTGAGTTGAGTTGAGAACTAGTGGTTATAGTTATTGGTGATTGAGTAACTTGGGTAACCATTTGTAACTGCTGTGAGTAACAAGTTTAGATGGAAAATGGTAGAATTGAAATAGAAGTGAATGGACTAGAGTGCCCTTGAAGGTTTAGTTAGGAAATGATTATTAGGAGGGGTAATATGGTCATTTGGCAGGGGGTTTAGACAATGTTCAGCTGGGTTAAAGGGGTACACGATTTAGGCTTGGTCATATTTTGGTTTTGTTAAAAATAGAGAGAAGAAAAGCTAGAGGGAAAAGCTAGGGCAAGAAGAAGAAGAAGAGGAGTTGAAGGAGTTGAAATTTGGAGACTTAGGAGATGAATCAAGGAAGCTTAGGGTTGGATTCTTCATTCAAGGTAAGGATTCTATGTAAATTTAAGGCTTGTTTCTGTTTTGGTTTAAGAAATTGAAGCATGGTTTAAGTTTTGAGCTATGGGTTTAAATTTTCTGAAGTTGAAATCAAAGGTGTGGATTTTTGGGTGTGATTGTGTTTTTGATCTTGATACTAGTGTTTATGGGTTGTTAGATGGTTCATTTGAAGTTTTAAATTGATCTTGGGGTTTAGGTAATTGTTTGGGATGATTTGGAGGGGTATTAGCTCGGGAAAAATGCAAGAGAAAACCCAGAAATCTGGGTTCGCGAAGGAGCGCCGCGACCCTGTTCTTGGGCGCTGCGGCGCGAGGTTGCATCAGGATTTGGGGCTAGCCGCTGGGCGCCGCAGCCCTTGAGGGGAGTGCCGCGGCCCTAGGCCATTTTGGCAGCCAAAAAGTTGGGTTTTTAGGGCTTTTGCTCGGGGACGCGGGGGATGGTTCCAATGTATTGTTTTAAGGAATTAGTGGTCCCGAGAGTACGGGATTGGTCCCGGGAAGTGGTTTTGGGTTTGGTTAGTATTAAAAATGTTTTATGTGTGTTGTGACTAGGATTTCGGAAAGGATCGTGCTAGAGGATCGTGCTTGTGACCTTGGTGCATCAGGAAAGCTCGGGATACAGGTAAGAAAACTGTAGCACTCGAGAACAGGGCATGGGCCCATAGTGTTATTGCAGGGCATGGCCCTAGATTGTATTATGTGCTAATGTATAACCTTAAATGAATTATCATATGATTGAAAGATTATTTCGAGATGTACTATATGTGTGATTATAATGAAATGAACGGCTAAGGTCGAGAGCGGCGAAGGCTGAGAACGGCCGTGGGGCCGGAAGTAACACCTAGCACATGGGATGCTTATAGTCAGGGTGGGACCCAATGGATACATGGGTTATCCTTACGGTAAGGACCGAGACCCCAGGCTTGGGTTAGGCCTCTGGGGCGGCATGGCCGTGTTTGTTCATTCTGATGGTTTTCCTGTTTATCAGTGGATTATATGCTGATATGATATATGCATATGTTATTTACTGTATGAGTTTTCTTGCTGGGCTTTGGCTCACGGGTGCTTTGTGTTGCAGGTAAAAGCAAGGGGTCAGTCAACCAGCCATGAGTATGGAGAGCGTGGGGGCGGCGCGTACATGTTCGGCCTGCCCGACTGCTTTGGTTGGGGGCATTTTGAATATGGCTGTATTAACTTATTCTTTTGATAGTCAATCAAGTGTAAATCTATTTTTGAGTTGTAAGTATTTTGTAAACCTTATTTTTGGGATCCCAGATGTTGATACTTAAAGTTTTTAATGAAACTAAGTATTTTCAAAGATTACAGCCTTAACTTCCGGTTAGTCACACTTTTAGTCTTTGAAAACCTCGTAGAGTCAGTTAGTTACACAGTTGTGTTTTAAACTCACTTAGTAACGGCTCTAAGGTAGTAGGGTGTTACACCGGAGCTGCGAATCCATGAAGATCAAAACTTGGGTAGTGACCCATGGTGTTTTTTCTTTTCTTTGTAATTATAGTTTTTGATGCCCTTAGGGAAAATACAATTTACAACTTGAGCTTGAGCTATTTTTACTATCTGGTGGATGCTATACTTTAATGGTAGTTTTTATGCTTTTAAGTTTCCAGCTTGAAAACTGTTTTTCACATTATCTACCTTTAGCTTTTTTCCTTAATATTATACATCATATTTTGGTTCGAAATATTTCAAGCATGTTACTAAGGACTTGCTTTTATATTTGTTTATTTATACAAATACACTGTCATGCTTAGGGTTGAACTTCTATATATTTATACATAGTTCATTCGATTGCACAATTTCAACCTCTTTATATTCAAGTTCAAACTCTACTTATACCATGTATTTTCGTGTTTATAAATACTTATTGGCGTGTAGTCTCGTTAGTCTAGTTATTTCTTGATAAGAGATAGTAACTTTTCCTCACCCTCAAGTATGGTCTCAAGGTTGCGAGTTTGAAACTTTTTTGCAAAAAATTCCAGCTTTGTCTCGATTTTAGGAATATTGTTGGTTTATCTAGAATTCCAACTTTTATTCGTGTCGATTTGTTTTTGCTGATTCATTCCAGATTTGTTAAGTTATGTTCATGCCTGGTTTTCATCCAGGGTTTCAAATTCGTGCTTGGTTAGTAGTGACCCATGCACTCTAATGAATTTTATTGATGCTATATGTTTTTCGAGCCTATGGTATGATTGTATACCACTTATGCCCCCTTAATTTCCTATGATTGTGAAATCTTAGGTTATTGAATTTTGAGAGCTTGCAAAAAATATAACAATAATAAATAAAATTTGAACAAATAATAGTGCTTTATTAATAATAAAAACAAAAGTAAATACAAGCTTGGTTACAACTAAATAAACATCATTCCTACATTACTAATAATAAGGTCATAGATGTTCACCGTTCCAAGCTCGTGGAACCAACTCTCCATTCAATCTTGCTAGTTTGTACAGCCCAAGTCGAATGATGGATATGATTTGGTAAAGTACCTCCCAATTTGGCCCGAGCACACCTGTAGAGGGGTCTCGTGTGGCCAAAAACACGCGCCTAAGCACCAGGTCTCCCAATCCAAAGTGTCTGTCTCAAACCCTTTTATTGAAGTATCTTGTAGCCCTTTGCCAGTATGCAACATTCTTAAGTTGTGCTTCTTTTCTCTTTTCTTCAATTAAATCTAGGGCTTCTTTGAGCTGAGATTGGTTTGAGTCCTGGTTGTATACTTCACGTCTGATGGTAGGAACTTTGACCTTAATGGGCAACATCGCTTCGCAACCGTAGGCTAGGGAGAAGGGTGTATGTCTAGTTGAGGTTTAGAGCTGTTGTTCTGTAAGCCCATAGGACTTGTGGTAATTCCTTTGGTCACCTGACTTTAGCCTCTTCGAGTCTTTTCTTAATGGAACTCTTTAGAGTCTTGTTTACGGCTTTGACATGGCCATTTGCTTGTGGATGGGCTACTGAAGAAAAACTCTTAATTATCCCATTTTTTCTCGCAGCATTGTGTGAACAACTCACTGTTAAATTGGGTTCCATTGTTTGATACAATCTTCCTTGGTATCCCATATCCTAAAATAATGCTCTTTACCACAAAATCCAAGACTTTTTTCGAGGTGATTGTTGCTAGAGGCTCAACCTCAATCCATTTGGTGAAGTAATCGACAACAATTACAACATATTTAACTCCACCCTTTCCTGTTGGTAGGGATCCTATGAGAATGATTCCCCATACTACTAATGGCCACAGAGAGCTCATCATGGTGATCTCGGTTGGTGGAGCTCGAGGTATTGAGGTAAACCGTTGACATTTATCACAGTGTTTAACGTATTCAAATGATTCTACCTTTACCATGGGCCAGAAACATCTTTGCCTAATTACTTTCTTTGAGAGGCTATGCCCCCTGTGTGATCTCTGCAAAATCCCTCATGAGTTTCTTCTAGGATATTTTTGGCCTCGGGTGGAGTTACACATCATAGTAATAGCATGGAATATCCTCTTTTGTAAAATCTCCCTTCCAAGAGAGTGTATCTTGGTATTTTGCACATCAATTTTCCTGCTTCATTTCGATCTGCTGGGAGGCTTCTGGTTTCGAGGTAGTCAATTATGGGCATTATCCAAGTAGGTTGTGAGTCTATCATATTGACTTCGACTTTGTCAAGCTCGATTATGCTCGGTTCTGGTAAAAATTCTATTGGTACCACATTAAGTGTATCAACTTCCTTGGTCGTTGCGAGTCAAGGTAGAGCGTCTGCATTCGAATTTGTTCTCATGGAACTTGTTCAATCACGTAGAACTCAAATTGTCCAAATGTTGCTTTGAATTTTTTCCAAGTATGCTGCCATTTTAGTTCCCCGATCCTGGTATTCTCCTAGGACTTGGTTGACAACCAATTGAGAGTCACTATAGCAATGAAGGGATTTTTCCTTTAACTTAGAAGCTATTCGGAGCCCTGCTAATAGTGCCTCGTATTCAGCCTCATTATTCGAGGCTTCGAAGCTAAACCTGAAGGCTAAGTGAAACCTGTTTCCTGATGGGGTCATTAGGATAATGCCTGCCCCTGACCCATTCTCGTTAGAGGATCCATCGACGTATAGTCTCCACAGCTCGCAGGCTGGGGTTACGACTTCTTTGTTGGTTATTCCTATACACTCGACTATGAAGTAAACTAAAGCCTATCCTTTTATCATCATTCTTGGGTGATATGTTATCTCGAACTGCCCAAGCTTGATCGTCCATTTCAATAGTCTTTTGAATGCTTTAGATTTTAATAATATTTGTCTCAATGGTTGATTAATCAGCACATGTATGGGGTGTGCTTGAAAGTAAGGTTGAAGTTTTTGGGATGCGTGTATTAAGCACAATGCAAGCTTTTCCCTCAATGGATATCTCGATTCTGCCCCCAGTAATCTTTTGTTGACATAATAAATAGGTTTTGTACTTTTTTATCCTCCCGAACCAGTGTTGCATTGATTGCATGGTCGGTTGTAGCGAGGTATAAGTACATTATTTCCCCCGTAACTGGTTTGGATAAGATAGGTGGCTTAGCGAGATGCTTTTTGAGAGCCTGAAAAGCGAGCTCGCACTCTTCTGACCATTCGAACGTTTTTCCCTCTCTTAGAAGATTACAGACTGGTAAGCATTTAATCGTAGATTTCAAGATGAACCTACTCAAAGCTGCCATTTGTCCAGTCAGACTCTGGACGTCTTTATGCTTTCAAGGTGGAGGCATGTCTATCAAGGCCCTTATCTTATCTGGCTTTGCCTCGATGCCTCAAGCGTTCACTATAAATCCGAGAAACTTTCCCGAAGATACCTCGAACGAGCACTTTTGTGGGTTGAGTCTCATGTTGTACTTTTGAAGTATTGTCAAGCACTCTGCTATTGGGGTTTTATGCCCTAATTAAAATCCAATATCTTTGTAATCTCATTTTTTCATCAATAAAAGAATAGAAATCAATTTTTGACTTGGTCAATCACTTTGCTCACATGTTTTATTTTCATGATTATTTGTTTAACATAAACTTCTATTAAATCCCGAACATATAGTTAATCATATATATAGTGACGTAATCACAGTGGAATATAAATATGATTATATGTTCAAACATAAGTTAGTCCTAAGATTAGTCAGTGCACAAGGTTTACACTGACTTGCCAATCTACGATATGATCTACTTACACATTGCATTGTTATATTCTTTCCAGAACATTAGTAAAGTAGACAAGATCAGATGTATTTGTTACATAGAAACTGGACTGATACTGACAGTAGATAAGATAAGTAAACATACTGTTATTATCTATTCTAATCATATCATATTGTTGACCATAGGTCAATTCAATCTCAATTCTAAGTGGTTAGTAATCTAACTGATTGTATTATTTGAGTTTTTGACTTGTTCGTTACCAGCTTACCCTATGGACTAGCCCATACTTACATCTTGGGAACTCGATAGTATAATTGAGTGGGAGTGTTAATCATAGATATGAACATCTATAGCTTCTAATGAAGAAGTAAAATGGTGGTTTCTTTTTAGTTTGGTTCAAGGTGCTAAATGATGGAGATCTCATTTAAGTAATTAATATTAGTTTACTGAAATATCATTTACAACGAACTAAGTGTGTTAAGGATAAAATACAATGAGGGCTAAAATGATATTTTTAGTCCCATCTCATTGTAGATCGTCTATAGAGAATTAGTGATAATTATGGTTGTAACAATGGATAACTAATAATGTATCTATATTGGTTATGGAGCGTTTTATGAATTCAAGAGTGCAGTTCTGAGTTTTTAGTGGAGTCACGAGGAATTAATAAGTTAGTAAATTTATTTGTTAAATTTATGATAACTTATTGGAGCTTGATTTCATAGGCCCATGGTCCCCACTGTACCTTGGATAAAATCATCTAGATAGTCGCAATTAATTGATTTAATTATCAATTAGAATTATCAAAGTTGGCAAGGCCAATTATGGATAGTTTCACAGAGTTATGCAATTAAGAGAAGAAAAGAGATTTTAGGGTAGATTTATTAATTAAGAAAAATTGGTGTCTAAATTAATAAATAAGTTTAAATCAAGGTTCAAATTATAAATAATTAATTTGATAAAAGATTTAAATAATTATTTAATTAATTAATCAATAGAAAATGATACATGCCTTGATTTTAAGTCCAACAGGCTTATAATTAAATAGAAAATTTCACGGGCCTAAAGCCCATGATAATTTCGACCTTACGACTGATATTATCTATTATTTTATTAATTTTTTAATTAAAATAAGTGGTCTAATTGAGTCTATAAAATGAATGTTAAGTGAGAGTTGAAAATAGATGATGAGAAGATCAGAAGATCTAGTTTTGACTTTTTAGTTTTTAGACTCTCTCTATAACAAAATTCCTTTTCTAAGCCTCAATATTCTCTTCTCTTATTCTCTTTGTATCTATCGCATGTGTTGAGAATTTCCCACTCTAGTCTAGGTGATTCTAAGGATACTTTGGAAGGTTGTGAAGAAATTTGAAGATCAGTTTAGTTTCTTGGTGATACCCTGCGACAGAAAGGATTCAAGGGTTAGAGAAACTGAAGCAATGACTTATTCATTCCACTGCGTATAGTGTAAGTGTTCTTAACATTATCTATGTATTAAATTCAATTATAGAAACATGTTCTAGGTTGTCTTATATTAATTTGTTTTATATAAGATTTACACGAAAATAAACAAGATCCCGTATAAGTTTTCCAAACATCTGTGAGGTCATCAACATGGTTACTATTGTGCTTGGACTTGACTAGCATATCATCCACATCACTTCCATATTATTTCCTATTTGTTCGGCAAACATTCTATTTACTAGTCTTTGATATGTAGCCCCAACATTTTTTTGCCTGAAAGACATCACATTGAAGCAATACAATTCTTTATCAGTCATGAAGCTTGTTTGCTCTTGGTCGGGTGCATGCATGGATAAATGGTTATATCCATAATACACGTCCATGAATGACATTATGTCACGACCTGAGGTTGCATCCATGAGCTGATTGATTCGAGGCAGAGGGAAACCGTTTTTTGGACATGCCTTGTTCAGGTCTAAATAGTCGATGCAAGTTCGCCACTTGCTGTTGGGTTTCAGAACCAATACTGGGTTGGCAGTCCATTACGGGTAGAAAGCATCTAGGATAAATCGATTTGCTTTTAATCTTTCGAGTTCCTCTTTCAAGTCTCCCTTCCTCTTGTCATCGAGGAGTCTTCTCTTCTGCTGTTTTGGAGGCAAGTTTTTGTCGATGTTTAACGCATGGCTTATAACAATAGGACTGATCCCAATCATATCTGAGTGTGACCATGAAAATACATCCTGATTCTCCCTCAGTAAGAGAATTAACTGCTATCTCACTTCCTTTGTGAGGTTCTTTCTAATCTTAACCACCTTGGTGGTGTCTTTTTCATCGAGCTGAATATCTTCGAGCTCTTCGATTGGACCGTGATCGACCTTGTCTTCTTCTATTCATGGGTCGATTTCTTTGCTGGCCTCGTATACCACCTTGCTCATTTCCTCAATGTTTACTAGGGCTTGTGCTCTAGCTTAGCCTTTTCCCCTCATCGAGATGCTATAGCATTCTTGAGCTGCTAATTGACCCCCCTTTAGCGTCCCAATACCGCCAGGAGTTGGGAATTTGACGGCCAAATGCCTAATAGATGTGACTGCCCCCAACCCAATTAGGGCTGGTCTCCTGAGCAGTACATTGTAGGCTGATGGGGTTTCCACTATGATGAACTCCAACATCTTAGTTATTGAGACCAGATAGTCCCCCAAGGTCACTGGGAGCTCGATAACCCCTGTACTGAGATTCCCTCTCATGAGAATCCATATAACATTGTTGCACAGGCTTTAAGGCCTCAAATTGACAGACCCAACTTTTCCAAGGTCATTTTATAGAGGATGTTGATCGAGCTCCCGTTATCAATTAGGACTCGATTTAAGGTTATGACCAGAGGGTAATTGTGAGGAAATTGCGAAGCATCTTCTTTGGTGAAAGTGATAGTTTGGGATTCTACTCTTTATTGTTTCAGAGTTAGTGGTTCAGGCACATAGGGAGATCCATCCCCCATTTTGAGCTCTTGGACATACCTCTTTTGAGTGTTTTTTCCTGATCCTGCAATGTGTGGTCCTCAAGCGATGGTTATTACATCTTCTCCATCAATCAGTGGAGGTCGATTATCCACCTTCGCAAGTGGGGCCGCAGCTCGCTGGTCAGGTTGGGCCGGAGATGCCTTTTGACCTGGTGAAGCTTGGACTTGGTTCGATTTCGGACATACTGTTAGAGGTAGCCTTTCGAGATCAATCCTTCGATCTCATATTTTAATTGTCTGCATTCATCAGTTGTGTGACCTACATCCCTATGAAATTTGTAGAATTTTTTTGAATCCATTTTGGTTATTTGATGTCGCATTGCATCAAGTCTCCTAAAGGGGACCTGAATCTCATTCGTGACAAATATATTCTCCTGAGTATCTGTGACCTTGGTATATACTATATAAATGGAGAAATATTTATCTCCTTTATTTCTCTTACCCTCATCATCCTTGGGATTGTTCCCTTTATCATTCTTTCTCTTAGAAGGGTTATATTTTGAAGGTTACGTTGTGGAGGGTGTAGCCAAGGTAGTGGACGAGTTAACATTTGTCGTGGTAGTTATTGAGGGCAAAGGAGCTAGTTTAAGTGCTAACCTTGCCTCCGCTACATTGACAAACCTCTGGGCCCGAGTGGTGAATTCGACTATTGTCCTCACTAGCTTCCTTTGCATGTCATCCCAAATAGGACTTCCTAGTAGTACCCCAGCTTGTACTGCCATAAGAAGATCTTTGTCATCAACATTGCAAGCTCGGGCTGCCTCTATATTGAACCTCGCCAGGTAGCTCTTCAGTGATTCACCTGGTTGTTGTAACATTTGTTAGGGTGGAAGCCTCGGGCTTGATACTCTTCGCAACTTAGAATTGCTTCTTGAACTCCTTAGAAAACTGATCCGAAGACGAGATCAAGTGTCTTTGAAATTTGTCAAACCAGTTCTTTGCTGGTCCAGTGAGTGTGGTTGGGAAGAGCATACATCTGAGCTCATATCTAAAGATGCTGGCTCGCTTCACAGTATTAAACATACTCAAGTGGCTGCTTGGGTCGGTAGTTCTATTGTAGGGCGCCACATGGGGTATCTTAAAACCATTGGGGGATGGTGTGTTCAAGATATGGGGAGCAAAATGCTCGAGCTCCTCATCAGAATCGTAGGATTTTTCTTTATTTTTTCCTTCTTGAAGGAGCCTGAATGCTTCCTCAAGTCGGTTGATTCTTTCCTAAACAAAATCCACAGGAAGGGGAGGTTATACTACTGGTAGCTAGTTATTGTTCGTAGGAACTCCAGCAGCCTATCGCAGGATAAGGTTGTACTGATTTCCATATACTGGTTGTAGGGGCTCTCTCAAGGCATTTAAGTGTGCCCTCAGGTCCAAGTTTGGCTGATCATCCTGCCCCCGATTATGATTCGGTGGTCTCGAAGATCAGGATAACTATTCAGATAGTTCTCATAATACCTAGCTTCAGTGTTATAAACATTCACCGACCTGTGTAATATTGACTTCCATCACAGAAGCTGACAGTTCTTTCTGGCTGTTGTGAGATTTGATTGCGAGGTGGGTTACCCACATGCACCCTAATTCTGGTTGTCTGTGACCTTGACACATAACTCTTAGATGGTTGGGGTTCTAGCCTGTCTATGATCCTGACATGCCCCCAATGGGACCTTGCGTTCTCCCCTGTGCTTGGGTCGAGCACGATGACTCTTATCCCAGCTTTTGCTTCTGGCACTTTGAGAAGGCCTCTGTGGTGCTCTCTCCCTAACTCAATTTTTGCTGGGAGCCTATTGGGGTACACCCTGAGCTGGAGAGGGATGCCTGATTGGTGATGGAGGATGCCTGATTGGAGATGGTGGTGGTCTCTCATTGTTTGGCCTTGCAGGCTTAGGGTTATTATTCCCGGTAGGTCCCGGGTTACTACTCTGAGCTGCCAGGGGAGCTCGGTTATTCACTGGGTCTGTGGGAATGTCCCTAGCTGGGTTATTCCTGGTAGGGTTTCATGATGACACCCTGGGCATGTTTTCTCCAGTATTTTTCCTAGGCCTTGGTTGAGCCTGTTGGGCCCTTTGTTCGGCCATCCTGGCTGCCGTACTTCCACGTGGTTGCCCCTGGTCCTCCGCGGGGGTGCCTGGGTCTCTGTTAAGTGTAGTTTTATGTTGTGTTTAGGTTGTGTTTTAGGTAGCTGTTATTAATCTTTTTAGTTGTTTAGTGCAGTATTAAGCTTTGTTTTTGCATGTTTTCAGGTTTTAGCTTATAAATAAAGGAAAAGAACAATTTGAGCAAATTGGCAGAAAAATGATGAAAAATTGGCTTTTTGGTGTTGATTCCGTGAGAAGATGAATCCTCAAGAAATTTTATGGCTTCGGTGAATTTTCAGGATCAAAAGCACAAAAATTGAAGAAATTGTTAAGCGTCGCGGTGCTATGATGCTAAGCCGCGGCCCGGTCCAAGGCAAAAAGCATGTTTTTCATAAAATTGACATGTGATGCGACGCAAGAATAGAGGGCTGCGGCGCACCTAACTTTGTTTTCCCGGAAAATTTACACGGGCTGCGGCATTGAAGAAGTTGGGTCCTGGCGCGCTTAACATCCACACGAAGCCTAAATTGACACGGGCCGCGACGCTTGAAATGTTGGGCCGCAGCCCACATTGCTTCTGGGGACGACGATTTTGGGACCAAGGAATACATCGTGGAGCATCTCCATTCACTCTCTAGAGTTCTTTTTTCTTTTACCTTAGAATTCTATGTTATTTTTCATTGTTTTTTATGTTTAGAATGATGATTATGAACTAAATTTTGTTTCTAGGGTTTTAATGTAATCACTTGGATCATTGTTACTTTCAATGTGGATTTCATGATTCTTTCTTCACTTCTATTCTAAATTATTTGATATGTTCTTAATGCTTGTGTATGCTTGATCACCATTTGCATGATTTATGATTTTGATTCGAAATATGAAAAGTGAGAATTGATTATGCTATGATTGAATAATCACAATTTTCATATTGGATGAAAATACCTATATGAATTGTGTAGTTTTAGGATTATTGTGTTCAATGTCTTTTATGTGTTGGAATTTATCACAGGAGTGTAGAAAATTCACATGTAAATTGAGTTTTTTGTTTCTTGAAAAAGAGTAAGAATCGTATTTGTTAATTCGCTATTAGTTTAGGAAGAAGAACTGTGAAGTCTGATTAGCAAAATAATAAAGTGAATAGTTGATGAAATTAAAATCCCCAGTTCTTTATTTTTGAAGTTTTTACAATTATTTTCTTTGTTTCATAGTGTTATTTTATGTTTATTGCCTTTATTATTTTAATATCTTTGAAACCAATTTACTGTTGATCAAATAGAAATAGAAAATTAATTTGTTGGTAATTAGTAAATCAATCTCCGTGGGAATGATCTTTATTTATCATTGTATTACTTGTGTCGATTACGTATACTTGCGTATTAATTTTAGCGAACAATTTTTTGGCGCCGTTGCTGGGGATTGATTTTTATTAATATCAATACAATTATTTTTTATTCTAATGTGGTTTTTCTGTGTTAATTGTCTCTAACTGTTGTGTTTGAGAATCGTAATTTCAGGTGCAAATTGGTATATGCAACGTCAAGGGATTGACAATATTTTGCCGATTAATACTGAAATTGAGAGGACTTGCAGACAAAACAGAAAGCAGAAACGGTTAGCAGAGATGGCCCAAAATCAGGCAATGGGTTAAATGGGGATGCTACTAAGCCAGCAGTTCGCACACTCAGGGACTATGTGCTTCCCACTGTTACTGGAGTACAATCATGACTCCAGCCAATAATTTTGAAATTAAGCCGGCGATTCTGCAAATGGTTCAGTCTACTGTCTAGTTTGGTGGACTCCCTACTGAGGATCCCAATACACACATAGCCAATTTCCTGGAGCTGTGTTGAACTTTTAAATATTATGGGGTCACTGACAATGCTATTAGACTGAGATTGTTCCCGTTCTCACTGCGGGATAGAGCTAAAAGTTGGTTGAACTCTCTTCAAGCCAACTCAATCATTACATGGGAGGCATTAGCTTTGAAATTTCTTCCCTCCATCCAAGGCTGCAAAGTTAAGAGGAGAAATTAATAACTTCTCTCAATTTGATGGAGAGTCTCTTTATGATACATGGGAGAGGTTTAAGGAGCTTTTAAGGAAGTGTCCTCATTATGGGATTGAAAAATAGGTGCTAGTCCATAATTTTTACAACGGTTTGTGTGGGATGACTCGCACCATTATTGATTCTGTAGCTAGTGGTGCTTTCATGAGCAAGAGTGCTAATTAGGCTTATGAATTGCTTGAAGAAATGGCCATGAATAACTATCAGTGGCCTAGTGTAACGCCCTGGATAACCAAGACCGTTACACTGTGTGTTTAAAATAGTGCAAGACTTGCTAATCAAGTCATTCAGACAAAGTGTAGACTCTATACCATTATCAGAGTAGGAATAAAAAGATTTTGGTCACAAACAGGCTATTCTCATTAAAAATGACGGTTTAATACTTGGAGACTCAAAATAGGGTTTAGATGTCTTAGTTACAATAAATTCTAGAAATTACAAATAGTTCAAGCCACTCTAATGGCAAAATATACATTTTAGGTTTCCGTTCCTGTACAATTTCTCGACCGTGGCGGCCGAGCAGCTGACGATGTACACCTCGCCCCCAGAGCTCTCCAACTCATGGTCGATTCAGCCTACCCTTGCCTTTACCTGCACCACGTAGCACCCGTGAGCCAAGGCCCAACAAGAAAGTATGATAATATAGCAAGATCAACATCATTTATCAAATATCCCACAATGCACAACCAGGAATTCAACATTTCATAACATTTATTTAATCAGTGATAACATACAACAGATTCATAGTTTGTCATCCAAACAGCCAACAAATCATGTTCAAAGCACAATACTCACGATCATAATCAACAGATTATCACATCATCACATGATATTCAGGGTTAGCGCCCTTAGTCGCACCCTCTATTTAGCACACTGTCTTCGGCTCTCTTGGGCCGCCCCCAGTGTAATACTCACTGACTCCGGCTAGCTTAACCGAGATCAGTGATAGATAAGCTGCCTCAGCTACCAGTGGCTGAGCCGCGCCCTGTGCGCAAGTATTGATTCCGACACTCTTAGGCCGGTTATCGCATGTCCCATGGCATAATAATACCATCTCATGACATGATATACAAATATAGGGAGCTCTTAGTCCCATCGTGTCCACATGGTTAATCACATTCACATAACAATGCATACAAACATAGGGAACACTTAGTCCCAACCTAGCCACATAATCAGGTGCAGCTTTCTTACCTTTGGCTTTCAAACGAGCTAGTTATAAGCGATGTTCCTTGAGCGCGATCCGATCCCCGAGCCCTAGCTTAGCACCTAGTCACAACCAAGATAAAGGTTACCATTAACAATCTTAAATGAGCTTCTAAACCAAGTTCTAGTCCTCGGAACATTGAACTTCACCAAATATAGTAAAAGACTCAACCCCGAGCACCCTAGGTTAAATTCCCAAGCCTAAATTCTCAAAATCCCAAAATCCCTTAAGCGCCGCGGCATGGGCCATCCATGCCGCGGCATGGCCCCTGACAGAACCCTCCATGGGCACAAAAACAGGTAAGGGCCGCGGCATTGCTTGGACCATGCCGCGGCCCGCCCTCCTTCCTCAGCATGCCACAACATCGAAGGGCCGCGGCTCACCAAGAACCATGCCGCGGCCCGACCCTTCGAACCCAGAAAAAACCACCATTTTCAATCTCTAAACCTCACCTAAAACCATCCTAAAGCCCCCAACTCAAAACCAATTAATAATAACAACATTATAATGATTTAGACAACACAACCCAACCGAAAATCCAGCCTAAGTCTCACCAAAATCCCAACTCCAACTTCTGAAATTTCAAACCCACAAACTCAAAACCAGCCATGAAAACTCTCAAATTCAACCATCAAACTTCAAATTAATCCTTACCTCAGCTGTAGAATCGTTCTAGCATCCAACCAGCTTCAAGCCCTTCAACTCCTCAGGTTCATATCCCTTTATTCATCCAAAACTCAAACTTAAAAACTATCTCATTAAAACCCAGAAATTCACATCAGAAAACCTTAAAACTTACCTCAATTGACTGGCTTAATTCTGCTAGTTCTTCAAGCTTCACTAAAGTCCCTAGCCCCAAGCTCCATTCCTGAGCTTGCTCTAGAATTCCAGCTCCAAAACCCACAAGAAATGGTGAAGAGATGCCCCTGCCGAATGAGAGAGAGTGAGATATCTAAGTGTTCTGTTTTCCTTTCTTTCCTTCTTCTTTTCTTTTCCTTAAGTTTCTAAGTTTATCTACAACCTCCACTAACATCAAAAAGCAGAACATAGCCTAACCTTAAGTAAGCCAAATGACCACCTTGCCCTCCCAATAATAACTAAACCTTTAAACATTCTAAGGGCATTTTAGTCATTGCTCCCGATTCCCACTAATTCCTCAAGTGTCTTAAATATTTACCACTTAATTCCCGATACCTAACTAATCTCCAAATATATTCCTCGATGTTAAAAATAGACTCCAATATGCTCACTGAATTCCCGTTTATACCCCTAGGCTCACCCCGAACCGGGTATAAATCCCCGCCATGACTTTTTCGCTAATTTGCTCACTAGGATCGTCTCAAGTCGTAGATCACAGATATATCCACATAATAATGTGGTCTCAAATTTAGCTTACCAATATATACGCAAGTATGCAATTACGCTCTCAATGAGCCAAATTACCATATTACCCTCACAGCAGAGTATATAGCCCCATGCATGCCTTTATCATCATATAATAATATGACCCACATAATCATGCATATAATCATATAATAGCACAATAAATCAATTATGGCCCTCCCGGCCTCCTAATCAAGGTCCTAAACCTTATTAGGGAATTTGGGTCGTTACACCTAGTGAACAGGATATAAATAAGAAGGTAGCTGGTATGCATGAGCTGGATGCTATTACCGCTCTCACTGCCTAGGTTGCATCATTGACCAAGCAACTGCAACAAAGTTCTATGGCCACTCAAGTAATGCAAATCCAACCGGTATGTCATAATTGTGGTGGTCCTCACCCATTTGAGCAGTGCATGGTAGTTGAGATGAACAACTCCATTCCCATGGAACATGTGAATATGATGGGAAATTTTAATAGACAAGCTAATAATCCATTCTCCAAACCGTTCAATCAAGGGTGGAGAAATTAGCCTAATTTTGCATGGAGAAATAATCAGGGTCCTCAACAAATTCAGTGGCCTATGCTTCAAGCTCCACCTCAGGCACCATTACAACCACCAGTACTACCTGTTGCTCAAGAGAAGACAAATGAGTTACAAGCTACATTGTTAACTCTGACCAACTCTCAATCTCAATTTATGACAGAAACTCGCTCATCCATCAGGAATCTTGAGATGCAAGTTGTTTAATTGGCCAATATGTTACAAAGTAGGCCTCAAGGAAATTTTCCAAGTAATATAGAGGTGAATCCTAAAGAGCAATTCAATGCGATCTCTTTGAGGAGTGGGAAGAAGTTGGAAGAGTCAGTCAAGAAGTCTGTACCTACACCAAAATTTGATGTTGAGAATGAGGGTAAGGTAGAAGAAGAGGTTATTGAAAACCTTGAGAAGAAGCAGTCACCAGTGAGTTATGAGCACCACATCAAGATTCCATATCCTCAGCGACTTCAAAAGAAGACATTTGACAAGCAGTTTTTGAAGTTTCTAGACATTTTTTTTTTCGAAAACTTCACATTAACATACCTTTTTCCAAGGCACTTGAACAAATGCCAAGCTATGTGAAGTTTATGAAGGTAATCTTGTCAAAGAAAAAGAAGTGGGAGGATTATGAGATAGTGACGCTTACTGAGGAGTGCAGTGCTATTTTGCAGAAGAAACTACCTCCCAAGCTTAAATATCCGGGTAGTTTCGCGATTCCTTGCTCAATAGGAGATTCTGTTATGACCAAGGCCTTATGTGATTTAGGGGCTTGTGTAAATTTAATGCCCTTATCTATTTTTCGGAAGCTAAAATTGGGAGAAGCTCGACCCACTACTGTGTCCTTACAAATGGCAGACCGCTCTGTTAAGCAACCTTGTGGAGTAATTGAGGATGTCTTAGTTAAGGTTGGTAAATTTATCTTCCCTGCTGATTTTATTATTCTAGATATGGAGGAAGATGCAAACATTCCCATTATTTTGGGAAGACCATTCTTAGCCACAAGGAAAGCACTAGTTGATGTACAAAAGGGGGAATTGAAGCTGCGAGTGCAAAACGAAGATGTAACATTTAATGTTTTTGTAGCAACTAATATTCCAACTTGTTGTAGAGTGGATGTGGTTTGTAGTGGTGGTAGTAATTTGGAAACCACCAAGCGAAAAACCAATGCTGAAATTGGTAGTTGAGCAGTTCGTCATTGTTTGAAATAGTTCTATAGTAGGAAGGCTCGAAGGCTACACGAGCGGTGGAAGGCTCTGACCATTAGCAACGTCAAAAGACGAGTTTTTTCTTTTGACACTATGGCTTTAAAGGATGAGCGGGGTGGACTTGACCCAAGTTGAAGTTTAATGAAAGAAGTGAGCGTCCAACTGGAGACATTAAATAAAGCGCTTTTGGGAGGCAACCCAATGTTATTTTTAATTCGAGTTTTTATGTGTGTGTAATTTTTATTTTCTGTTAAATTCTTTTTAATTTTTGTTCTTAGGTTTAGATTTTATTTTTAGTTTAGTTTGTAATTTTTGAATAGTCAAATACATGAAAAAAATGATTATTTTGAGCTGCAGCACCTGGGGAAAACTCAACTTTCCAAGCACTGTCTCTGCCACCTCCATTTTGATGATGTTTAGCTGGACCGTTGGTAAGTTTTCTTTCCTTTTCTTTTTATGTCACATTGGAGACAATGTGCCAATTAAGTTTGAGGGAGGAGTCTTACTATTTTGTGTGTTTGTGTCATGTTGTTAGTTTGTGTTTGTTGTTGTTTGAATTTTATCTTAGTTAAATGTTGTTTTGTGTTTGTGCGAATCAAGTTGTCAATGCTACACCATGATATGTAAGAAAATGTTGAGCAAATTTTCAAAATTTCTGATCAATTGAATCTGTGTGCTTGGTTAGATTGCATTGGTAGTTGTTTTGATCCATGAACAAAATGAATGTTTAGCCATGATTGGAAAAATTATTTGCAATTTGAATTTGAATGTATGCATTGTTAAAAATTGGCTTGTGGTTTGATGAATGAATGAATCTAGAACTTGCTTGTTTATCATTTGAGATGAAATCCTAGATGAAATATGCTTAGGAAAGTGATTTAGGCAATTTCTTGGAACGTTTGAGCCTTTCAAGCCAACCCAAGAGTAATTTTCCATTGTTACCCTTGTTGAGCCTAAAATTATACTCTTTGTTGTTTGACACCAATTGTGAGCCAAATAGACATTTTGTTAGTTTTCATTCCTTTGCCAAATTATTATGAGCATATGGATAAATATTGGGGAATGAATTGTAATGGGATATGATTATTTTTTGTAATTTGGTGTATTGCAATGAAGAGTATAAAGGATGAGAATTGAAAAAAAAAACAAAATAAAAGAAATTTGAAAATCCAAGCTACACTCTTGTTTTGCTTTCACAAGAACATGTTTGGGGGAGTTTAGTTTGAAAAAAAAAATGATCAAGTGAAATAAGTGTTTCTCAACCTTTACTTGGGTTCATATGGGGTTTTCTTTCGGTGAATTGTTGGTTTGTAAGTTCATATGCTTATGGTAATTTGGAGCCTAAATGACATATATCTACCCATTGCCTAAGCCTTTTGTTATGAGCTTAAATTCCTAATGATTCTTGCGCATATTTTGTCTACATTAGTGGAGGGTGGTGAACCACGCAAGCATATGGATTATTGGTTTGATGGAGAGCTTTGGGATGCATACATAGATTAAATTGTTGAGTAATTTTTATGATTATGGTTGAATAGGCACTCTTGGGATCGAAACAGATTGTTGATGTGGTTTAACTGAAATTCTAGATCGTTTAAGAAATCAGAATTTTGGACTTTTGTGTGAGATTTTCTTAATGTTAGGCTAATTCAGTGTTGTTGACTTGATTCATAAGTTTGTGTCATCTGTGTTTTTGAGTTTTCTAGTTTTGTGAGTTTAGTGTGAGTCTTTACTCGAGGGCGAGTAAATGATAAGTTTGGGGGAGTTTGTTGAGTCTAGTTTTGTGTTGTGTTTAGGTTGTGTTTTAGGTAGCTTTTATTAATCTTTTTAGTTGTTTAGTGCAGTATTATGTTTTGTTTTTGCATGTTTTCATGTTCTAGCTTATAAATAAAGGAAAAGAACAATTTGAGCAAATTGGCAGAAAAATGATGAAAAATTGGCTTTTTGGTGTTGATTTCGTGAAAGATGAATCCTCAAGCAATTTTATGGCTTCAGTGAATTTTCGAGACCAAAAGCACAAAAATTGAAGAAATTGTTAAGGGTCACGGTGCTATGATGCTGATCCACGGTCCGGTCCAAGGCAGAAAGCATGTTTTTTAGAAAATGGACATGAGCCGCATCGCAAGAACAGAGGGCCGCAGCGTGGCTAACTTTGTCTGCCTAGAAAATTGACACGGGCCACGACTCTGAAGAGGTTCGACTGCAGGGCGCTTAACAAACACACGAAGCCTAAATTGACACGGGCCGCAACACTTGAAATGTTGGGCCGCGACCCGCATTGCTTCTGAAGAAAAAATTAGGTTTTAAACCTACTTTCGAGAGGAGAGAAGTAGACTTTTGGGGACGACGATTTTGGGAGCAAGGAATACATCGTGGAGCATCTCCATTCACTCTCTAGAGTTCTTTTTCTTTTACCTTAGAATTCTATGTTGTTTTTCATTGTTTTTTATGTTTAGAATGATGATTATGAACTAAATTTTGTTTCTAGGGTTTTAATGTAATCACTTGGATCTTTGTTATTTTCTATGTGGATTTCATGATTCTTTCTTCACTTCTATTCTAAATTATTTGATCTGTTCTTAATGCCTGTAAATGCTTGATCACCATTTGCATTATTTATGATTTTGATTTGAAATTTGAAAAGTGAGAATTGATTATGCTATGATTGAATAATCACAATTTTCATATTGGATGAAAATACCTATATGAATTGTGTAGTTTTAGGATTATTGTGTTCAATGTCTTTTATGTGTTGGAATTTATCACAGGAATGTAGAAAATTCACATGTAAATTTAGTTTTTTGTTTCTTGAAAAAGAGTAAGAATCGTATTTGTTAATTCGCTATTAGTTTAGGAAGAAGAACTGTGAAGTCTGATTAGCAAAATAATAAAGTGAATAGTTGATGAAATTAAAATCCCCAGTTCTTTATTTTTGAAGTTTTTACAATTATTTGCTTTATTTCATAGTGTTATTTTATGTTTATTGCCTTTATTACTTTAATATCTTTGAAACCAATTTATTGTTGACCAAATAGAAATAGAAAATTAATTTGTTGGTAATTAGTAAATCAATCTCCGTGGGAACGATCTTTATTTATCATTGTATTACTTGTGTCGATTACGTATACTTGCGTATTAATTTTAGCGAACAGTCTCGACAACTTGTCTTGCCATCTCCTCATTTAGGCGCGTTGCCTCGGCTAACTGTTCATGCAACCTCCGATTTTCGAGTTCAACTACTGGCACATATATCTCCAGATTATAATAATCCTGCTCATTAGTTCTATAACTTTGACTAGGCCTTCCTCTGGGGGACGATGATGCACTCCCTTCATCGAGACTCCAGCCCACGACTGGTTGTTTGCCAGGCCTTCGAGGATGCTTCTCAGTACGTGAAGTAGTTTCCTCGGGGATTTGGGGAAGTGGTCGCCCACTGGTTCCAAGAATGTTCAGGGCACCCATTGTTACTAAGCAGGAAGCTTTATACTAAACGGCAGGAAGAATTGCTTAATGCTCTCAACGAAAGCACCAAATTATTGACGCTGTTTTTCGTCAACTTAATTATGTAGAGAAATTAAACAATTAATCATGAAGAAAAGAAAAGAAATAGATTTTTCACATGGTTCAACAGTTAAAATCTATCTACGTCCATGGATCACTTTTATTAACTTGTCTGCATTAAATCTTTAGGAAGGAGCAATTTCACAGAGCGTTTCTTAGTACAAAGTTGTGCATGAGTACAAATGACCAGATCTTGGTTACAAGAATATCTTCCCACAAGTTTAGGGAGGTTATAACATGTATTCAATACTTAAATTCAAATGAATATTTGAATATTAATGCAATCAAAATGCCTTATTTCAATAAATATCCCATAAAATAGGGATTTAATACAGGGTTTTAACTAATCCCAAAGAAATAGAAATTTCCTAACAACTCGAGCCTACCACTCATGCTCGAGCGCTGATGTCATAGCTCTGGAACTACGTGACGATTTGTACAAGTATAATGCTAACACTCGTTAATCCTGAGCTTACTCTTTACGAACCTACATTTCGATGTTGTTTATTCATTCTCGAAATTTGGGTGTAATAGTGTAGTTTTTCAATCGTAAAACCAACAAAAACTTGCAACAAATACACATAAACACAGTATGCTTCATACTAAAACAAAATCCAATCAATTATGCTAAACATATCTCAAAATTCATTAAACATATTCATGCATGAAAATATTGATTACCAAGGCTTTGAGGCTAGTTGTTAGGGAATATATTTTACAGGATCATAAATATTTTAATGTATGTTTTATATATTAAACAAATGAACATATAAAACAACCTAGAAACATGTTTCTAATGAATTTCATAAAGTAAATCAAATAACAGAGTTTAAGAATCTTACTTTTACATAAAGAATATTGAGACTCCTTCCTTCACGTTCTCTAACTCTTGTTCCTTTCTGCCGTAGAGTAATAACAAGAGAGTGAACTGGATCTTCAAACTACACAGTCTTTCACAATTTCCTTTGATCACCTAGACTAGGGTAGGCAATTCTCAACACATGAGATGAGAAAATTATGGAGAAGAAGAGAGTAGTGATGGGCGGCCACAATAGGTCTCTTTTGAGTCTAGGTTTTTTCTTTTTTTCAACATTAGCCCTTAACCTGAAAACCCTAGACTTAAGTACTTATTTATAGAAAAATTTTAGGGTTAATTCAATTTAATTAAAATAATAGATAAAAATCCCTATATGGCTGAATACTAGATATTTTGCCAAGCTTTGAGATTTTTTCATTATTAAATTCAAAGCATAAAATTCTTTAAATTCAAATACTATTATTTTCTATAATTATATAATAAAACAAAACTCTTATTAATTAATTAAATAAATATAATATAGATATATATATATTATAAACTCATTTCGTTATAAACAAAATATGTATTAAAACTTTATATATATAATTATAATTATATTTAAAAAATAATTAATTAATTAAATCATTTATTCAAATTAACTCATTATAATTTGAACTTTGATTTAATACCATTTATCAATTTGACACCAACTTGTCATAATTGATAAATTTTCCCAATATTCTATTTTCTTCTCTAAATTCCACATCTTAGTAAAATTGTCCAAAATTTGACACAAAGCAATTTTGACAATCCTAATTGATAATTAAATCAATTAATATAGACTATCTAGATGATTTAATCAAAGTCATTGTGGGGACCATGGACCCATGAATTCAAGCTCCAATAAGTTACTGTAAAATTATTATCGAATAATTTCACTACTTTATTAATTCCTTGTGACTCCACTAAAGACTCAAAATTGCACTCTTGAACTCATAGAACATTGTAAACTTAAAGTAAATACGTTATCCATTGTTATAGCCATAATTTATCATTCAATCCTCTATAGATGATTTACAACTGAGTTGGGTGCAAATTACCATTTTACCCCTCATTATATTTTATCCTTAAACACCACTAAGATCCTTGTAAATGATATTTCCACGAACTTTAATCACAGAAGTGAGTACTCAATCATTTAACGCGTTGAACTAAGCTATAAGATGATCATCATTCACTTCTTGGTAGAAGCTATAGATGTTCATATCTATGATTAACACTCCCACTCAATTATACTACAAAGTCCTCAAGATGTAAGTATGGGCTAGTCCATAGGGTAAGCTGGTAATAGAAAAATCAAATGCCTTGAATAATACAATCAATTAGAAAACTAACCATTCAGAATTGAGATTGAATTGACCTATGGTCAACTTTATGATATGACTATATTAGATAATAACGATATATTTACTTATCTATCTAAAGTCAATATCAGTTCAGCCCAATGTAACAAATACATCCGATCTTATCTACTTTGCTAATGTTCTGGAAATGACAGAACACTACAATGTGTAAGTAAATCATATCGTAGATTGGCAAGTCAATGTAAATCCTGTGCACTAGCTAATCTTATGACTAACTTATTTTGAACATATAATCATATTTATATTCCACTAAGATTACGTCACTAAAAATATGATTAGCTATATGCTCAGGATTTAATAGAAGTTTATATTGAACAAATAATCATGAAAATAAAACATGTGAGCAAAGTCATTGACCAAGTCAAAAATGATTTCTTATTCTTTTATTGATAATAAAATGAGATTTCAAAGAAATTGAGTGTTAATTAGGGCATAAAACCCCAAAAACTTTGGCATTTGTCACACATTTTAGCATATTGCCCTACTTCGATCATAATATATGCCCAATAATATTCGGCAGTCAGAGCCTTATGCGCAAGGCTTCGCCTCCCTAAATGGTTGCCGCACATCCCTTTGTGGATTTGTTCGACCAACTTATTAGCTTCATTTGGCCTTAGACATTTTAAGTATGGGTCACTAAAAGATCTTCGATATAATTGATCATTGATCAACTTGTAACACACAAATTTCTCCCTCAAACTCCTAGCTTCATCTCTATCCGTGGGAAATGTCCCTTCCTTTATGTATCTTACAATTGGATCCATCCAACATTCACTTGGTTGTGCTAAGGATGATTGACAACTTGTGGGTACACTTGCCTGATCAAGCTTTCTTTGCTAAGTCATCTGCACGATGATTCATTTCTCTCAAAATTTTTATGAGCTCGGATTGCATGAATTCAGCTCGTAAATGCTTGACAATATTAAAATACGTGGCCATTCTTGGCTCCTTGACATCAAAATTGCCACTGACTTTCTTGGTTACCAATTTTGAGTCTGCTCTAACCCTGAGCCATTCGATACCCAAGCTGCTTGCCATTTCCAATCTGTATATCAATGCCTCGTATTCTACTTCATTATTGGTCACCTTTTCATTTAATTCTAGGGCTTCTTCAACCCTCAGGCCGGATGGGGCTACTAACACCACACCTATACCTGCTAAATTAGCATTTATTGACTCATCTATGCTCATCACCCATGCAAAATCTTCTTTCGCGAGTGGGACCTCATATTCAATTCTGCCTTGGAATGAATTAATTTCCACTAGGAAATCTACCAGCACCTGCCCTTTCTTTGATTTTCGCAGTGCCAACCTCACGTCTTATGGGGAGAGATTGATTGCCCATTTTGACATTTGTCTAGATAAACAAGGTTTCGCCAAGATTTGCTTAAGTGGAAACTCAGTTAGCACAGTCACTACATGTGTCTCGAAGTATTGTCTTAATTGTTTCTTAGCTGTCATAAGCGCTAATACCAATTTCTCTAAAGTGTATAGCGCGATTCTGCATCTAGCATCATCTTGCTTGCATAGAAGATTGGTTTATGCTTCCCTTCCACCTCTTTGAACAGCATTGCACTCACTGCAATTGCTGACACTGCTAAGTACATAAACAGTTCTTCATCTTGCTCTGAGGCGCTCAACACTAGTGGTGAACTCAGATAGTTTTTCAATCCTTCAAATGCGCTGTGCTGCTCATCTCCCCATAAAGATTACAAATTATTTTTTATGCATTGAAAGAAAGGTTCACATCGCTTTGACATCCGTGAAATTAACCGGCTTAATGCAGCAGTTTTGCCTATGATTTTTTGCACATCTCGCACGGTGTGTGGCTCATTGACTTCAGATAAAGTTGAAATTTGTGTTGGATTTGCTCCAATTCCTTTTTTACTTGCAATGTGACCCAAGAAATGCCTAGAAGAGACTCTGAACGAGCACTTTGTTTGGTTCAATTTCATGTTATATTTGTTCAACACATCAAAGCATTCATCCAAATGTTTCAAATGATCAACTTCTATTTTGGACTTTACGACCATATTATCAATATAGACTTCCATTATTCACCCCAGCTATTGAACAAAGATTTTGTTCATAAGTCTCTGATATGTTGCACCAGCGTTGCGCAACCCAAAGAGCATCACCCTATATCAATATAATCCTCACTCAATTTTGAACACTATATGTATTCGGTCTTCTTCCGCCATTGGGATATGTTTATAACCATACTAAGCATCTATAAAGCTCATATGTTCGTACCCAGTAGTGGCATCCACCATCTGTTCTATTATGGGAAACGGGAAGTTGTCCATCTGGCAAGATTGGTTCAAATTGCTGAAATTGGTTCAGACTCATTACTTCCCATTTTTCTTTTGCACGACTACGAGGTTTGACGTCTAGGATGGGTACAAACACTCCTCGATTTATCCTATTTGTAATAAGAATTCCACTTCTTTGTTAATGACTTGATTTATCTCCAAAGAAAATCGTCTTTGTCTCTACTTTACAACTGGAAACTGCTTATTAATGTTCAACTGATGCATCATAATTGTGGGATCTATCCCCACCATATCCTTTGATGTCCATGAAAATGTGGACATGTGTTTTTGCCAGAAATTCTATCAACAAACGTTTTCGCTCACCACTCATTTTGGCACTTACCAACACAATTTTTTTCAGTGCATCCATCATCTAGTTGTACTTCTTCTAACTTATCAACAGTTGATTGTGGTTCTGCGCATTCTTCTTCATCTTTTAAGGCTTTTAAATAGGCTGGTAACTTGCCCTTTAATTTCTATTCTTCCTTTTTCACCGTTTCTTCCCTTTTTTTCCACTTGTCTCACTTCCCTCAACAAGACACAACATTTTTTGGCATCCCTTTATGTTGATAGTGTAAGTTCTGCATGGTGATTGACACCTTAACCCTTGATGCAGGGTTGAAGCTACCCCTTGCATTCTGTGCACCCATGACCTTCCCATGAGGGAATTGCACTGGGGTGCGCTCGGCTGCTGTTACGTTCAATCAATTGCTCCTTTTGGTACCATGTTTGTGCTATTAAATGAGAGGATATGGAAAATGGATGCCCTCAGGCTTTCTTCTGGTATCTCCATGGATTTAAAATCATCATAAAAGAGAAGCTCTGTATTACTTCCTCCATCTACCAATACTCTGCCTAACTGACAATTTTCTATTTGCAGCTTAATCACTAGTGCATCATCATGGGGCAGGTTCACTTTCTTCAAATCATCTTCAGTGAAGGTAATCGGGTGTGCTGGGAAATATCGTTCAGCCTGATTCACGTAATTAACTGAATGATGTAGATAACACATTCTCTTTACACTTTCTTCGGTCCTTTTCTCAAATTTCATCTTTGTTTCTCTTTCTATTGAGGGTTTTGCGTACCCAAATATCATATGGATTTGTTTTAACTGTTGTTGAGGTTGCTCTTCTATTACTACTTGTGGCTGCGCATTTGGTTCAACTACTGCTTGAGTGGGTGACTTTGGCGATGCTTGATGTTGTGTTGTTATATTCTGAGTAGTTTTGATATACTGGGACAACCCTTCCATTCTTAAGATGCATTGCACTTGGTTGTTCAATGATCTACATTCCGTTAACGTATGGCCCACATCTTTGTGGAACACACAATATTTGGTATGATCTCCCCATTTTACTGGTTAGGTTATTTTAAATGGCTCCCTCCAATTTGGTTTATCTTTATTTCGTTGTAAATTTGATCAACTGATATTGTGGCTTCTATGTGCGAGTATTTTATGTCATTTTATTCTCTCAAGCATTTTGGACCATTCTTGCTTCTCGTGAGGGATTTCTCTACTCTTCTTTTGTCCCTCTTATCGCGTAGAGGAGGATTTCCTTCAGTGAGTTTTGTAATCAACGATGTGCGCCTTGCCTCTTCTTCCCTTATCTCCAATATGTTAAACACCCCTTCTGCTTTTATTTGTACATTAGTGAAATCTCTTGGGGGATTTAGGTAAATTTGTTCAATCAACAACGACCCTTTTTGCACGCTTTCCCTGAACAAATTCATTGCTATTGTCTTGTCCACATTATTGATCTAGTGCACCAACTTCAAATATCGCTTCAAATACATGCGGGGGTGCTCATTTACTCTATGTTGCATATAGTATAGATCTCCCATTGTTTTTGGTGTTTTAGTATTTCCACCATACAGCTATACAAATAACTCACCTAACTCCACAAAGGAATTCACTGACTTTGGTTTCAACGGTTTGAACCATCGCAGTGCCGGTCCCACCAAAGTGGTTGCGAAGGCTCTGCACTGCATCACTTTGTTTTTTGTTTCCATCACCATCTTTTGCTAAAACTATAAGATATAGTTTGATAGATCTGTGCTTCCATCAAATTGAGAAAAAATTGGCACTACAAAGTCTTTTGGTTTCGGTTCGCTAACTATCTAGTCAGTGAATGGTGACTTAAAAATACTTTTGATTGCTTCATTGGCCATATCCATCGAACTTTGAGCACTCACGATATTCACCTTATCAAGAACTTCTTTCATCATTTGTTCCTTCCCATTAGATTGTATTATAGGTGTCGATAGTGAATGTCAAATTTGTGATTGTTTTTTAGCAATTGGTGTCCCCATCTTTTTTGTAGTGTGCGTATCACTTTGGTCTTTCTCTTTTTGTGACGATCTCTGCCCTTCCTCGTCATAGATCTTCGGGATGTCTTCTTCTACTTTAGGCAGTTTTGGGTTTACTTCCAGATAAGTTTCATCGATAGCTCCTACTGTGATGGCCTTGGTTCACCCTTGATGGCTCTCTTTATCTTTCCTCATCAAGGTCAACTCTGCCATTAATTTGGCTTGTTGCGCGACCATTTCTTCTATTCGTTTTTGATGTCGATCTTCTGCCTGCTACCCTCATTTTTCGAATTACCGGAATCTAGCATCATCTTGCTTTTTCATTTGTTGCATAAACTACATTACTTTATGTAACTCTTGCATTTAGTCCACTTGTGACGACTGGCTTGCATCTTCTTATAGTTGTGTTTTCGATCACGACATCCTCTTTTCTTTACTAGTTACCATTCAATTCTGGAAAAGACACCAAAATCAATTGTTATTCTAAATTATATATATTTTTTATTGATCTTTATTATGGTTGCACATCGCTTTCTTGTTTGTTTCCCACAGACGGCGCCAATTACTCTTGTCAAAATCTTCCACATGAATTTTCTGTGCTTGTGAATTTCAGATTACCAGACTGCTGATGTTGATCACTATTAGTTTACGCATTCCATTGGATTAACCAATGGCATAAATACGTTCTTCCATGGAATGAGTAGAAAAAATATAAGGAGTGTACTAACAAAAGACACTTCGATGCTTAAGTCAGTACAATGTTCCTTCTCTCAATCCTCAATCTTAACAAACTTTTACTAGTTTAAAGTCCGGTGGTCCCAAATATGGTCTCCCATCTTCTATTTACAGAAAAATAATAAAGAGTGAGGTTAGGGGAACTTATCCTAATTGGTCCACGTGTTAAATTTCACTTACTCTTTTTTTTTTTATCTTTTTTTCTTATCTATTCTTTGAGCTCAAGTGCTCACCAATTTTTCGTTCATATGATTCAGAGCTTATCTGTTCGTTTTTGTGCATAGGCTCAAAACTCAACAATCTACTCAATAACTTTAGCTTAGAACTCATATCTATATTCAATAATTTGAGCTCATCGATCTATTCAATCATTTGAGCTCAGAGCTCATCAATTTGTTCAATTATTTGAGCTCAGAGCTCATCAATCTATTCAATCATTTGAGCTCAGAGTTCATCAATCTGTTCAATCATTTGAGCTCAGAGCTCATCAATCTGTTCAATCATTTGAGCTCAGAGCTCATCAATCTGTTCAATCATTTGAGTTCAGAGCCCATCAATCTATTCAATCATTTAAGCTTAGAGCTCATAAATCTGTTCAATCATTTGAGCTAAGATCTCATCGATCTATTCAATCATTTGAGCTCAGAGCTCATTGATCTATTCAATCATTTGAGCTCAGAGCCCATCAATCTATTCAATCATTTGAGCTCAGAGCTCATTCGTCAAACATACTTTGTCGAGTTCATATTTTATTTGTGAAAAACAGTCATTTTGTGCTCAGACATTGTTAACCTTTATTTTCATTTCTAAAAGAGTCTTCACTTTTCCCATCTTTCAATTAATGAATTATGCCACATCAACTAGCTCAAAATTATTTCCATACAGTAACAAGACCATTAAATATTGTAACATGAACAACTCAAAATTACAATCTAGTCATTCAAATTAGGAACAGGTAATTTTAATTCTAACTAAGCAAACTTAACCCAATAAGTGCCCACATTTTTTGTCAACAGCAAAAATATTGCAAGACAACGAATAAGACAAATGATTTTTTGCATAGTTCGGGTGTTAATGAACCCTATGTTATGTTTAGGAGACAATTTTATTATTAAGGTCTAAGGCTCTAAGCTCTTTAGAATTAGAAGGTTGGGCTATATATTGAGTATTCAGTAAGACTTTTTAGTGCATAATTCGATAGAGTATCAGGATGTAGAGAGCTTATTTATACAATTTAAATCCCATTGAAATCAAGATTATAGATTTTAATATCCATCTTAAAAAAAATTATATGTTTTATACTTGTGTAATTAGTTGATTTTGCGCTCAGCTGTATGAGTGGATCACCTAGTTTAGTCTTTTAAATTATAGTCAAGTTTGGGAGTAAATAAATTATTTATGAATTTCAATAGTTTATATATCTATCTTGGTTAAATAATTTATTTAGTAGAGTTTGAGAATTATTAACTTAGAGTGAGAACAAACTAATAAATTATAAATAAGTATGTATTGTTTTCATAATTTTAGAGAATTAAAAAGAGAATAATACTAATTTATAAGGGCTCATCTATTTCTCATTCTTATACATTTCGGCCAAATGAGAGAAAAGTTAAGGGAAAACTAAGGTTCAATCAACACCATCAAAAGGAGAGAGAATAGGGTTAAGCTAGGGCAAGAAGGAGAACACAATAAGAAAGATAGATGGTTCAGCCACAAGGGTGAGGAAAAGCCTAGGGTTTGACCAAGGTTTATCTTTCTATTCTGTCTTGATTAAAGGGTTAGGATTAATGATGATTGTAACATCCTACTAATACAGAAAATATATAATGTTGAAATGAAATCTTTCATTTAAAAAGTTCCTTTAAAATTTATATAAAAAATAAAAGAAAAATAAAAAACTTTTGAAAGTATGCGCATACTTAAATTATTACAACCAACTTAACAAAATAAATATCCAGAGTGAGCTTTAAGTTCATAAAGTCTTAACAAAATATTTAACAAGTCTCTGACTTTCTACGGTCAGACCATAGGTACACTTCGGCAAAACCGACTCTAGCTCTCACTATTCCATCTTGTCTTTGAACTTACTGATTAGTGCTAAAAAATACACATTTATTATTTAAAAATGTCAAAATAAATTGAGTTTTAATTAATATTTTGTGGAATTAATTTTGTATATTGTGAATTTGAAAATATTTAGTTTTCATTTTTTTTTGCTTTGTAGAAAAATGTGGTATTTTTCAAAAGAAAATAAATTAATTGGCAAAAGCGAACAACCCAAAGGAGAATCCAAGCCCATGCAACAACCTATATCTTTTCAATTCAAGAGTAGGACCTAATACTTATTATTTAGTAATTAAATATCAGATTTCTTAGAAAAGAAGACTAAATATTATTTTCATTTTATTTATTCCAACTAAAAGTAAATTAATTCTAATTAAATTACATTTTTGTCCCTGGACAATTTTGGGTAACTAGAATATTATAAATAGGTGGAGCTTGTCCACGCATAGGAAATCGTCTATCTTCTTTCTCTTCTAATTTCTTATAGTGTAAATTTTAGTATTTTTATTTTATTTCATGTTTTGTAGGCTAGGCTAAAGTTCTTGGTAGGTTTAGAGAAGAACTTATATGTGTAGTGATTTTATTTGGATTATAGATTTGAATTAAATCCTTTTTTTCTATCTTTACTCTTATAAAGATAATTAACTAATTTAATTAATCTTAAAATAAAACTCATAAATTATAACATATTTTAATTATTCAATTTAAATCATATTTAAAAAGAATAATTAAATAAAAAAATTAATTTGAAATTCAAAATTCAAATCTCAAGGACAGGAATCCCTGAAAGTGGTGCCACATACTCACTGTGCAGTGAGTGTGGCGTGAGCCACTCTCTCTCCTTCCTTGTTTTTCTCATTTATCTGATTAATTAATATTTAAGACAATATATTTATCCCAAAATATATGCTAGTTATTTCAAAATTAACTTTATCTTAAAGTATCAGTTTTAAATAAATAGATAAATATCTTATAATAAGATAATTATTAATCTCTCTTTATATTAATCCAAACATGATAGTTTATCAAAGTAAAAAGTATATAGTTAAATAATTAATTAATTCACAATGAATAAATTGTCCATAATTATCACATAATTATTTTCTTGCCTTGGAAAATTAATTCCCTTGCAATTTAGTCATTCTCTCTACAAATATTTCTTATGACATCCTTACACTTGACTATGCAGGACAGATGTGACCTGGGACCATGAACCTATAATACGAAGCTCCAATAAACCAGATTATTAATCAAACTCTTTAATCTAATAATCTTATTTATCAATTCTATGATTACTCCACTATAAATATGGAATTACACTCTAAGTATTTATAGAATTATATTTACAGAGTTTTATTTGTAGTCCATCGATATAATCAATAAATGTAGGTTTGTCCTCCAATTATTGGTTCGTTAATTAGAGCTGGTCAAAATTACCGGTTTACCCTTCTAATTACCTCTTGTTCCTTAAGTACCATTAATTCACTAGCGAATAATTAATCTATAACAAATTATAGATTTGAGCTCAATAACTATTTAGTTATAGAATTAACCCTTAAGGGAACCAATATTCGATCCGTTAAGAAAGTATGGATTCCATTATTATAAATCATGTTCCCACCCATTCATGATATTGAATCTCCAAAACAAAAGTCACTAGCCTCATTATACTAAGAAACCTTAACGAGTGAATCAAAAGATCCAATAAGCAAAACACAGGAGTTCATGATTACTCATGATTTAGACTGATCTACAAATGATCATCTATTATGATAAAAATTAAATCTTTATGGAAAACAGTAAGTTTATAAAGATAATTAATTCATATCGGTCCTGCCATATATAATTTCTATTATATATAGTACCTTGACCAAGATGTCTATCCACATCAGTAATCCGAATCTAAATTACTTGCATCCTGTATGCTTAGTAAACTGTACTAGTAACCATTCATTAAAGATTCCTTTCTTTAATATGTTATTGACTATTTTATTCATTGTATATAATCTTAATTCTCTCATACTAATACAAGATAATATCATCATAAATGAATATGTAATTTTCTTAATATTCATATAAATTATTCAAACAATAATTATAACATTCAAATATAATAAAATTATATTTTTATTTAAATCAATAAAATGTCTTTACATGCTTTTAGGGCATAAATCCTAACAATCTCCCATTTTCTCTCAAAGTAAGTGAGGCATCCCCCTTAATTCCATGTTACGTACATGACCCATAAACGACTTTGCAGGAAGTGTCTTGGTAAACGAGTCCGCTAGGTTTTGTTCTGAAACTAATTTCATAACAGTCACATCACCTCAGTGCACAATCTCTCTAACCAAATGGTATTTTCTTTTTATATGATTTCCTCTCTCGTGGCTTCTGGGTTCCTTAGAGTTAGCTACTGCTCCATTGTTGTCACATTATAGGATTGGTGGCTTCTCCATATATGGAATTACTTCCAGATCACTGTAGAACTTTCTAAGCCAAACTGCTTTCTTAGCTACTTTACAAGCCACTATATACTTGACTTCCATGGTTGAATATGCAATACTGGATTGTTTAATACTTTGCTCGTATGTTCCCGTGCACTCAGCAATAATATCCGCCAGTGCCTGCCCCTTGATGGAAGTCCTCTGGTTGTAAGTGATGTCGAATTGACTAAGTTCGACCATGCACTTGGGAAGTCTCCCGGAGGACTCTGATTTCTGGAGGACTTGTCAGGATTTGCCTCTATTCCCCAGGGGCTGGCTATGAATCCTAGAAACTTCCTGGAGGCATTTCGAAAAGTGCACTTTTGGGGATTCAACTTCATCTCAAATCTACGGAGGACCAAGAATACTTCCGCAAGATCTTTCACGTGGTCGGAGGTTGTCCTGAACTTCTAATAAAAGTATTTTGGATGTTATATTTGTTATCCTTTTGCACTTAGATAATGCTAATTTCTAGTGTTTTTAGGTGTTCTTAGCTTTGTTTTACGAGTCTTTGATTTTTAAGCCATTAAATATTTTACAAGGTATTATTGATGAATTTGATGTATTTTTATGGTTAGGAATTAATGGGTGATGATAGGACTCAAGAAAATTAAGTTTGGGACAAGTTTGAAGTGTTTTAGAAATTCCCAAACCCGAGGTTCGAGCTTAAAGTCGAAGATTTCGAAGAAAAAAAACACACATACTGAAAAGGCCCGTGGCCATGGCCAGCCTTAATCCAGGCCGCGGCCTAGGAGTCAGGGAGTAGTGGCCACGACCACCATAAACTCCAGGTCCCGGTCAGTGCGTAAAGTTTTACTATTGTTGGTGGTGTTCCAAAGTATCTTTGGCATTATCAGTTGAATCATGTGGCTCGTGCTTGGGTGCATTTTGTGAGCACACGATTGATGCCGACTGCTGACATGTCAGATATTAATAAGGAGAGGTTGTTATTGGTGTATGAAATTATTGGTCTGGTCTGGGCCGAATTATTAGGAAAAGCATGAAAGATATTAGCATGTTGACTACTATGGTAGGATTAGGGCATGGCTCATTCATCACTGATTTATGCCGTACGTATGATGTTGTTATGAGTGGAAGTGACGTAGTTAGGAAGCCTATGTCTGCAATTTCTAAAAATAGGGTGCTTAATTATGAGCCACCTTCCTTAGAAGCACTACCACCTCGACAGAGTTCCACTGATAAGAGACGAAGGGGTAATGATGAAGAAGATGAGGATATTGCAGCAGAATTAGAGGGTGATCTTCTTGAGGAGCTTAGGCATAAGGTACCAGTTGCATAACCACCTGTTCAGCCTGAAGCTGTTACTTTTGATCCATATATGCAGATGATGCAGAACCAATTCAACTATTTGGTTCAACATAATAATTATCAGATTGCTCAAAATCAACATATGCAGCAGTATTTGGCGCAACAAAGTGAGTATCAAATTGCTCATGTGGACCAACTCAATGTGTTGGTGAATCAGTGGTCTCTTCACAACAATGAGGACGTAGCCCCATTCCAACTGCCATCTTAGTTTTTTCCTTATCAACCGCCGCCGCCTCCACCATTTTGAATGTTTATGGTAAGTTTCTTTTCCTTTACTATTATTTAAAAAAAAAATTTGGGGACAATGTTTAGATTAAGTTTAGGGGAAGATATTTATTATTGTTTGTTTTGTTTGTGTTGTCTTGTATTATGTTGATTATGTTTGTTTTGTGTTAGTTGTGTTTTGTTTAGGTTGTTTAGGGTGTCAATTGAATCAAGTTGACAATGATTAGCCAATGATAATATGTTTGAATGATGAGCTGTATAAATTGAATGGGAATAAAACTGTAAAAAATTAGTGTGCTTGGTTGAATATTTTTTTCTATTTTTAATTAAACATTTAAATAATTGAGAGCTTAATCATGATTTTGATAAATTTTGTGTGATTGAATAAAATTTATGCTTGCTGAATTTAAAATAAGAAGGGAAGATTGAAATTGGTTTATCCTAGAACTTGTTTGCTTGCTTTTTGAGGCAAAATCCTAGATGATGTATGCCTAGAAAAATGATTTAGGCATTTCTTTGGACTGTTTGAGCCTTTCAAGTTAACCCTTAATTGTTGGAATCTTTAGTTACCCATTTTTTTGAGCCTAAATTGATTCTTTTATTGATTGACATTCGTTTTGAGCTTATAACATAAGAACCTAACTATTATTTTTCTTTCCCTTTAATGTACCATGAGCATAGGAACAATAATTGGGATTGATTTGTAATGGGGGGGGGGGGGGGGGGGGTTATGTATGACAAGTTGTGTCAATGATGAAGAAAATATATTTTGAGAGAAATAAGAGAAAAGTAAAAAAAAAAAAATGTTGAGAAATCATTACACTCCAAATAATAATATCAAGGAATAAGTTTGGGGGAGTGTAATGTCATTAAAAAAAAACATTCAATGATTATGCGATTTCTCTCAAAATGATAAGATATTGGGAACTTTGGGGTTGGTTTTGTGGTTTGTAATAAGGGTTGAATTGGTTGGTTAGTGTTCGTGGCACATTTTGAGCTTAAATGACTTTCTCATCTACCTGTACCTAAGCCATTCAATTATAAGCTTGAAAAGACCTATTGATTTTTGAGCATGTTTTGTCTAAATTAGTGGAGATTAGCGAGTATAGCAAGCCTATGGAATATTGTTTTGGTTGTTGGATTGAAGTGGAAATTTAGTGAGCATAAATGAATTCAATTACATGTTATTTGTTAATTATGATTTTGAGATTTGTTATTTTTGTTGTTTAATTGAATGGAATAAATGTTTTAACTGAAATTCTGGATTATAAGTTGAGTTCCTTGAAGATTATATAAGTGAGTTGTTTGTCATAGCTTGAGGCTTAGTATTGTTGTTGGCTTGATTCAGCTGTGTGTGTATGTGTGTGTGTGTTTGTGTTCCGTTCATTAGTCGAGTGGTTTGTTTTGTTTTACTCGGGGACGAGTAAAAGTCAAGTTTGGCGGAATTTGATGAGTTGGTTTTTAATATAGTTTTTAACCTGTGTTTAGGATAAAGTTTGAGTCAATTTGGTGGAATGTTGTGCGGTTTTATGCTTGTTTTGGTATGTTTGCAGGAAATAGAATGAGGAAGCATGGAGTTGAGGAAACGAACGATTTGTCATAGCAATTGGGAAATTTCTACCAAAATTTGACAAAAAGATGTTTGAGGATTCATATGCGGAGAGACTTGTTCATTTTCGAGCCTTGGAAGTAATGTTTTGAGGTTAATGCAAAGGGCTGCGATGCTTAAATGAAGAGCTGCGGCGTAAGGGAAAAACAAAGAAAACTTGTTTTTTGGAATTTTCAAGGGCCGCGGCGCGTGCTGGAACTCGAGACCAGGATTGCACAGATTTGTAGAGGCAGGCTGCAGCGCTTAAACACCAGGGCCGCGGCACATGTAACTTTTTCGTAGCCATCAGAAGGAAAAAATCGTCATTTATTTTGAAAAATAGTTTTTAGGGTTTCTATTTAAATGTTTTGTTTAGAGTTAATTAGGGAGGAGTTAATTTCAGAGATTACTTGGAGACCTTGGAGAGAACATTGAAGATTGAGAGTTTAATTTCTTGATCTCTTTATTTTCTTTATTCTTTTGATTCTTGAGTTTATGTTTATATTTAGTTTGATGGATTCCATTATGGTTGTCATGAACTAATCTTGTTTTTAGGGTGTTAGTGGATTCTTCTTGAAGCTTTTGATTTCTTAATGTAGTTTTTTTGAGTTTCTTTCTACTATTGTGAATTATTCATCTTATGCTTAATGCTTGTGAATGTTTGATCACCATTTACATGTTTTAGATGATTTTAACCTAGGCTCTGAGAAGACAAGGCTAATTATGCTATAGGTAGATAATCACAAATTTATATTAGATGAGAGTACTTCTATAATTTGTGTAGTTCAGGGGTTACGTGTTTAAAGCCTGCAATATGTTGATTTACCACATAGATGTAGGAAATAATATGTTGTGGAGAATTATAGATCCTAGCAAGACTATAATACATAGTGGTAATCTGCTATCACAGTAGAATTAAGAAATATTGAAAATTGGTTAGAAATCATAAGTGGATGGTTGATGAAGCTAAAACCCTAATTTTTTCATCCATTGATTTAAATCATATTTTTATCTCAGAATTGCTCTAGTGATTAATTGCTTTCATTAATTTTAGTAGTAATTATTTAATTTATAATTTTGAAATTATTATTTAAATCAATTAGAGTCAGAAGTTAATTTTTGATAATTAATATCAATCCTCGCGGGAACGATACTCTACTTATTATTATATTACTTGTTAGTGATACGTACACTTGCGTAAATATATTTGCACAATACTCTGCTCGTGCCTGCCAGATGAGGTCTTCCCGAAATTGTGGCTATATTTCCCCTATTATCGGAGGAGGATTGTCCTGATTTGCTTGAGCTCTAGTCTGATTTATTGGAGCTTTGGGAGCTGACGAAGGGTTTGGTCCAGCAGGTTGATTAGGGACCACCCAATTTCGAGCGTACTGGGCCAAAGGACCCACTCTAACGAGAGTTTTGATCTCATCCTTCAACTGTCGACATTCATCAGTATTATGACCAATATCATTATAAAATCGGCAGAACTTCGAAGGATCTCTCTTCGCTCTTTGATTTTTCAACAGTTCTGGCTTTTTCCATGGAAGGCGAGTATAATTTGCGAGGAAGATGCGCTCCCTAGTATCCGTGAGGTTGGTATAAGTGGCGTAAACAAGCTTGTATTTCTCCCCAGATTTATTTTTCTTTGTTCCGCTCTGGTCGCCCTCACCATTTCCCTTCCTTTTGTTACTCCCCCCTTGGTTATTCTGGGTAATAGTTTGAGCCATAGCTGGAACATCTGTTACAACTCCAACGGGCTGGACAGGGATCTGGCTTGTTCCTGTGATGGAAGCTCGCGCCTCTTCCAGGTTAATCCATCTTTGATCTCGGGCCAAGAACTTGTCCACACTATTAACTCCTTTTCTCCGTAATTCCTGCCACAGGTCGCACCCAGCAAGGATTCCTGTCCTCATTGCCATGAGCTTGGAGCTGTCATCGGCATCCCTAACTCGTGCAGCGACATTGGAAAATCTACTCAGATATGCCTTCAATGTTTTGCCAGGTTGCTGCTTTACATTGGCTAATGAATAAGCCTCAACCCGAGCTGTATGGGAAGCCCGAAATGCTTTTCTGAAGTCATAAGAAAACTTCTTCCACGAACTTATAGAATGCCTCTTGTATTGTTTAAACCACTGCCTGACTGGCCCGATCAAAGTTGAAGGGAAAAAAAATGCACCTTAGGTCGAGCCCAACATTGTGGGCCATCATCATGGTGTTAAACATCCCAAGGTGGTGTGACGGATCTCCATCTCCATCAAACTTTGACAAGTGTGGCATTCTGAAGTCTATCGGATATGTGGCCATCGCAATATTTGGAGCAAAAGGCTCGAGCTCATCTTCTGAGCCGCAATCGTCTTTATCTTTTCCAGATAAAAGCCTCTTCATTTGCTCTTCCATCAGAGCTAGCCTCTCGAGGGTTTTGTCTCTGGTCCCTAGGTTATCTGGGGGCTGTTCAACAGCTCCCATCCTATCGTACGCGTTTGATGGGTTATTGTCCCTCCAAGCTCGAGCTTGGTTTAGTGGGGCATTCCCATTATCACGTACTATGGAAGGACCTCCCTCTTGTCGAGTATAACTAACATCTTCATTCCGAGCTAGATTCCTTCTCTGCGAATTCAGTCGATCACGCAAATCAGGTTGTGAATTGTATCGAGGACTTTGTGCTGAACTCAACAGATTTCTTAGATCACCCTCAGACCTACCACTTCGAAAACTTTCAGTCCAGTAACTTCCACTTGTGAAGCTTACAGCTCGTGGTTGAGGCCGAGGATCTGGATTTTCATCATGCGTCTGTGGGATGTAGGTATGGGCAGACAAAGGAGGGTTTCTCCTACTGTCTCCATAAGCTGGAATGTCTCGCGTATGACGAGGTGGTGTTGGATGTCTAATAGGTGATGGGGGATGCCTTATTGGTGAGGCAATCCTTGTCCCATCGGGGCGAACTAGATTAGCTCGCCTTTGTTTTGCCCCATTATTTCTAGCTCTCTGTGCCTGATGATCCGATCATGACGTAGGAGGGTTTTCTGGAAAATTTTGTCTCTGTGAGCCTGTCCCATCCCCTCCTCGTGGGTTTCCATGGGCATTCCTAGGCGCTTGTGAAGGAGTCACCGAACTTGGGGTTGCAGTTCTAACCGATCGACTGATATGTCGATGACCCCTATGAGGGCAACTGGGATGAGCATTCTGGCGGTCTCACCCTGTAGGCACAGAACTTGGGGTGGCAGTCCTGACTGATCGACTTGGTTTGGATTGGTTATTCTTATTGTAATGACCCAACTACTCTAGACTTTGGACCATTAACGAAAACTATACATATACCCTAATCTTTAATAGAACTTACAAGTGAAAAAGATCATACTTTATTAAAAACTTGTAAAAACCAATGTTTAAACTTACATAAACTCAAAGCAGGATATGGGATCCCATTGTTTTAAAAAGAAAACATATCCTAATTGAAATGAAAAGAGATTACATAAATAGGTGCGAAAAAATACACATAAACCATAAATAAAAGACTACATCCTCGAAATCGAACTCTCGACTCCTTGAATCCATTCATCACCGATACACATTCCCCAAGCATCCACGAATCTTACCCGCCACTATAGCTATTTCCCTGCACATATAAACAAAAAGGAATGAGCCTAATGCCCAGCAAGGAAAATCTACCACATAGTTCATATACATAAATTTCATAAGAAACATAAAAGCATAACATAACACTTATATCATACACATACTATAATGGCCATTATTACTTGGGGTCCCATAGACTAAACAAGTCATATGGCCATTAGATTAGTGGGGTCCTACTAGCTAAGCAGGTCATATGCCCAAAATCTATTTGGGGCTTGTTAGTCATATGGGTCATATGCCCAAGCCTACATACATACATAACATAACACATAACATAAAAAAAAACATAAGATAACATATAACATATGAATCCTATCCTATTTTCCTTACCAAAATTACCGGGATAAGAGGACAGAGTTGGGACTTTGGAACACTCCTAAGAACCATTTGAAAAAGAGTGAGTATAGTGAAGAAGAGAAATGAAAGGAATGGAAGGACTAAACCATTGAGAAAATACTTACCAATAACTTATGTGCAAGTTCTTAGATTTCCTAACCAAAATAAAGATTAAGGTTAGAAGGCTGAGTAGAAGACTATGAGAAAGAAAAATAATATAATACCAATGAACTAGAGTGTAGAAATACCTTGAAGACTTATAAGACCAATCTAAACCTTGAACCGAAATGCTATAAAACCTTACTTCCCAAGTGTTTGATAAGCTTATAATGATCAAGCTTATGATTCCCAACCCAAGTGTTTACACTCTCACACTCACCTAGCAACTTGCAGCCTCTGAACTTAGAGCAAAAGATGAATAATGGCTGGGTACTAGGTCCTATTTATAGAGTTCAGGAATGAAAGGATCTTAATTTAACTTGAATAAAAATAATGGCTTTTTAAGTGAAAAATAATTTGAATTATCGTTCAGCAGAGGCTGAAGACTCGTTCAAAAAGATGCTGGACTTATCAAGAGGTTGAAGGGTTGAATGGAAAATGATTTAAAAAACATTCAAAATATGCTAAAGGAGGCGATATATCGCCCCCTATAGGTGATATATCGCCTGGACCATTATGCCCGAGGCAAACGTGCATCGTTTCGTGTTTTCCGTATCTACGTGCTGCGATATATCGGCATACGCTGATTATTTAAACACGAAATTACACATTTTTAGATTAATTCAAATTGAGTAAACAACCTTGACTAAGCCCTCAAATGTTTTCAAAGCTGCTGACTGACCTTAGAGCATTCAAATTTTACCCTTATTAAATTTAATCCGCAAAATACTTAATCCTTAATCACCCATACATAACATGTGCTTAAAATCCTATTGGTTCTTATTTAAACCTTATAGTATAATAAATATTATCCTCAATATCAGTCATATTAATCAAACCTTAGGTTAAAATTAATATTCTTAAACTATAGATTAAACTTAGAAAATCTACAAGTACTACTATGAGTGTCCAAATAAATCCCGGTCTGAACCAAAAATCCACAGTTATAAAGATAATACTATTACTACTATAATACTACTATCTAACTAGCTAAGTAAATTTCTTGGACTCTACACCTATGGGACTTGTGAGACCCACTTTGCATCTTTACAACATTAATGTCGGTTGTGAGAGGGGGTAATCGAGCCAAAACCTCCTCAATTCGCCTATTTACCTTAGCGAGATTGCTTCTTAACTACATATTTTCCATCTCAATGACATTTAAGTAGTTCGGGTTTGGATTCAGTGGGAATGACGTCGAACTCCCAGTGTCGCCATGACCAGCCGGTCGTTTTCCCAAACGTTGCTGGACTTCAGGGCCATGCTCGTTCGAAATAGTGGTATGATGGGCCTCCTGCCCACCAGGCTGTTCTATCTCATTGTTGTGCATAGAGCGAGTAAGCACCATGATGAGATTCGACTGGGCTTTTGATGAAGCACTAATTTCCCTCTCAATGAAAGCACCAAACTGTTGACGCGGTTTTTCGCCAACAGTGTATTAAGAAATTATAAGGTAGATTAGTACTTAGAAATGAAACATAATGAAAAATGAAATGAATTCACAAGAACACAAATCTTCTACGTGGTTCAGTGGTTAAAATCCACCTAGTCCACGAGTCTATATTATTGTTGTTTTCTCTCTATTTTGGTAGAGTTTCAGTATTATAGAATAATTGGTCCCTTTTCCTATCCAATATTCTCAGTATTTATAGAGGAATTCCATGGATAGGTTTGGGTAACTGCGTGAGTCAATCACGCATACACCTATTTATTACATTTAATATATATATATTTCCCATTTATAAGGGGATATGATTTGATAATACAGTAAATGTTCTCCTAATATCTGAGACATTAAATATGACAGCCTGGTCATAAATAACCGTATGATGGGATTCTGAGTCTCCAGGGATTCTTGACTATGCAATATACTAGGATCACCATGAGCTGGATATACCCTCCATGCTCGTACTTCGACAGCTGTTTGAATATTCTGAGCTTGCGCTTCACAACTTCCGCATCCCTAGCTCTTATGATCACTGTGGAAGTCGAGCTACCTACGTGGATAATAAATAGACATCTTCCTTGGTTCTTTTTTCGTTTATTTATTTTTCCGAGCTGAGTGAAGGAACTCGTGCTGGAATTATGGTTCAACAAAGCCCAACTATGTGCATGCACCATATTCTCCTTGAAGAAGGGTCAAATCCTTCTAGAGAAGTTCAGCGAAGGTTAAATCCACCTATGATGGAAGTAGTTAAAAAGGAGATACTGAAGCTCTTAAATGTGGTTGTGATTTTGTAACACCCTAGATAGCCAAGACCATTACCCTTCTATATTAAATATTGCTGAACTTGTTAATCAAGTCATTTGGACATAAATTTTTAAGTAGAAGTAATTAACAGATTATGGTTAAAAATTTTGGTCAAAGGAATATTTACTTTCATTAAAAGTTTAAATTCATAATACATGCGATCCCAAAATAAACATAAGTCATTTACAATCCAAAAGGGTGGTTACAACACAAGTTGACCTAAGTGGAAAAATTAGGGTTTGACCCTAGTTCCTCTGTGAATCCCTGGCCGTGGTGGTCGAGCACGCTGCATATGTACATGCCGCCACTGATGCTCTCCAACTCATGGATGGTCCAGCTTCCCCTTTCCCTTACTTGCACCACATAGCACCCGTGAGCCAAGGCTCAACAAGGAAACTTAAACATGCTCATAAGCAGTTAATAACATATTACAGAATCATAATTAGCATGCCTAGCATTAATAACCCTACACATGCATGCATTAAATCCATATTAGTGACTATAGAGTCACATCGGGGCCTGTTGCCCTAGGATAAGTGACTGTAGAGTCACCCTGGGGCCCATTGACATATCCTCTATATAACCAGCCTTAGAGCTGGCTAAGCGTACCTGGCGCTTTATTTTCTAAGAGACCATAGGGCTGGTCAAGCGTATACCATGCTCTTGGATAGGCCTAACCATATCGGCCAATGCTCAGCTAGATATTGCCCCCATTGACTTGTAAATCAAGCCTTTCAATCAAGTAAAATAGATAAGCATATATTATATATTACAAGTATGCACAACACAATTAACATGTCTAATAAAACAGTCCAAGCATGGTCATAACCATGTTCAATAACCGGACCAAGCCCTAATTACATACTGGGTGCAATTTTCTTACCTCTGGTCCAAGCACTGGATAAATAAAAATGACCCTCGAGCACGATCCTGTCTCGAGCCCTAGCAGTAACCTAGGAACAACCATTATTAATATCATCATTATGATTTAATCCCATAAACAAACTCCGGGACCAATCTTGTGCCCTCGGGACCTCCAATTCCACCCAACAGGGTGGTGGAATTGTCCCCATAACCCCCAAGTTCTTCCCAAGCTCTAAAAATGAGGCTTGCTGAAATTCACATAGAGCAGGGTGCCCAAACAAGTTAGAGAGTTCCTAGGAACTCCATGCATAGCGCAAGGGCACCCAGAACAAAGGCAGGGGCACCCAAGCAAGTTAGAGAGCCCCTAAAGCCCTCCACTGCTTAGCGCAGGGGCTCCCAAACCTAGGGTAGCAACGCCACCTCACAAACCAAGAATTTCTTGGTTTTTCCTGCATTTTTTCCAGAACTCATACCCTCAAATCTGTCCCCAAACTCCAATCAAGGCTAAAACAGAGCCCCAAAATCTCAATAATACACCCCAAGCAACATAAAAACACCAAAGGTTCAATCAAAAACACTTTGAACCTCAAACTCACCCTTTGAGTTCCAAGAACTCAATTCCTCTCCATCTGAAATTTAAACAATAGAACACAAATTTCCAGCTGCAAACAGACCTACAAAACAATAAGAAACTCATATTTAAACCTAAACCACTTAGCCAAACCAATTATATGCCCACAAATTAGAAATTCAAGCAAGTCTCCAAAATTCCTTCAAGAACATGAAGGACACAATTAGGCAAACTCAAAGGACCTATACCTTAATGATGAGTGGAACCCCTAGGCTGAAAATGGAGTGTTCAATTGCAATCATCCCTTCCCAACCCTTGATTTTCCCTTCCAAGCCTCCAAATCCGAGAATTCTCAACAAAAGATCTAGAAGTGGTCTCAAGCTTTGTTTGTCTACAAAGCCTCACAAAGAAGGAAACATAAGAGAGAGAGAGAGAGAGAGAGAGAGAGAGAGAGAGAGAGAGAGAGAGAGAGAGAGAGAGAGAGAATGTGTGTGTGGTGTACGTGCAGGTGCCAAAATGCCCAGCCTCTGGTCTATTCTTGCCTAATCAAGTGGAGAAAATGACCAATTTACCCTTACCAAAGCTAATGCCCATTTAACGAAACCAAGGGCATTTTGGTCTTTTCCCCCCATTTCCCCACTAATCCTTAATTCACATTCTAAGTTCCCAATTAAATCCATTACACCCATGTAATGCCCCGACTAATTCTAGACCTTGGACCATTAAAAACTACTAAACATAACTACTATTTTGGAATACTTACATACATAAAATATTATAACTTTATTAAAAATCCAAAATACGGTACGGAATACAAAATAAGATATGAGGACCCATTGTTTAGTACATAAAACATAAAAACATAAACTTTAATCAATTGTTTAAATACTAAGTGTAGAAATACATAAAATATAAATTAAAAGACTTTAAACAATGTCATCCTCGATCTTCCCGCAGTCCATTTAATCCATCCATCCCCAATACACATGTCAAGCTGTCACGAATTTGTCCCGCTTTCCAAGTTCATTTTCCTGCACCATCTAAAATAAAAGGAATGAGCCTAATGCCCAGCAAGGAAAATCTACTAAAAACATATATCATACAACATAAGACTATATCATAAAACATATGACGTAAAAACGTATATCATATAGGACTACAATATTAATGGCCATTAACTCATTACCGCAGCATGTGATAAAACCATCTAGGTCCCCAGTCTACTAATTAAGGTAGGTTAGATCACAAGGTAGTATATGATAAACCATCTAGGTCCTCAGTCTACTAATCGAGGTAGGGTAAATCATAACTCTAGACCACGATAATGATAAAAAAATCTTGGGGTTTGCTAGCTAAGCAACTATAAGCCCCAAGTGACTACAAAGCATATTTATGCATATATACATAGCACATATCATAGCATATAAACATATCATAACACATCATATAAACACATATAATCTAACCTATTTTCCTTACAAAAAACTGAGATATTGGAGACAAGAACGGGATTGGAACACTCCTAAAACCAACTGCAAAAACCATGAGTTTCTAAAGAAAAGAAGATGAAAAAGAGAACTAAACCATCACAGATAGAAACTTACCGAAAACCCTTAAGTTTCAAGGAAATTAAACACCTAACCGAAAGCCAAAATAATGAGTTAGGATCTGAAAGAAAAATGGAAGAAAATAAAAGAACTATGATGGATTAAACCTGAGGATAAGAATATATTGAATGGATTATGAATTTGATCTACACCTCGATACTAAAATAACACTCTATCTTACTTCCCAAGTGTTTAGAAAAGCTTAGATTGGAAAAGCTTTTATCCCAAAACCCAAGTGTTTTCTCTCTAGAGTAATCTTAGCATCTTGGATGCTCTGATGAATGCTTGAATGATGAGTAAAATGGCTGAGTACTAGGTCCTATTTATAGAGTACAAGGAGTGAAACTAACCCCTTTTAAATTGAATAAATAAATGAATATAAATTGAAAAGATTTGAATTTTTGTTTCAACAGACGCCCAGAGTTCGGTAAAAAATGTTCAAGAGCATGTCCAAGTGGTTGAGGGCTGTTTCTAGCTCAGAATCCACGGACTATCAAAATATGAGTGTGGAGCCAATATATTGCCCCTATAGGCGATATATCGCCGCCCCCATATTCTCGAGCTTTCGTATCTTCCATAGGCGATATATCAGCTCCTATAGCTGCGATATATCGGCATACGTTGATATATCAAACACGTTTTTGCACTCTTTCAGCATATTTGAAAATGATTAAACTACTACTACTACCCAAATACTCATAAAATAATTTCCCATTACCTGATAGACCCCGCTAATATACTAAATTACCAAAATACCCCTAGGCTCACCCCGAGTCGGGTTTTTAATCTCGTTGTGACCTTTCTGCTAACTTGCTCACTAGGATCGTCTCGTACCGAGTAGCCCAAATATATCCATATAATAATGTGGTCTCAATTACAAATCACATATATATTTACAAATATACCCTAAACGAGTCAAAATTATGAAATACCCTTCTAATAAGAAGCAAGCCCACATGCATATTTAATAAACTTAAACATGCATAAATATTCATATCATAATAACTCAAGTAATTCACATAATCATACATATATAATCACAAAATACACTTAATATCCTTTTATGCCCTCCCAGCACACTAATCAAGACACTAAGCCTGATTAGCAAATTTGGGATGTTACATATTTACCGTATTTCAGATAGCAAGTGGGTGAGTCCAGTTCAAGTAGTTCCTAAGAATGAGTTAGTGCCAACAAGAGTCTAAATAGGTTGGCGAGTTTGTATTGATTATAGAAAGTTCAAAATTGCAACTCGAAAAGACCACTTCCCTTTGCCATTCATCGATCAAATACTTGAAAGATTAGCGGGACACTCTTATTACTGCTTTCTTAATGAATATTCAGGTTATAATCAGAATTTTATTGCTCCAGAAGACCAAGAGAAGACCACATTTACATGCCCATTTGGCACATTTTCTTTACGTCGAATAATGCTGTTTGGATTATGGAATGCTCCCACCATTTTTCAACAATGTATGGTTAGTATTTTCTCATATTACATAGAGAACATCATAGAACTGTTCATGGATGGTTTTAGTGTCTATGATGATTCTTTTGATAAGTGCCTCTAAAACTTAACTCTAGTTCTTAAACGATGTATTGACATTAATCTTTTATTGAATTGGTAGAAGTGTCACTTTATGGTGCAACAAGGAATTGTGCTGGGGCATGTTATTTCAGAAAAAGGGATTTGAGGGAACAAGGCCAAAATTGATCTCATTTGTTCTCTTCCACCACCATCAAGTGTAAAATAAATAAGATCATTTCTTGGTCATGCAGGATTCTATAGGCGGTTTATAAAGGATTTCTCAAAGATTGCTTCACCACTATGAAATCCTTTTCAAAAGGATGTGGCCTTTGAATTTAATGATAAATGTTTGCTCGCAGTCAACAAATTGAAGGAATCCTTGACATCAACGCCTATTATTCAACCACCTCATTGGGAGTTACCATTTGAAATAAAGTGTGACTCTAGTGATTATGCAATAGGGGCGGTCCTTCGGCAAAGAGTTGGTAAGGTTCCTCATGTTATATGCTATGCCTCTCAAACTCTTAATGATGCTCAATTGAATTACTCTACTACGAAGAAATAGCTTTTAGCGGTCATCTTTGCTCTAGAAAAGTTTCAGTCTTACTTGATTGGAACTAAAGTTATTGTTTACATTGACCATGAAACTCTTAAATATTTACTAGCTAAGAAAGAAGCGAAGCCCAAACTTATTCAGTGGATTTTACTCCTTCAAGAATTTGATCTTGAAATAAAAGACAAGAGAGGGTCAGAAAACTTGGTAGCGAATCATTTAAGTAAACCTATTCGGGATGAAGATAACTTGCCATTAAATGGAAAATTTCCAGACGAACAACTCCTAGCTCTTAAAGAAGTTACTCCATGGTTTGTTGATATTATTAACTATTTGCCCACTAAAGAGTTACTAGGAGACCCCACACACTCTCAAAAGAACAAGATTAAGCATGCTTCTAAGTTTTACATTTGTGATGAGACTTATTTATAGAAACATTGTGCTGATCAAGTCATTCAAAGGTGTGTTTCCGATTATGAATTTCAATCCATCATTGCTTTCTCGCATTCTCATGCTTGTGGAGGTCATTTTGAACCAAAAAGAACAACCCATAAAGTACTTGACAATGGTTTTTATTGCCCTACAAATTTTATAGATTCATATGCATATTGCAAGGCATTTGACCATTGTCAACGAGTTGGTAACATGACTGCTAGGGATCAAATGCCCCAAACTCCCATGCTTATTATTGAGATTTTTGATGTATGGGGCATTGATTTTATGGGACCATTTCCAAAGTCATTCAGTTTTGAGTATATTCTCTTAGCGGTGAATTATGTGTCCAAGTGGGTGGAAGCAAAGGCAACTAAAACAAATAATTCCAAAACAGTGGTTGAGTTTGTTGACGCCGGTTTTCGTCAACTTAAATTGTAGAGCAATTAAACAACGTATACTATGAAGCGAATGAATAATGAAGAAAGACAAGAGGGTCTTTACGTGGTTCAGCAGTTAACTCTGCCTAGTCCATGAGTCAGTGTTATTAAGGCTTAAAGATTTCTGGAAATTCTTCAGAGATGAATTACCCAGAGCTTATTCTTCAGCCAAAAGAAATCGATCCTTTACAAGTGGTAATTCCTCCTTTATTTATAGGGGAGGTTATAGAGTTCATTCCCACATATTTCGGGGATATATTCTATATATCAATTTAAATAATGACATCAAATGCAATATCTCCTACATATATGGAAACGTCCCATAAGAATCGGGAACGGATAACAGGCTAAATAATATCCCTTAAATGTTGGGATTATACAATAATAAATATGTTCATACATAACGGGATATCCCAGATGACTCATCGGGTCTTTGAGATCAGCAATCGACCCTGTGGCTGTTGAGACTCATGGTATTGCTACGAGCTTACCATCCTACTTTAGGACATGCTCGAAGTAGATAGACACTGCCGAAGCTATCACACTCGAGCTTGCACTTCCCAAGCTCGGACTGTTTAATCCGAAGACGATCGATAACAGATGTATCCTAACGTCGTGTTATTTTGAACTCAGAAAATGTCCCAAGGTTACACATATTCGAGGTCGTCATTTTTCTTTGAAGATCTTACAGCTGGACCATACAATGCATTCATACATTTTGAGCTCATACCTGATGAGTCCAGTTTTCAAGGTCATAACCTCTGGTGTCAAAATCTGGGTGTAACAGTTTGCCCCCTCAAAAGTATCAGTTCGAATCCTATGAGAAGGAAACGTTTGAAGTGATCCTATTGGAAACTGTACCATCAAATACACTCGAGTGTGGACACGCGTCAAACGGGTATTGATCACTCAAAGTACTTGAGTACCTTGGAAACCTGCCCACGTCTATCTGCCTGCCATTCTTTATGGTATTATCAACTCATAGGTCCCTGGCCGTTAGATCTAATACGGAATCTGGCCAATGGCCGAGATTAATCCAGCCTTTTACACTCCCATGGGTTTATAAATAGACTCTATTCGTCGTCCCCACACCTTATCTTCACGTTCAAGCCTTTGTAGAGAGAAAAGAAGAAAAAACCAGAGATCATTGCCCAGTTCTTGCATGTTCTCCAAGCCACGAAACAGAGCAACATTCACCTCTTCGATTCTGTGAGATCGTTTTTGCAACCACTCATTCGATCATCAATCTCTCTGTTTCTTCTGATCGCATTGTGTTAGGTTAATAGTTCATAGCTTCGTATGCCCATATATTTTTCATGCATGTTTATATTGCTGCACTGTTAGTTCCCTTACCAGTTTTGCACATTAGAATGTTTCAGTACATACTAGTGTTAAGTTCTGATATCATAGGTTCCAAACCCAGTTCATGCGTTGAAGACCCAGACACGGTTCTTTTCCTAAATTTTTTGAATTTTGAATGGCTTATCTTGTACACCAAGATATCGGGTATAAAATTAGGGTTTTGTAAAATGAACGTTTCCCAAAAATTCCACTCTTTGGGTAACCGCCAACTTTTTCCCTGAAATATGGGGATCTTCGAAAATAAATCCACCTTCCTTTCTTTTGGTGTAATACACGCTCTGAGACTGGCCTCGTCCTTTGGATCAAGTTTTCCTTGTAGCCTGGATCATTCGAGCTTAGGTCATCCCGTTTTTTCATTATTTCTTGTTCGCTTGGCCCTCACCCTTTTTCTCTCTTGCTAGATGCCGCAGAACTCGGGAAAGTGGTGGGGGTCAAAGCTCGTGATTCCTTATTCTTCTGTAACTCTGAGCTCGAAATCCCCTTTTACTTGGAACCAGCGCTTGATTCAAGAGCACGAACTGAGGTGTGAACAAGAAGACATCCGAGATCATTTTTGACGTCAGATAGACAAGGTCGAAGAAGGAAAAAGGAAAAGACTAAGGGTCTCCATCCACCCAGATCCGGATTCTGAGCCTAGACCGATTCCCCTCGACCCTGCGCTCAAAGTGACAGTTGCCTTTAGGCCAGGTGATCTCCAATTCTTACTGATGGGGGAACCTTCTTCCTCACAGCCAACCTCCGTCCCCACCTTGAGGAGGGAATTTTTCGAGGCCGAGCATTACTGGAGCTCGATCTCTTCACTAGGACGGATGTCTGACATTTTGGCCCTCCACAATATCAGACTGTTGGGCTCGCTAAGGTGTCGAGCTCTGGCCTCCCATGAGCAAATTTGCCATATGCCGGGAGATGGAAACCCTGACATCAAGCTAAGATACGCAACTTGGAGCCGGGAACATATGAAGGCAGGGGCTGTACTGCCCTTAAAGTCCTTTTTCAAGGATTTCTTGGATTTCGTCAGGCTGGCTCCTTTCCAGCTCAACACCAATTCTTATAGGGTTTTGTCTGCCCTTAGGTCGCTATATCACGAGCTAGGGTGGAAAGGACCTTCTCCAAAGGAGATTTTGTATCTCTTTTGCTTAAAAAGCAATCCCTCCCGAGCTCGAGAGGGGACGACTTCTATTACCTCTCGAGCTATCCTAAGGAGAAGAAGATCTTTGAGGATTTTCCCAACCATCCTCCAGATTTTAAGAAGGCTTTCTTCTGGATAGATGGCCTAGCTCCCTCCAGATACTATTCGTTCAGACGAATTCGTAAGCCCCCAACTAATTTCTTCTTTTTATGATCGAATTTTATTTGAGCTCGCACTTAGTCAGAATATGTTCAATTTTTCAGCTAACTACTGTCGTCCCACTCCCACCAAGGAGATGAAAGAGCACAAGGAGGCTCTGCTCCAACTCCCCTACAGCAGGAGGTCCCTCTCCTATATCCTGCATGAAGATAACCTCCGAGCCTGCGGCCTCCTAGAGAAGGATCAATCCACATTCGATTGGTCCAACAAAAAATATGCCTAGTGGGAGCTTGTGTCTCTCCCAACCGGCAGTCTTCCTCCGAGGCGAAATGCTAAGCCTCCATCTCCAGTTCGACACCGCAGGAGCCCAGAATCGGGGAACGAGGCCAATGACGAAGCCTCGAGTTCAAGCTCGAGTGACAGAGGTACAATCATCTTTTGCTCAGATTTGTGGTCTCCTTCACTACTTAAGCATAAACCCGATAGATTAGTCTTGTGCAAGGATGATAGGGACTATTTTTATGTTTGGTCCTGGGTAGATGAGAGAGTACGTAGGTTTGATAGCTGGCTCGGGAAGTATGACACCATGTATAGTCTGAACGAGGTGTGGAATGGTATAGCCGTTCAATACGGGACAAAGGACTATAGAGACCTATCGAGGTTGACTTCCACTTATAGGGAAGGTACTCCCTCAGTCTCCTCTGAATATTGGGGAATTACGTGGTTGCCAAGCACGAGCTCGAGAGAGAGTTCCAGTTAGGTTTCTCTCTACTTGTCTTTTTATTCTTTGCTTGTCTGCATCATGCTGACCTTTTTGTCTTAGAATATCTCATAATACGATGTGAATGTGCAGGTGATATGGATTCCGACCTCGACTCTGTGTTCGCTAGTGGCGAGGGAGCCCAAAGGAGTAAGTGCCCGAGGGGGTCGCAGAAATCAGACCGACCTACCAAGGTCCTTAAGAGGACCGAGAAGACACCTCCCCCACCAGCTCCAGCTGTTCCGAGCCTAGCTGTGGATCTGACTCCTCAGGTTTGAGGCCTCCTCTATGGTCGTTCCTCTTGTGCCTCCTCTGACCTTGGTCCACTCCGCACTTGGTCCACCTACAAAAAAGCCTTCGGCCTCCAAAATGCATCTGTTGTCGATTTCTACTCACGTTGATGAGTATGTAATCAACAATGCAGCCGGATTCCATGGGGCTACACTTGGCCCAGACATTCTGTCTCGAGTGGGCCAGAGTTTTGGTAGCTTCGACGCCCCTCATTGGTAGTTCTTGAACAATGCTTGAGACTACAACACTCTTTATGAGAAGAGTATCAAGCTCACTGCTGCGGTAACCTTCCTCATCTCGTTGCAAGTTATATTTATACTTAGTTCATGTTCTAATTTGATTTCTTTGTGTGTCAGACTCTTGCTGTCTCTACTCAACTTAACTATACGTTGAACAATGAGGTCCATTCGAGCATGTTTTATGCCCAGGAGTCGAAGGATCTCCAACTCAAGCTTAGTGACGTGCTCAAGGCCACAAAGTTAAAGATGGAGGCTGAAGATTAACAACTAAAGGCCAAGACAGTCGAGCTCGAGAAGTTGAATGCCTGGCTCGCGGAGCTTGAGAAGGTGAATGCTCGGGTCGCAGAGCTTGAGAAGATCAATGCCAAGATTGAGGAGGAGAAGGCTGCCACTTTTGAGATTATGGAGAGCGAAAAGGCTCGTCTCCTTGCAGAGTTTGAGGAGAAGAAGGATCGGTCGATCGACCTGGCTATGTATAGGATCTGGGCCAGTAATGCCGACCTCGATACCAGCTTCTTAGGCTCTTTCGAGGTAGAACTAGTGGCCAAGTGGCAAGCTCGGCTCAATGAGGAGGAGGCTGCTCGGGAGGAGGCAGAAAGAGCTAAGGAGGATGCTGAGAAGGCCAAGGAGGATTCTCCTCCCTCCTAAATCTCTACCTGGGGCTGCGTCCCTTCAAATTTTTTGTAATAGTTCTTTTTTATCTTCTTCTTTTTATGCCCTTGGGGCTAAGACAGTTTATAGCTCGTGAAAGAGCTATTTTCTTATGATATTTATGATACCATATTTGACTTTATTTTAATATTTTTGCTTTACATTTGTTAGGTCGAAATATTTTACGCAATTTATATTAAAGTGTTCTTATGTCTGTTTATTCATACACATATGCGGTGGATTTTTAAGCTCGAGCTTCAATGCATTCATGCATAGTTTGCACGATATATCCGAATCCGATCTCGTTATTTGTCAAGGTCAAAAATTACTTTTACCATGCACTCGAAAGTACTTATATGGCGTGTAACGTAAGTGGTTTAGTTATATCTTGCTTTTTTAGTAACTTTTCCTCGTTCTTGGGTAGCTCCCCAAGGTTATGAAGTCGAAACTATATTTTCGCAGGATATTCCAGCCTCGATCTAGATGTAGATTGAAGTCAGTTGTGTTCCAACTTTCTGTTGATTAGTTTTAGCTGGTTCGTTCCAAACCTATTCATATCGTGTTTGGTTTGTAATCCATACAATTATATTCCTGTATTTGGTTACATCCAAACACTTATTTTTCCCAAATTTTGTTATATCCAAGCATTTTATTTTTAATAATTTGGTTTTCTCAAAACTATCTTATATTGCGTATTTGGTTAAATCCAAACACTTTATTTTTAATAATTTGGTTTTCTCCAAACTATCTTAGCTTGCGTATTTGATTATATCCAAATACTTTATTTTTAATAATTTGCTATTTAATTTTTTCAAGCTGATGGTATATGTACCACTAATGCCCCCTTAATATCCTATGAGTGTGACCATAGATTATTAAATTAAGAGAGTTTGCAAAAAAAAAAAAAAGAAAGAAATAAAATACATCATATTAAAACGAAATCGAACTTTATTTATTAATAGGAACATAGTACAGATAAACAAGTATGGTTACAGGTGACATCATTCCTACACTATTGATAGTAAGGTTGTAGATGTTCGCCATTCCATGCTCGTGGTACCAAACTCACATTCAATCTAGCCAACTTGTAGACACCAGGTCGGATGACTGATTCGATCTGATAAGGTCCTTCCCAATTAGGCCTGAGCACGCCAGCAGCTGGATCCCGTGTTGCCAAGAACACACGCCTTCGCACCAAATCTCCCACACTGAATTTTCTATCTCAAACTCTTTTATTGAAATACCAGGTAGCTCGCTGTTGGTATGCAACATTTTTTAGCTGAGCTTCGTCCCTTCTTTCTTCAATCAGGTCCAGACTTACTTCGAGATGGGATTGGTTTGAGGCTTGGTCATAAGCGTGGGCACGAATTGTGGGTATTTCGACCTCGATTGGCAGCATAGACTCGCATCCATATGCCAGAGAAAATGGGGTATGTCCCGTTGAAGTACGAGCTGTGGTTCGATATGCCCACAAAACTTGGGGAAATTCTTTGGGCCATTTCCCTTTTGCTTCTTCCAACTTTTTCTTCAGAGAACTTTTTAGGGTTTTGTTTATAGCTTCGACCTGGCCATTCGCTTGGGGATGGGCCACAGAGGAGAAGCTCTTTATTATCCCATTTTTCTCGCAAAAGTTGGTAAAAAAATCGCTATCGAATTGAGTACCGTTATTGGACACAATCTTCCTTGGCACCCCATATCGGCATATGATGTTCTTTACCACGAAGTCCAAGACTTTTTTTCGAGGTAATTGTCGCTAGAGGCTCGGCCTCGGTCCACTTCGTATAGTAATCTACTGCGACTACTGCGTATTTGACTCCGACTTTTCCAGTTGGCAGCGAGCCTATGAGGTCGATTCCCTAGATTGCAAATGGCCATGGGGAGGTCATCATAGTTAGCTCGGAAGGTGGAGCTCGGGAAATTGTGGTGAATCGTTGACACTTGTCACATTTCTTGACGTAATCAAACGAATCTGCTTTGATAGTAGGCTAGAAGTATCCTTGGCGTATGATTTTCTTGGATAGGCTATGCCCCCTAGTGTGGTCTCCACAGAATCCTTCATGAATTTCTTCCATGATCTTATTAGCCTCGGGTGGAGTCACACATCAGAGTAATGGCATAGATTATCCTCTTCTATATAGCCTTCAATCTACAATGGTGTACCTGGGGATCTGATATATCAATTTTTTAGCCTTGGTCCGTTCTTCTTGGAGAATGCCGTTCTCAAGGTACCTCATTATCGGGGTCATCTAGGTCAGCTCAGAGTTTATCATGAACACATCTTCCTGTTCAGGCGTGGTAATACTGGGTGTCGATATATGTTCGATTGGTACGATATTAAGTTCATCGACCTCGATGGACGTGGCGAGCCTGGCTAAGGCGTCTGCATTCAAATTTTGCTCTCCGGGAACCTGTTCTATCGTGTAAAATTTGAATTGCTCGAGGGCTACCTTCGCTTTTTCTAATTATGCAGCCATTCTTGTCCCGCGAGCCTGGTATTCCCCTAAGATTTGGTTGACCACCAACTGGGAGTCACTGTAGCAATGTACCACCTTAGCCTTAAGTTCCTTGGCTATTCAAAGTCCTACCAGTAGAGCTTCGTACTAAGCCTTGTTATTTGATGCTCCGAAGTCAAATCTCAAAGTGGAGTGAAATCGACTTCCTGCTGGGGTGATCAGTATTATTCCTGCCCCGACCAATTTTCATTGGAAGACCCATCAACATAAAGTTTCCACAGCTCGCGGGCTGGGGTTATAACTTCATCGTTAGTCACTCCAGTGCATTCCACTATGAAGTCTGCCAGGGCCTATCCTCTTATGGCTGTCCTCTAATGGTAGGTGATCTTGAATTGTTCGAGTTCAACGACCCATTTTAGTAATCGACCCGAGGCTTTTGGCATGGACAAGACTTGTCTTAGTGGTTGATCGGTCAGCATATGAATGGGGTGCGCCTGGAAATAAGGTTGGAGCTTTCGAGATGAGTGAATTAGGCTAAGAGCCAGCTTCTGCATTAAGGGGTATCTCAATTCTGCCCCCAGTAACCTTTGCTGACATAGTAAAACAGGCTTCTGTACCTTCTTTTCTTCTCGGACGAGCACGACGCTTAATGGCGTGCTCGGTTGTAGAAAAATATAGGTACAAAATTTCCCCCGTGATGGGTTTCGACAAGATGGGAGGCTCCACGAGGTACTTCTTGAGCTCTTGAAAAGCTAACTCACATTCTTCTATCCACTCAAATTTTTTGCTTCCCCTCAAAAGGGTGAAAAATGGAAGACAACAGTCTGTAGATTTCGAGATAAACCTACTTAGTGCCGCCATCCGCCCAGTCAAACTTTGGACATCCTTATGTTTTCGAGGTGAGGGCATATCAATTAAAGCCTGGATCTTGTCCGGATTAGCTTCTATTCCCCGTGCGTTTACAATGAAGCCTAGGAACTTTCTTGACGACACTCCGAAAGAGCACTTCTGGGAGTTGAGTTTCATGTCATACTTCCGTAACACGGCAAAGCACTCTTCAAGGTCATCCACATTGTTACGGTTATGTTCAGATTTAACCAACATATCATCAACATAAACTTCCATTTTATTACCTATCTGCTCGGAGAACATCATGTTTACGAGCCTTGGTAAGTGGCTCTAGCATTATTTAGTCCGAACGGTATAACATTGTAGCAATATAGTCCATTGTCTGTCACAAAACTCGTATGCTCTTGGTCTGGGGCATGCATGGCGATCTGGTTATATCCAGAATAAGCGTCCATGAATGACATAAGTCCATGCCCAGCTGTGGCACCTACGAGCTGGTCGATTCAAGGTAGGGGAAGCAGTCCTTTGGCCTGGCCTTATTAAGGTCTGAGTAGTCAATATAGGTCCGCCATGTCTCGTTAGTTTTCGGGACTAGCACCGGATTGGCGACCCAATCGGGGTAGAAGGCATCTCGAATGAATCGGTTTGCCTTCAACCTGTCGACCTCTTCTTTTAAGGCCTTCTTCCTGACGCCATCCAGGAGTCTTCGCTTTTGTTGCTTCAGGGGAAAGATTTTGTCAATATTTAGAGCGTGGCTTACCACATTCAGATTTATCCCTTCCATATCCAAATGTGACCATGCGAAAACATCCTGGTTCTTTTTCAAAAAGCAAATTAATTGCTATTTCGTTTCTTCTGGAAGGTTTTTCCCTACCTTCACTATCTTTGGGGGGTTTACTTCTTTGAGCCTGACCTCTTCGAGCTCTTCTAATGGCTCGAGGTCAGTTCTTTCCTTTATTCTCTGATAAATTTCTTCGTCTATCTTGAAGACTGTTCCGTCTTTGTTCTGAATTATGACAAGTGTTTGTGCGCTTGTATGTTTCTTTCCTCTAATGGAAATGCTATAGCATTCCCTTCCTGTGAGCTGGTCTCCTTTTAGTGTCCCGATGCCACTAGAAGTCAGAAACTTGATGGCCAAATGCCTTACAGACGAAACTGCCCCCAGCCCTACTAGGGCGGGTCTCCCGAGCAGCACGTTGTAGGGCGATGGTAGATCTTCTAGAACGAATTCCACCATCTTTGTTGTCGAGACCGGGTAGTCTCCCAAGGTTACAGGGAGTTTGATGGATCCCAGACAAGAAATCCCTTCTCCTGAAAAGTCGTACAATGTCGTTGCACAGGCCATTAGGTCACGAAGCGTGAGTCCCATCTTTTCTAAGCTGGCCTTATAGAGGATATTCGCTCAGCTCCCGTTATCTATCAGGACTAGGTGAACTCTCTTATTCGCTAGCTGAAACTGCACATGAGATGCATCGTCCTCATTAAAAGTTATAGGTTGAGATTCAACCCTCTGGTGTTTTGGAGCCCTGGGTTCAGGTTCGTAAGGGGACCCGTCATAAGTTTTTAGCTCATTCACGTAGTTTTTTTGGGCGGTCCTACCCAATCCTGCGAGATGAGGTCCCCCCGAGATGGTTACAACATCTTCTCCATCAATTGGAGGGGGTCTCTCGTCCTCCATTGCTCGGGAGTTATTGTTTTGGGCAAGCGGTGATACAGCTGCCCTCTGACTGGTAGAAGCCTGATTGGAATTTTGGTTTCTTACATATTGCTTGAAATATCCTCTCGAGATCAGGCCTTCTATCTTGTCTTTTAGTTGCCTACATTCATCGGTTGTATGTATGATATCCCTATGGAATTTTCAGTATTTACTAGAATCTATCTTTGCTTTCTGGTTCCTCATGGGGTCCGGACGGCTGAAAGGGGCCTGGTTTTCATTAGCCAGGTAGATATTCTCCCGAGACTCATCCAGCTTGGTATACACTTTGTACGCGGAGAAATATCTTTCCCCTTTCTTCTTCTTTCCCCCTTCTGCCTTGGGGTTACTCCCTTCAGTCTTCTTTCTTTTGGAAGGGTTGTCTGCAGAGGGCTTCAAGGCCGATGGGTCCACCGAGGTCAAGGCAGAGTTTATGTTTGCCGTTGTAGTTATGGGCTGAGAGGCCATATTCAGTGCTGACATTGCCTCCTCTACTTTGACAAATCTCTGAGCTCATCGATTGAACTCAGTTAAGGACCTTACAGGCTTTTTCTGCATATCTTCCCAGAGAGGGCTTCCATGCATTACCCCAGCTTGGATAGCCATCAAATGACTGCTGTCATCTATGTCACGAGCTCGGGCGACTTCCAAATTGAACCTTGTAAGGTAACTTTTCAATGTTTCGTGCGGCTGCTGCCGGACATTGGTTAAGGTAGACGCCTCAGGCCTTATTCCGATCATGGCTCTGAATTGCTTCATGAAATCTCTAGATAATTGATTCCAAGAACTAATTGAATGCCTCTAATATTTTTCGAACTAGTTTTTTTTGGTCCTGTGAGCGAGGCTGGAAACAGCATGTACCTGAGCTCGTAGCCCACATTACTCACTCTCATAATGGTATTAAATGTACTTAAGTGACTATATGGATCAGAATTCCCATCAAACGGTGGGACATGAGGAATTCAAAACCCTTGAGGAAGCGGGGTATTGGAAAAATGGAGGGCGAAGGGTTCGAGTTCCTCGTCAAACTCTTTGTCCCAATCCCATCCTTGTTTGTTTTGTAAGAGCCTGAACGCTCTTTCCAGTTGATTAATCCTTTCTTGGACTGGATCCACGGGGGGTCTGACCTAAAATTGGTTATCATTGATCACAATTCTAGCTTCGTGCCTCCGCATGGGATTCTTGCGCCAATTTAGGTGATCCCTCTAGTCTGGGTTTGAGGGGTTATCATTACCCCGATTCTGGTTCAGCTGTTCCTATAAATCTGGGTGATCCCTTCGATTCCCAGTATTTGTGCATCCTCGGTCATACATATTGACTGATCTAGTGTCTACTGAGCCTTCACTGGTATGGCTCGCTGCGCGGTTTTTTCGAGATGGGTTCCTTTCTTGTTGTCTCGTCTCAATAGTGTAAGACCGAGACATTTGGCTTCTCGTAGGCTGGGCGCCTCTACATTCTCTAGCAGTCTCCTCATTCCCATGTTTTCGCACAGCTCGCCTTTCCCTATCACCCTGCGTTGGTTGCGTATTTCTCCGGGGCGGTGAGGTATATCTTATCGGTGATGGTGGGTTCCTTATGGGTGATTGTGGCTGCCATCCATTACGGAGCCTAGAAGGTCCCGAGTTTGGCTGTGCTGGTTCAAGAATGTTCTACGTGTTACCGGGATTTTGGGTCTGAGCCACCGCGGGGGCTCGGTTATTCCCAGTCTCGGCTGGTACCTCTACAGTTGAGTTGACAGGAGCTCCAGCCCGGGTATTTCTCTGGGGCCTTGAGGGAGCAGGTTGTTTTGCTGGTGGTGGACGTTGCTCTATTCTTCGTGTGGCAGCATTTTTGTGAGGTTGCCCACGAGGCCTGCGTGGTGGAACATGAACATATCGCGGAGGTGGAGCTTGGGTCTCAGGCAGAGGCGGGGGTTGAGCCGCCTGGGCCTCAGCAGCCAATCTGGCCAGCTCTTCGTTACATTTCTTGGCCTCTGCCAACTGCTTTCGCAGTTGACGATTTTCATGCTCCAGAATAGGGATATATCACTCAGGGTTGTAGTACATGTCCTCGTCGTCCCTGGGGGCTGATGGTGCAGGTGCTCCTCGAGAGTTAGAGGATCCACTCCTCTCGTCTGGGTTCAAATTCATCATCGGCTGCTTCCCAGGGCACCGGGGATAGTCAACTTCCTATAGGATTTCCTCCTCAGTAATATTGGGATCATTCGCGGCCATAGTTGATTCAGGGAGGCTTCTTTGACTGAATAGACTCATGTACGTACTACTTAATGTTTTCAATGAAAGCACCAAACTGTTGACGCCATTTTTCGTCAACTTAAATCATAGAGCAATTAAACAACGTATACTATGAAGCAAATGAATAATGAAGAAAGACAAGAGGGTTTTTACTTGGTTCAGCAGTTGACTCTGCCTAGTCCATGAGTCTCTGTTATTAAGGCTTAAAGATTTCTGGAAATTCTTAAGAGATGAATTACCCAGAGCTTATTCTTCAGCCAAAAGAAATCGATCCTTTACAAGTGGTCATTCCTCCTTTATTTATAGGGGAGGTTATAGAGTTCATTCCCACATATTTCGGGGAGATATTCTATATATCAATTTAAATAATGACATAATTAGAGAGGTTAACGGACATTAAGACCTAGTTTAATTATGAACAACTAGTAGGGGGTCATAACTCATGCAATGACTAAATCAATGGACGACTTTATAGTTATAGCTTCTAATAGTATAAGACTATAGTTTTGAGAGTTCAACTATGAATTTATAGTGGAATAATTCATATTCAAATTAATTAATGGAACTAAGAGTTAGTGAAATTAGTTAAATTATTAGAGCTTAGAACTATGGGTTCATACTATCACCGTACTAGCTCGATAACACAGAGGTAGGATTTTGGTATTAAAAGGAAATAATTAAAAAAAAATAAAGTATTATTTTTAATCTCACAAATTAATATTATTTTTGAAATAATATTTAAAATATTATTTATGAAATAATATTTAATGGCAAATAAAATTATATTAAAAATTTTGTGAAATTAATATTTTATTGAAAATTAATTTAATCATATTTAATTTTGTGGTGAAATATTATACTACTTAAAATAATATGATAAAGTCCCAACAAATAACATTTTATAAAGATAAAATACCACAGGGCCCACAACTCTGCAGTTGGCGCCAACTACAGTCCAAATGGATTGTGGCCCACGCAGAGGCGTAATGTGATTAGAGCTAGGTCTTCTTTTGATTGTTATATTAATATAACATAACATCGTGAGAAAGAGACATCAGATGAAATTAACGTTATTTTGCCAAGAGATAAAAATGGAGAACTTTGTTCTCTCTGAATTGTGAGAAGAACACTCTCTCATGTCTTGAGATTGAAAAGTGTGTTCTTAAGTATCCTACCAAATAGCATAAACATTCACCTGTCTCCTTCTCTTTGTGCGAACCATAGTATGGAAGATGGTGGGTTAGGAGGCTAAGGCGCTATTTGATCTACACTTGTTCTACATCTAGAATATGTATTTGTCAGTTTCTATTTTATTCAGATTCATGCGCATGAGAAAGAACCCATTCTAGTTATGGTTCCTATAATGATTTATTCTTATGCTTTAACAACTTTTATTATTGCATTGAAAAATTATCCCTTGCTTCCGCTGCACTATTAATCACATGATCAAAAACCAACATCATTCACCACCATATGGAATTCTTTCTCCCTAGCACGAATACAAGCCAGAGTCTCATATTGACCTCTGAGGGTCTCTGACCGCCCCGTTCTCTTATATATAGCTGCACAAGGTAACAACTCAATTAGAATATGTTTAAACTTGGTTGAGATATAATTCAAGTACATGGTTCAAGGAGCTGAAAAACTTACGAGGACGGTTGAAATATCGATGGGTGTAGTTCTTGAACCTGTTTGACATAAAGAATTGATACTTATAGTCATTCGGGTGGCTAGGGAGGTCGATGATCGAGGCTGTGCTGGGGAATCTGGTGAGGTAGTAGAAACCATCACCTCATCCCTTTTGCTCTAGATTGGCCTTGAGGCAAATGAAGTACATAATATCGGCGGGGGTGGGGACCACCACTCGTGCTTCAAAAATAGATATTTTAGCCCTGCCAAAAGTTTGTACGAATTTGGGGGGAGCTGGAACAGTGCCAATTCGACATATTTAAAAAATCTATGAAATACTGGTCTAAGGGAAGAAATGTACCTGCCTTCGGGTGCTCATTACTCCAAGCACCAAGGTCTTCCTGAAGCAGAGTGCAGCTCCGCTCTCGCTCCAGCGGAGGGTGGGCAGCAAGACCCTCGGACCCTAACTCGATTCCGTGACTCAGTAAAATTTTATTCACCTTGCCTTGAGTCTTTATCTGGGATTCGATATGCTCAGCCTCAAAGAAGGCATTGGGGTCAACAACGCTCTCCCTGTCCACTACTGGGTCAAAGTTGGAAATAGGGGTCTCGGATGCATTCCGCATACCCTTATTCTTACTTTGAGAAGAAGAGCTCGCCATTGACTTCTTCTGGTTAGTAATAATTTAGCTCGCTTGGCGACAAAGCGGCCTTTTAGAGGCGACCTAAGATAAAACATTGCAACGATGATAAAGGTATGGCAACCCAAGATTTTGGATTCAATCTATTTGACCTAAGATATATACGAGCTAAGATTTCCCAAGCGCCAATGCATGTGCGCTCGCACTGTCAGTGACCATGTGCCATAACCTAGGGAAACCCCTGATACTTCAGGATTCGCATGTCAGACCTAATACCTTTTGGGAAAGTGGTTTAATGCCAAACTACTCAAGAAACCGTAACGTTTAAGCTACCTAGAACTGGACCTAAAACCCTCAAATATTCGCATTCACATTCTTAGACGATCCTCTTTCAAAATGCAGAAATTCACTTGTTTTTTTCTTGTTTCATTATTTCTAATCAAAAACCCATACTAAACTCAAACAGAACCGAAGTAACAAAATATTATGGAAAATTTCATAAAACTTATTGAAAAATAAGAAGATGAAATTCAAACCAGATATAAAAATACTTACAGTTTGGTTTTTCGGTCGGGGAAATGATAGCAGCACCAGAGGTATTAACCTCGAAGAATCTGGAAAATGAGGGAATGTAGAAAGCTCTGAAATTATTTTGAGAAGAAAGAAGAGTTGTGAATGCAAAGGTAGCAAGGTTCAATTTTGGTTCTTCTATATATACGTAAACTTCAGGAAGATAAGTTCGAGATCCAAGTGCCAGGATTATATAAACCAAGCAACAACAAAAAGTTGACAAGACAGTTGTAACATCCCAAATTACCTAATAAGGCTTACGACATTGATTAGGGGGACATGATGGAAATTTATGGAAATTATATGTTTATGTGATATATATGCATGTAAGTATGTGATTATGTGAGTTATATGATAATATGACTAGATATGCATGTTTAGGTGTATTAAATATGCATGTGAGCTTGTTTCATATTAGAAGGAAATTTTCATAATTTGGCCAATTATGGGTATATTTGGAATATATGTGCCTGTATGTGATATATGTGTGAGACCACATTATTATGTGGATATATTTGGGTTACTCGGCACGAGACGATCCTAGGGAGAAAGTTAGCGGGAAAGTCACAACGGGACCGAATACCTGACTCGGGGTGAGTCAAGGGGTATTTCGTGTATCTAGAACATTACTAGGTTATCGAGTAACATGAATAAATATTTAAAGATATATTTTGAGTTAGTCAGATTAGGAGGGAATATTGGGGATTTTGACCATTTTGCCCTCGGGGATGTCTTTGGTACCCCGAGTCTCGGGATTTGCTTATGGTTACTTATCGTCTAAGTAAACCTCACAAACACTCAAACAGAAGAAAAAACACATTCTCCTTCTCTCTCTCTCTCTCTCGGCTACACGCTTTCTCCCTCAAATTCCCTTGGAGTTATTGCGGTTTAAGGAGAATAAAGACTAGCTTAGGCTTGAGATTGCTTGGGGAAAGACTTACCATCGATTGGGGCAACATAGGTAATGATTTTTAGCCCTAAATCTCTGTGTTTTTCTTTTAAGTTTTTGAAGTTTTAGAAAATCAATTCTGAGTTGGAAATTTGATGGGGTTTTTGCCAAGCTTTTGCTTGTGTTTTGATGGTTTTGGGCTACCGAATCGATTGAGAACTTTACTTTTGAGTTTTACCTATTTTGTGATAGGATTTTGGAGGGATTTGGCTTGAAGAAAATGGAGAAAAAATAGAGTTTTCATGTCGAGTCGCAACTCTCTTGAACATTGGGAGAAGCAGGAGCCTTTGGGGCATTTGAGTTGCGGCGCATGTTAGGGCGCGCCGCGGCGCATGTCGAAGCAAGGGAGAGCTCAGGCTCTCTGACATGGGACAAGCCAGGACTCCTTTGTTTTGAGCCGCGATGCTTGATGGGTTTTGAGACCTGTGAGGGTTTTTGAGTTCGGGAACTCAAACCTAAGGGCTATGGGTCGATCCTACTACCCGGATTAGTAGAATTCGAAGTCCTAGAGGCTAGGACAGGGTCCGAAAGCCTTTATTCGCTCGTTTAGATGATATTCTCTATTTTTTATGACTAGTTTATCACAAGGGGATCAGAACCAGGATCGTGCTCGAGGGTCATTCTTAATACACCTTGCAATCAGACCTAAGGTAAGAAAACTGCACCCAATACGTGATATATGTTATTAGGGTTTGGTCTGATTGTTGAATATAACTATGAATAGGGCTCGGCCCCGTAGAATGAACGTGATTCAAGTTGTGCGTGAATGCTATGTATCTAGATAATTTTTTAATGAATGATTGCCTTGTTTGAATAAGTAGGGCTCAACCTCGTTAAGGAACATGGTTATTACTATTATATTTTAATATAATGTTGATTGATTAAATAAGTGTTACAAAAAGTGATTATTTAATCTAGTGGGGGAATGTTATATTATTTCATATAATATAATATTAGATTAAATAATGTGACAAAATGTGATTTGTCACACCTTGTAACATATTATTGAGAGCCACAAAATTGGACACATGTGTGTGCCCAAATGTGACATATTTTTTAGTTACAAAATCAGTTACAAATTTGTAACTCTGAAATATTACCCAATAATGTGTATATTATATGTTACACATTTGAGATTGGATATCACAAAGTCATGATGATATATGACTGTTGGAGACATGTTTTTAACTCCCAATAGATGTTTGGAGGTTATAAAATCATGCGGGAAAGGATTTGGGACATTTTGGAACGTTTTGGAAAAATCACATTTTTGGCTGAAAAAAGGCTGTGGCTGTGGCCACTGTCTTTCCCTGGCTGCGACCTGGAGAACAGAGGCCAGTGGCCGCGGCCACTGATGATTCTGGCCGCGACTAGTGAGGCTGACAGCCTATGTATTTTTTTTCTTCAGTTTTTTCCAAATTGAACGGTTCTAACATCGCAAATAACTCCCAAATCTCCATTTTAATTCCATAAAAATCCAATTAAACATTGGTAACATCCATGGGGGTTGGTAGAATTTGAAATTCAAAGGGGTATCTCAAACTCTATAAATAGGAGCCTAATGCTCACTTGTAAGACACACCATTTTCCATCCACAAAACACTTAGCTGGAAAATACACCAAAAGGCTTAATAATTCCAGAGAGCAATTTCCTAGAGGGATCCCTTAGTGCTTAGAGAATAGGGGAAATAAGCTTTTGGACAAAGGTCTTGAACCTTGTTCAAGTTAGTGGTCCCCACTACTCTACACTTTGGTTGTGTGAAAGTTTGTTTTATTTTTCATTCTTTTGATCTTGTTGATCTTATTTCCTTGTATTATTATTGTTTTGAGTTTTTAATCTTCTTCTTCTACATCTTTCTAGTTACTTGTATTTTGAGCAATTGAGTTGTAATATTTATTTAATCAATTACCTTGTCTATTGTATTTTTTGCATAGAGTTGTATATTGGTTTTTCCATATTTCCATTGAGCAATAATATATATTCTCTAACAATCAAAAGCACAACCCTTTTTTGTTTCAATGGAAGGAGAGACCATCAAGATCATGAACCAATACTTAAAGAGGTTGGATAGGTTTGATGGATCCAATTTCACTAGGTGGCAAGACAAGGTGAAATTCCTTTTGACAACACTCAAGATAGCCTACGTCCTTGAGTCATCCTTGGCACCTTTAGCCGAGCCATCCGACAAAGACACTCTCGAGGAGGTGGAGAAAAGAAGGAAGAGAGAAGAGGACAACCTTCTTTGTAGGGGTCATATCCTTAATGCCCTATCTGATAGGCTATATGACCTCTATACCAATACCAAATCCACGAAGGAGATTTGGGATGCCTTGGAGAGTAAGTACAAGGCTGAGGAAGAAGGTACAACAAAGTTCTTAATTTCTCAATATTTTGAATTTTCTTTCATTGATGGGAAAACTCTTTTACCTCAAATTCATGAGTTACAAGTGATTGTGAACAAGTTGAAAGTTTTCAAGATTGAGCTTCCCGAGGCCTTCCAAGTTGGTGCAATAGTAGAAAAATTACCACCAACTTGGAGGAGCTATAGGAAAAGAATCCTACATAAGAATGAGGATTACACTTTGGAAGAGATCCAAAAACACATTAGAATTGAAGAGGAATTAAGAATAAGAGACAAGGGTGTGAATGAGACTATGACGCCCCACGTCACTATCACTGCTTTCTGGAATGACAACTGGCCCTACAAACCAACACGAGACTTTTCAGCATGCTTTGTCCTCACTCACATGCTTCCTAGGAAAACTTCCCAGGAGGTCACCCATCCCTAGATTTCCCCAGGTCAAGCATGCTTAACTTTGGAGTTCTCAAGTGATGGGCTACCGAAAAGAAGATGCATCTTGTTAATATAGGTAGTACCCATCAATCCATTTAAGCCCTCTTCAACTGTGTAGTCCCATACCTACACAGTCTTAGAATCATCAGACTTTACCTTCCCCAGGCTATGTGGGATTGCACAGCTTACCCGGTCTTTCTCCTTACGGATCACGGGATTCTGACTGTCACAATCACCCCCCCTTATGGGCCTGACGTCCCTGTCGGCCACACTTCTGGCTGGGTCAAGGCTCTGATACCATTTGTGATGCCCCACGTCACTATGGCTGCTTTTTGGAATGACGACTGGCCCTACAAACCAACACGAGTCTTTTCAGCATGCTTTTTCCTTACTCACATGCTTCCTAGGAAAACTTCCCAGGAGGTCACCCATCCCTAGAACACCCCAGGTCAAGCACGCTTAACTTTGGAGTTCTCAAGTGATGGGCTACCGAAAAGAAGATGCATCTTGTTGATATAGGTAGTACCCATCAATCCATTTAAGCCCTCTTCAACTGTGTAGTCCCATACCTACATAGTCTTAGAATCATCACACTTGACCTTCCTCAGGCAGTGTGGGATTGCACAGCTTACCCGGTCTTTCCCCTTATGGATCACGGGATTCTGACTGTCACAGAGTCTAAAGATGAGACTTCTAAGGCCAATGCAGTTTCACACAAGCATCCAAAGGGAAACAACAACAACAAAAATGGTAGTGGGAACCCTTTAGGTCCAAAGAAAGATCATGGACAATTCAAAGACGTGAGAGGTCATTGTTTTGTTTGTGGAAAACCCGGGCACTATGCTAGAGTATGTAGGTACTGAAAGGACCCGCATGAGAATGAGGTAAATGCTATAGAAAAGGAAGAAGAGATCCTAGCATGATTACCATGTTTATGTGCCTTGTTGGGAAAATTGTTATTTTGTAATAAAGCTTGTTCTCTTAAAAGCTATCAATAAAATTATAGTATTATTCTATGATAATTCTTTATTTTGCTATGAGACATTAACAAAGTTTCAAAATGAACTTGTTAAAATAATAGGTAAGTGTGTAGACCTATTATTTCACAATGTGATTATTTGTTTGAGAAATTCTCACATTACACTTGTGTTCACATTTTATTTTGTGAAATATATAAAAGAAAGCAACCAAATGCAAGTTACTTTCAAATAAGTGTGCCTTGCTTTGGCAAGTAAATGAATCAAGATAAACATTGAGGTTTTTTATCTTGATCTATTGAGTGTTTATCATGAAGCTTAAGGACTCATGATGAACTTTGAGAATCATAGGTCTAGATTTATCTTGGAGGATAAATGGCTTATTAGAAATGAAGAGATTTCTATTTTAAAGTGATATTTTATTGTCACTATGTGAGAAATGTGGGGGTGATGCTCCAAAGTTAATTAATTTATTTTGTTGTTAATTAATAAATTAATTTGGTCATTCTATCAAATAGGTGATTTGGAATTCCACATTCTAAATCACATTGGCTATATATGTATAGAATGGATAAATCTATACATGTTTGGTGTCTAAAGTTACTGTTTGTAATAATTTGATTAAAGAATGAATCAATTTAAAACATAAAGGAAAATTTTAGAAATAAAGATATTTCTAGAATTAATATTCAAATGTTTATCTTGGATATTAAACTATAAGATAGTGGGGGTGTTGACTATGGTCAAAATCACTATTTTAAAGGGGTAACTATTTAATCAAACTATGGCTAGCAACAAAGTTTGAATAAAATAACGAGAGTGTCTAAGTATGCATACATGAGAAAAGAAATGATTCAAATGGAATCATTTCTACATCTCAAGGGATGGGACTTAGACTCCTTAAAGAGATTCACGGTTGATGGTAACCTATCTTAATACTAGTAACCAAACTAGTATTAGGTTCAATAGGTAATAACAAGTAAATCAAGTGAATAGTAGCAGTACTCAAATTTTGTCCTATCTGAGATAAGAGTACTAGTGTATTACCAAAATGAGGGTTAAAATCAAAAGGTTTTTTAATAGAACTTAGTCTTGAGAAGACAAGTATTTTAGGGTAACAAAATACTGTAAGAGTTCTACGTATATAGACCTAAGGGTGGTGCCGCCCCTCATGAGAATTTGGAGTCATTCTCAAGAAAAGTCTGTGAATGGAATGTGCACATGGCCATTAACGGTGCAAAAGCGAGACATTGAGGTCTAAAGTGAACATAGCAAAGGTGTGTGTGTTATCACCAGTTTGTTATCAAGGGATAGTGGTTCAATGCTTCAGCAACCAAAATTTCAACAAACTTTGTGATAATTACACTAAGGTAAAATTCAAGTCGAAAGACATTTTACTTTATGCACCAATGCAAATGTTTCTATAGAGAGTGATTATTTAATCAAGTGGGGGAATATTATATTTTAATATAATGTTTGATTGATTAAATAAGTGTTACAAAAAGTTATTATTTAATCTAGTGGGAGAATGTTATATTATTTCATATAATATAATATTAGATTAAATAATGTGACAAAATGTGATTTGTCACACCTTGTAACATATTATTGAGAGTCACAAAATTGGACACATGTGTGTGCCCAAATGTGACATATTTTGGAGTTACAAAATAAGTTACAAATTTGTAACTCCCAAATATTACCCAATAATGTGTATATTATATGTTACACATTTGTGATTGGATATCACAAAGTCATGATGATATATGACTATTGGGGACATGTTTTTAACTCCCAATAGATTTTTGGAGGTTACAAAATCATGTGGGAAAGGATTTGGGACGTTTTGGAACGTTTTGGAAAAATCACATTTTTGGCTGAAAAAAGGCTGTGGCTGCAGCCACTGTCTTTCCCTGGCTGCGGCCTAGAGGACAGAGGCCAGTGGCCGCGGCCACTGATGATTCTGTCCGTGGCCAGTGAGGCTGATAGCCTATGTAGTTTTTCAGTTTTTTCCAAATTGAACGGTTCTAACATCCCAAATAACTTCCAAATCTCCATTTTAATTCCATAAACATCCAATTAAACATTGGAACAGCCATGGGGGTTGGTGGAATTTGAAATTCAAAGGGGTATCTCAAACTCTATAAATAGGAGCCTAATGCTCACTTGTAAGACACACCATTTTCCATCCACAAAGCACTTGGCTGTAAAATACACCAAAAAGCTTGATAATTCCAGAGAGCTATTTCCTAGAGAGATCCCTTAGTGCTTAGAGAATAGGGGGAAATAAGCTTTTGGACAAAGGTTTTGAACCTTGTTCAAGTTGGTGATCCCCACTACTCTACACTTTGGTTGTGTGAGAGTTTGTTTTATTTTTCATTCTTTTGATCTTGTTGATCTTATTTACTTGTATTATTATTGTTTTGAGTTTGTAATCTTCTTCTTCTACATCTTTCTAGTTACTTGTATTTTGAGCAATTGAGTTGTAATATTTATTTAATCAATTACCTTGTCTATTGTATTTTTTGCATAGAGTTGTATATTGGTTTTTCCATATTTCCATTGAGCAATAATATATATTCTCTAACAATTACTATGTTTGTGTTTGATTGGTTAAAATATTGTGATTTATATGTATGCATACTTGTATTTTCTGAAGTATGCTTATCTATATATGTATCTATTTGTCTGGTTATCTGAATGCCTGATTAAAGCCTTGACTTATTAGTCAAGAGCGGCAATATTGCGTTGCGTGCTGGTCGAGAGGCTTAGGCCCAATTAGGGACGTACTATTACGTTTGCCAACCCTATGGTCGTTGGAAAACAAAGCGCTTGGATAGCTCTATGGCTAGTTACTCAGAGCTAAGGGCAAGGGCCCTATATGACTCTATGGTCACATAGCTAGGGCATAGGTCCATGGGTTGACTTTATGGTCATCTATTCAGGGCCGCGAGCCCCATGATGATCCAATGATCATTCATTTGTAATTATATGCATGTATGTGTAGGTTATTATTGCTGGGCATGCTAGATATATATTTGGAATCTATATTTACTTTTGATGCACATGTTTAAGTTTTCTTACTAAGCCTTGGGGGAAAAGGAAAACTAGACTAGCCATGAGTTGGAGAGCTTCGGTGGCAATGTGTACATATGCAGTTGCTCGTCCACCACGGCCGAGGTTATCTCGAAGGAACTAGGGTCGTATCCCTTATTTTTCTGCTTAGGTCGGCTAGTTATAAATTTTTATTGTATGTACATTTTCAAACATCTGTTTGTAACCTTTTGGGATCCCATGGATGTTTCAAACTTTTAAATGAAAAGTCAACGGTTCCTTTGACCAAAATGTTTAACCCTAACCCTTGACATTAACCTTAGTTACACATTTATAACCAAATGACTTGATTGGCAAGTTTGACACTATTTAAAGTACACAGTGTAACGGTCCTGGATTAGGAGGAAGTTACAACTTGGTATCCAAGTTGCCAAGGTTTAAGGTTTCCTAAAGACTGTTCTGGCATGTACACTTGCCACCAATGACAAGATCGACTCAGGGTTTGGTAACTACTTATGCGATTAAGTGCTTAAATGTTTGAATAAATCTATATGCCTTATCTGCATGCCTGATTAGGGAGCATGAGATATTTTGACAGGGCCTGGCCCTTAACAGTTGTATGAATGATAAAGAACATGCTTATTAGCATCGTTATTATCTGTGAATGCAAAGGAACTGCTTCTTAGTGTTGTTATATGGACATGTAGGTCAGGACAGGCTCATTAGCATTGTTATTTGCATATATGATAGAAAATGCTTATTAGCACTGTTAATAATGGCAGGGATTAAAGAACATGCTTATTAGCATTGCGATACATGTATAAATGCTTGAACGTGCTTATTTGCATCATTAATTGCTTATGAATGCCATAAATGCTTATTAGCATTGTTACTTGCTGATGAATATCAGAAAGTGCTTATTAGCACCATGATTGAGTATATTATGTGTTGACATGCTTATTAACATTGCATTTGTTTGTTTGTTCGGTCTTCGATCATTAGGCAGCAAGAGTTATAGTTACTACTTACCTAACTGATGATTTGATCACTATAGAGTGGAATAGTTATCACTATGCTTCCTCGAAGATCAGAGAGGTTGGTTGGCCAAGAGATACAGGCCAGGGAAGAGATGACTGGGGCCAGGCCCCAACACCGGCTCCAAAAAACTGGCAACAGGTGCTTGCTGATATGCAAGCCATGTTATAAAGGCAGGAAGATGAGATTTGCCTCTTGAGACAGCATTAGGTTCCAGCAGGGAACATACTGCTCCTAGTACCAACAGTGATACAGTCAGAGGTACCAGCGGTAGTACAGCCCCAGGCAGGGGGAGATAGATGGAAACCCATGTATGAGAGGTTGATAAAACAACACCCTCCAATTTTTAAGGGTAGCTCAGAACCACTGAAGGCTGAAAAGTGGATGACTATGATAACAACCATCCTAGATTTCATGAGGGTAGGTGGTAATGAAAGAGTGGCCTATGCCACTTATATGTTTTGGGAGGATGCCTAAATATGGTGGGAGGTGGTATCCTAGACCAGGGCAGTGAATATTATGGAATGGGAGGAATTTAGAACTTTGTTCAACGAAAAAATACTACAATGACGCAGTTAAAGTTGTGAAGGCTGAAGAGTTCAATAAGTTACTTCAGGGCAATATGACAGTGACTGATTATGCCTTAAAGTTCTATAGATTGGAAAAGTTTGCTGGGGATCTGGTGACCACTGATGGGACCAGAAGAGAGAGGTTTCTACATGGGCTACAACCTATGATAGCTCGAGATGTTCGTGTTACTACTGTGTCAGGAGTGACTACCGATGCATAGGTTGTGGTGAAGGCGCTTACAACTGAGAGCGCAGAGAACAAGATCTAGCATGAGAATGTGGCCAAAAGGGATTCTAGGAGGTCGGGACCTCCATTTACAGGCTTTGGTAGGGGCAGAGGCCTTAGTGACCAAAAGAGAAAGACTCCAGATACAGTTTTAGCTCCAGGGACAGATAGGAGGCCACAGGGCATACAAATAGGCCATCCGAGTGGCGGTGATACCTAGAAAGCATTCCTAGAGTGTACTCGGTGCAGGAGGTCCTATATTGGGGAATGTTGGGTGAAGGCTTGCTTTGTCTGTGGGAGTGTGGCACACCTGAAAGTCAGAAAGGAAGAGCCCAAGAAGGTGGACAGCCTAACGCCAGCTTGGGTGTTCACCTTGACCCAAGTAGAGGATGAGGCTAGTCCCTCGGTGGTTACAGGTCAGTTTTCTAGTACTGGGACCCTTTACACTGTTTTGATTGACTCGGGTGCTACACACTCTTTTGTTGCTAGTAGGATTATAGATGAAGTGTGTAGACCATGTGACTTTTATCCTGTGGGGTTTGGTATTATGCTGCCCACCAGGGAATTAGTGGTTTCTAGGAGATGGGTCATATCACTACCAGTGATAGTGGATGGTAGGGAGTTTTCAGTTGACTTTTTATAGTTGGTTATGACCGAATTTGACATAATTATGGGTATGGACTAGTTAGAGAAGTATGGGGCAACGATAGATTTTAAGAAGAATATGGTAGCATTTGCGCCTGACGGTGAGGAACCCTTTGTATTTGTTGGCATTGTGCATGGACCCCATATACCTATGATAAATGTACTTAGAGCTAGAGATCTATTGCAGGGGGATGGATATGATTCTTAGATAGCGTGGTGGATACTATCAGGTCGTGCTAATGGGACCAGATTAGTGTGTGAGTTTCTAGATGTGTTTCCACAGGATCTTCCAATGTTACCTCCACACAAGGAGATAGAGTTTGTAATTGAATTGGCGTCAGGGACAGATCCAGTGTCTAGGGCACCTTATAGGATGGCTCTGGCAAAGCTGAAAGAACTAAAGGTTCAATTACATGAGTTACTAGACTTGGGTTTTATCAGGCCCAGTTTCTCGCCATGGGGTGCACCAGTTTTCTTCGTGAAGAAGAAAGATGGTTCTTTGAGGATGTGTATCGATTATAGAGAACTTGTAACGACCCAATTTCGCTAATAAGGCTTAAGGGCCTTGATTAGCGTGCCAGGAGGGCATGATGGGATTTATGTGTGATTTTTATGAATTAAATGCATGATTATGATTTAAAGCATGTTATATGACTAATTGTTTATCTGAGATGCATGACTATGTATATTAATATGCATGTAGGCCCGGATCGTGTTAGAAGGGCATAATTGTAATTTTGGCCATGTTGGGCATAACTGTATTGCTATGTGATGATTGTTGAGACCACAGTGGTATGTGGGTGTATCTGTGATTCGTGACTCGAGACGATCCCAGTGAGCAGGCTAGCGGAAAGTCATGAACAGGAATTTATACCCGGCTCGGGGCGAGCCTGGGGGTATGAACAGGAATTCAGAGAATAGATTGAGATTTATTTGGATGATGGGGAATATTTATTTGGTGGTTTATCAGGTGTTGGAAAGCAACGGGAAAATATTAGAGACGCTTGAGGATTAGCGGGAATTGGGTAAAATGGCTAAAATGGCCCTACTTGGACAAAAGGATTTAGAATTTATAGGAAGGGAATTTTGGTCATTTGGATTTTTAGAGAATTATTTTGAGGCTTTATACACTAGTGGATTTTGTAGAAAAGAGGGAAGGCTGAAAAAGAAAGGAAAAAGGAAAGAAAGAAAAGAGAGAAAACAGGTGGGTTTTCCAAAGGGTCGGTTTGTGCATTTTTGCACCATTCCGCTCCATTTTTCTTGGGGTAAAGCTCGGTGGAGAGCTAGGATAGGCTGAGCATCGAGGACCTTGGGTTAGACTTGAAGATTTGGCAAGAACACATCAACTTTTGAGGTAAGCTTTAGAGATTTCAGTTTTAAGGGTTTTGATGGTTTGAGCTGTGTTTTGAGCTGAGTTGATGGGAATTTTAGGGAATTTCTGGGCAAGCTTTGAGGATGAACAAGCTAAGGAGGTCTAGGGTTGAATCAAGGTCGAAATTTGCATTAATGGTATGATTTCTAAGACTCTATCTTTGTGGTTTGCATGAATTTCTGGTTTAGGGTTGTTCATGGTAGATTTTGAGATTTGGGATAAATGTTCTTGGGATTTGAGGATTTGGGATGCTTGGGATGAATGGAGAGTGTTCATAAGCTTGATTTTGAGTTTGGTAAAGATTTGGGGAAGTTTGGATTGAGATTGGTTGGAAGAAATCGCAGAAATGCGATTTTGGGTTTTCTGGGCTACAACTAGCGCTAGTCAGTGGGCGCTGTAGTGCTAGTCCCTGTTTCTGTAGGGGTGTTCTGCTTGTAGCGCTACAGTGCCCTCTTTAGAGCGCTGTAGCGCTGCACTGTTCACAGAGGTGAATTTTTGAGTTTTGATGAGGGATTTTGACCTAGGGTTCGGGGCTTGATTCCGCCACTTTGTTTTGGGGATTTAGGACTTCCCGGGGGCTCGAGATTGGTCCCGAGGCTAGGTATTCGGACTTGGGGTTCGGTGTTGACTTTGACCTATGTTTGTGCCTAGGTGTGCGCTAAGGCTCGAGTGGGATCGTGCTCAAGGAGTCAGATGATCTAAGCTATGGAAGGGAAAGGTAAGAAAACTATAACACCCGTAGGATGGGGCATGGGCCCATAGTGTGATTGCGGGGCACGGCCCTATGTTGCATGTTGCATGATGAGATGATTGCCGGGCACGGCCCTATATTGCATTACATGTTAGGGTGCAGATTTAAATGAATTGATATTTGTTTGAATGTTGTTTGATTTATGCTATATATGATTATAGTGAAATGAACGGTTATGGCCGAGGGCGGCAAGGCCGAGAACGGCAGCGGGGCCGGAAGTAACACCTAGCACATGGGATGCTTATGGTGAGGGTAGGACCCAGGGGATACATGTGATATCCCTACGGTGAGGACCGAGACCCCAGGCTTCGGTAAGGCTTCGGGGGCGGCATGGCCGTGTTTGCTTAGTCTAATGGTTGACTTGTTTATCTGTGAATTATCTGTTATGATAAACTGTATAAATTGCATATGTTATGAACTGCATGAGTTTTCTTGCTGGGCTTCGGCTCACGGGTGCTCCGTGTTGCAGGTAAGGGCAAAGACTGAGTCAACCAACCATGAGTACGGAGAGCGTGAAGCGACGCGTACATGTTTGGCTTGCCCGACTGCTTTGGTTGGGGGTTTATTCGAAAATGGCTGTAATAATCTATGATTTTAGAACTGATCAACTGTAAACTTATTTCAAGATGTAAATAGCTTTCAAACTTTATTTTGGGATCCCAAATGTTTATTACTAGAAGTTTTTATTGAAACAACACATTTTTAAAGATTACAGCCTTAACTTTTAATTAGTCACACTTTCGTTTCAAAACCTCGGTTAGCGAGTTAATTGCACAAAGTTTTCTTTTAAAACTCACTTGGTAACGGCTCTAAGGAAGTAGGGCGTTATAGAACTGAACAAGTTTACTATCAAGAACAAGTATCATCTACAAATTATTGATGATCTTTTTGATCAGTTATAGGGTAGGACGATATTCTCCAAGACAGATCTTCGATCTGGTTATCACCAGCTGAGGATCAGAGAGGATGATATACCGAAGACAACTTTTCACACCAGGTAGGGGCATTATGAGTTTTTGGTGATGTCATTTGGACTAACTAATGCCCCAAAAATATTAGTATACTCTCAGTCAGAGACAGAGCACGAGCAACATCTCAAATTTGTACTACAGAGGCTAAGGGAGCACAGGCTGTATGCGAAATTCAAGAAGTGTGATTTTTGGTTGCCACATGTGACTTTCTTAGGTCACATAGTCAATGAGGATGGAATTGTGATGGATCCAGTGAAGATTGAGGCGATCAGAGATTGGCCAAGGCCAAAGAATACTTCAGAGATCAGAAGTTTCTTGGGATTGGTAGGTTATTATAGAGCTTTGTGGAGGGGTTTTCCAAGATTGCATCACCACTGACAGAGTTGACACGCAAGAATTAGAGGTTCATATGGTCAAACAGGTGTGAAGACAATTTCCAGAGACTGAAGAAGAATTTGATCACAACTTTAGTTCTGAGTCTTCCTACAGATCAGGGCAAATTTGTGGTTTATTGTGACACCTCAAGGCATGGCCTAGGTTGTGTCCTTATGCAGACAAGGAAGGTTATTGCCTATGCATCACATCAGCTAAAGGAGTATAAGCAGAGGTACCCCACACATGATATGGAACTTGCAGCAATGGTTTTTGCACTGAAGGTGTGGCAACACTACTTATATGGTGAGAAGTGTGAGATATACACTGACCATAAGGCGAAAGATATGACTAGAGCAGGTATTGAGCTAGTGGTGGGCCAGTTAGCCAACATCACCCTCCAATCTACTCTTTTGGAGAGGATCAAGGAGAAGCATTTTAGTGATCCATAATTGGGGAAGATCAGAGGGGACGACCTAGCTGGAGTAGCTAAGGACTACACAATGTCAGACATGGGCTTATTGAGATACAAGGATCAAATTTGTGTTTCGATGGACACTGGGATTAGATGAGAGATTCTAGATGAATCTTATTCTACTCCTTATTCTCTACATCCATGCACCATGAAGATATACCACGATCTAAAAGCCTTATACTGGCGGCCTGGGATGAAAATCGATGGGACTAACTATGTGGCAAAGTGCCTGACCTGTCAGCAGGTCAAGGCAGAGCCTCAAAGACTAGCAGAGCTGTTACAGCCTCTGGATATCCCAGAGTGGAAGTGGGAGGACATCATGATGGATTTCGTGGTAGGATTTTCTAGGACAGTAGGCCAGCATGATTCAGTTTGGGTCATCAAGGATCGGTATACAAAATAAGCTCATTTTTTACTAGGGAAGATGAATTACACGGTTGACCAGTATGTAGATCTCTATGTGAGAGAGATAGTTCACCTTCATGGGACTCTGAGGTCTATCGTGTCTGATATGGACCTTGTCTTTACTTCAAAGTTTTGGAGAAGGTTACAAAGGGAGATGGGTACAAAACTAAAGTTCATTACAACTTATCATCCCTAGACCGATGGTCAGTCTGAGAGGACTATCCAGATACTGGAGGACATTCTGAGAGTATGTGTATTGGACTTTGAAGGGTCGTTGAGTAAATATTTGCCTCTGATAGATTTTTCCTATAATAACAGCTACGAGTCGACTATTGGAGTGGCACCTTATGAGATGTTGTACGGTAAGAAGTGCATATCGCCCATTCACTAGGATGAGATGAGTGAGAGGAAATATTTTGGTCCTAAGGTTGTTTAGAGGACCACTGAGGCTATTGAAAAGATTAGAGCTCAGATGCTCGCATCTCAGAGCAAACAGAAGATTGATTCAGACCCAAAGCGGAATTGGGAGACTATGTCTTCCTTAGGGTTTCACCACTGAGTGGGGTGAAGAGAATTGGGAAGAATGGCAAGCTAAGTTGTAATGCCCTACTACCTTAGAGGCGTTACCATGTGATTTATCAATGTGTCATTAGCTCGGTAATTGAGGTTTTAGGTTGAAAAGTGTGATTAAATCGAAATAATGGCTTGTTTGACGAACGTTAGTTATAAATATTTGGACATTCTTTTAAATTCATAAAATTTAAACATTGGGATCCCAAAATATTGTTTCAAAAATGTATTACAATTCAAGAGTTCAAATACTGTCGACCTAAGCGACAAATCCAACTATTTACAGTAAATTCCTCAAAACAGTCCCAGTCGTGGCAACCTGGTAGGCCGAGCATGTACACGCCGCTCCACGCTCTCCAACTCATGGTTGGTCGACCTTTCCCTTGCCCTTACCTACACCATAGAGCACCCGTGAGCCGAGACCCAACAAGAAAACTCAACACATAGCATATCACAATCCAATCCAATAATATACAGCTTAAACAGACAGTAGATTAAATACATAGCGGCCTATGCCGACCCAGATGCCTTACTAGGCACTGGGTTCACGGTCTTCATCGAGCGAGTGAATACAAGACCCTTAGAGGGTCTCACCCCAACGACATGCATTCAGCATGCCTTCGCCATTCCCAGCCTTTACCGTTCTCGGCCATTGCCATTTTTGGCCTTTGTTATTCCCATCCTTTGTCGTTCATTCACAATCATACAAACATTGCACAACAAGTCGTAAGCATTCACATAAAGCATTCAACACAAACAATCGAGGAATGCCCTACTCTACGGGCACAAACAATTTTCTTACCTGTGTCCCGAGCTGATTGATTAATGCGATCCCGAGCATGATCCCCTAAACCCAAGCCTTGATGTGAAAACCTAGTAACAATGCATCAATAAATAGACATCCATCAATCCTTAACCAATTAAAAACTTCTGATTAAAATACTAGCCGTTGGGACCTTGAATTCCACTAAATTTGGTAGTAGATTATTTCCCGAGCCTTAAGATTTGTGTTCCCGAGCTTAAAACCCTATTATTGTCATTTTTCTTAATTTAAGCCGCGACCTGCTACAAGTGAGAGAGCTTCCGCTCCCTCATATGGGGAACACGGGCTGCGATGCACCCTGATTGTGCCACAGCGCCTGGGCACCAGAGGCTTCCCAAGCCTCTTCGCACACATGGGCCGCGACACCTGAAGAATAGAGCTGCGACTCGAGCCCCAAAACCCAGATATTCCATCATCTTTCTGCATGTTTCTTGATCCAAAATCACCAAATCATACCCCAAACAACATCTAAACCCATAATTAAAATTGAAATTCGTATCAAAGCAACCTAATCAGTATAAACACCTAAAAATTATCTCATAAGCTCCTCAAAACCCCAAACCACTCTAGAGTTAAAACCTCATGCAAGCCTTTCGATCGCAGCAGAATTGAACAGAAAAAAGATAAAATTGAAACCCTTACCTCACTGAGAATTCTACCTGAGCTAATCCATAAACACTTCGAACCCCCAGATCAGTTCCTTAACCAAACTCCTCAAAATTCACTAAGAGAGTTGTTAGAGAGAAAGAGAGTTGTGTTTCTTTTGTTTTCTGGTTAGTTCTAGTGTTCCTTGCCAAAACCAAGTCTATCTAGAACTTCCAAAATGTCTAAAATGCCCTTAAGTCTACCCTTAGCCACTTAATTCCTCCAAGGGAAATTCCGTCATTTGCACCATTCCCGCTAATTCTCGAATAGTCCTATAAATCCCCATTTAATCCCGATATACCCAAATAATCGCTAAATTACTAATCATTGTTTGGTAATCCCAAACATGTTCTATAGTCCCAAAATACTCCTAGGCTCACCCCAAGGTGGGTATTCGTCCCCATTGGGACTATTTTGCTATTCCGCTCTTTAGAACAGTCTCAGATCACACATTACAAATAAATCTCCACAATCTTGTGGTCTCAAGCACAACACACATATAATTTACACTTATTCCCTCAACGAGCCAAAATTATAAATATGCCCCTATTAACCAAAATGGGTCCACATGCATATTTAATTCACCTAACACAAGCATTTCTAATCACATAATCATTTAATCCATGTAATAACATAATTAAATCAATTATTTTCCTCCTGACACACTAATCAAGACACTAAGCCTTATTAGTAAATTTGGGATGTTACATGAGCCCTAGTTGTTGGGAATAGTGCCCTTAAAGCAATTGTAGTTGACAAATGTTTTAAATGAAATAAATAATTGAATTGAATTATTAAATATATATATACTATGTCCCATATTATATGATAATATTAAGTGAATATCAAAATATTCCAAAGTTTATCTATGTAGTCTTAATCTCATATTGGTATGGGAGGATGGAAATTAACATAATAAACTTAAATAGTTCGCAGTAAAATAAAGTTATTTAATGTTTCGATTAATTACTGCTAGTACGGTCCACTAGTATTATGAATACATGTGACCTAGATTCGGGTTACTAGTTTAGTAGGACACTTTAGTGGATGTACTTTGCATGCTGAGAGTATGTAGAACTGGACCAAATGTGATTTGTTAATACTTGTTTAAACATCGTTTCATAGTATTAATCAAACACATCAAACGATGATCATATACACGATGATTTTAATCCTGAGGTTACTATGAACTCGTATATATGTCATCTAATACTTTGATTCATGCGTTAAGGTTTGTCAGAATGATCAAGCTAAAAACAATAGTTTTCGGGACTTAATGATGTGTATGGTTGGGGACGTAGTTTAACAGATATGGAACATATACCTTCTTATAGATTGAATAATGGTTCCCTATTGGGTTGACTTTTGGAACTGAAAAGGTTATGAGCACTCACTTCGAAAACTTGTTGTGACACAACCTTCACTAGTAAATTCAATGGTACTCAACGAATAAGATATAGCTAAAAGGGAAAAATAGTAATTTTATTCCCTTTTGATTATGAACCATTAATAGAGGATTAACGCCATATGTAATGATTATATCAATGAACAATTTATTCTTTAATAAAGTACTCAGTAAATATATGTCTATAATTATCAAGAGTTCAATCTCATATTTTTAGTGGAGTAATCATGAGATTAATAAATATGATTATTTAATCAAAGTGCTTTGATTAATAATGTAATATTTATTGGAGCTTCATATTATAGGTCCATAGGTCCCCATGGTGGCTCTATCAACACCATATCAAAATAAGAGTTGATACACGCGTATAACTGTAATTTGAGAATTTGAGAAGAATTTTATTCTTTGAATCAAGTATGAAATTATATGGTAATTGAGGTTGAATAATTAATTTAGAATTAATTATTAAGTTTCGAAGATATATTTATTAATTTAATTATATAAAATTTTGAAATTCATATATATAGATAAATAAATTAAAATTTGAAATTAATTATGATATTTGAGTAGGGTAAAATAAAATTGGTTAGTCAAAAATTATTTTTGATTTATTTAATTTTAAAAGATGATAATAATGATGATCATCAATTTGATTTTTGAATTTACAATTTAAATTTTGTAATATGGTTGTCATCTTTACCTTGAAAAGACTAATGCATTATTTTGTGAGAAATTTATTTTAATTAAATAATAAAATAAAAGAAAAATGCAAAATCCGTGAAAAGAGAATTGCAGTACACGCCTGACACAGTCGAAGGACTGTGCCATGCGTGTTCAACATATACAAATATTGTATCTGTATAGTTTTTTATTTTATTTATTAAATTATTTAGTAATTTGAAAATAATTTTTCAAAATTGGTAAGTTAGATATTTACCTAAAATCAAATCCTATCATCATTATTATAATATATTTATATTACTATTATTATTAGGAGTAATAAGGTAATATGATTATGTGTATATATGATATAGAAGAAGAAGAGAATAAGAAAAACATACACATATAGAAAGAAAACATACAACAATACACAATTCATAATAGTTCTCAGAGTTTTTTTTTAGACAAAAACTCTCTTTCTTCTTCTTTATTCTAGCCATTCTCAGACCATAATCCAAGTTCTCATGTGTTGAGAAATACTTGTGATTCCTAAAATAGAAACTCATGTTCTCTATGTGTCCACACACATCTTGAGGTGTAGAGAACACTCCGGAAGACCGTGGTTTGAGTACTCAAAGCTTTGGATAGGAAGATCGTTTATAATACGAAAAGACTCAAGGACACTTGATAGGCTTCAAGAGGTAAAAGTTTATGTTCTTGATTTTTTTTTGTTTATATGTTGCATATAAATATAATTTTTATTTATGTATATATACATATTTCCATGATTAATAGTATTGTATGATAATGTTTCTGAATTTTTTTCTTGGCCATATAAATTGTTTAAATGATTAATGAGAAACTTTGATTGTTATTGTTCTGTTATTCAAATAACAAAAATGGGTCCACCACGCAAACCGTTTTCGCTGCATGCTCTAAAATTTTTCCAACAATTGATACCAGAGCAGGTCCTTAATCTATACATATTATTAATTGTTGTGTGGGGTTATATGGATTTTTTTATTATATGTGATATATGTTTGAATGGATGGATGTTTATTTTCGTGATTATTGATTTTTAAGGGTTGTTTATTATGGTGCTTTTGGGTTTAGGAATTTTTCTTAAAATTTCTAGATGAAATGTGTAAGCCAATTTGGGGCATAGAATTTTTGTAATTTTTTCTATAAAAATTATGTGGTGGCCCGAACCCGAGCCCGAGCTGCTGCCTGCTGCCAGCCCCGTGCCTCACGCGCCTAGTCACACCCCTGAGCGCTACAACACCAGACCAATCATGCACGCGCATCCAATCACACCCCTGAGCCTCAGCCACACCCCTGCGCGCGCATGCCTGCTGCCCAGCCAGTCGCACCCCTGTGCATCTCAGTCGCGGCCAGCCGCTCCTCCAGCCACTGAACCACCCTCCCTGCCGCTACACCTATGGTACAACCTAGGGTTTATTTTTACAATCCCTAGTGTGTTGTTACCATAATTAAATTTTAATTATTCATTTAATTAAAAATCAGAAATTGAATTAAAATGGTTTTAATTTGGAAATTTCTTTAAATTGAAATAATGGTGATTATTTACCTTAATTAAAAATGTTTTAATTGTTATCTTCTATAATTAAAATTGTTTTAATTAAAATATCCAAAATTAAAATTATCTTGAATTTTAATTTATTAAAATTAAATTGTTTAATTTTATTTATGAATTAAAATTACCCCAATTCAAATTGGGCCTTAGAAACTTTTGGGTGTTAAAACCCAAAGTTTAATTATTTTAATAGTTTGTTTAAAATAATTAAAAAGTTGTATAATTCAAAATGGATATGGAAAAAGGGTGGCATTGGCTCAACAATACTACATCTCAAGGTTCAAGATCAAAGTGTTCTTTATCAAGCCTTAGTTAGTCTAGGTTACATTTTTCATGTTTATTTTTGCAAGTGTTGTAATTTTTCTAGAAATACCCAAAAGTTATCATACCCACTTTTATTTTATTTATTTATTATAAATGTTTGAATGTGATTAAAATATTTAATATTTTGTCATGCATTATAACATGCCATTCATATATCCACACAATATGCAACTAGCATGCATTACATTGTGTAGAAACATGCTATTAGGAACGTCCTATATTTTTGTTATACGTTTATATGTGATAATTCATATAATAATAAATTTAGTCTTAATTAGTTAAGATGGTAAATCAAAATTAAAGTTGTTTAATTTTTTGTTTTAATGAAAATATTTTATCAAAATAAAAATGATATTCTCTTAGTTAAAGCAAAATTAGAATTAGAATTAAGGGCCCAATTTTGTTTTTGGATTTGCTTAATTAGATTACTAATTAATAGAATATTATTTGGTAAAAATAATTAAATTTATTTTTACAACTAAATTAAAAAATATTGAATTTTTGAAAAACGTACTTTTTCAAAAATAGTGAGTGGGAGATGGAGTTATGACAATAAGTCTCATGATCTCCATTATTGGTTGAACACCGAGAGACATGGGAAGGGCCTCGTATCACCTCCGTTTGCGGCCTCCCTAAGGAAAGGCTTCCGAATATGTTTATTTTATCTGAAGGTTGACTTATCTTATTAGAATATAATTAGTGATGTATTTCAAGTTTGACTAACCCTAAGGCACACTCTTGAGTTAAGTCATTGATTGACAATAATGGGTTACACTCCAAAGGTGTATCTATGCTTTCGAGCACAGCTAGTGCATCTTGACCAAACTAGCGGTGTTTCATAAGTCAAAAGAGAAAAAAGTGTTTTTAAGTTTTCACTTATGAAATTGAGAATTGTGTCAAAATTAATTTGGGGTTAGTCTAACCTACCCTAAGACGGTCCATTAACTTTTCAAATTAATTTATCGTGGATTAGTATATATTTTTATGTGTTTTTATATGTTGCATTCATGCATTATATTTACTTTTCCAAATAAAATCTTATATTTATTATATGTTTTAATTTATTATATTTTATTTATTTATTTCCAGCAACAAAGGTTAATCCTCTAAGTCCTGATCATGTAATTAAAAACTTGGGAAATCAAACCTACCTCTTTGACAAACTCTTGGAAATGATTCCATTTAATCTTAACCACATGAGAAGTTGGTATGATGGGATTCATATTGCCTTCAGAATACAAATTTTGTATGGAGCAATCTATGATTTACCACCAGAGAAACCAAGTTTTTCATCTAGCATTGATAAACATGAAAATATGGTGAATGGATGAGATTGAATCACCTTGTAATAATTGTTTTACTAGTAACGGAATTATGGTAAATTGTATGAAATTTTTTGTTTAATTATATGAATTATAATATGCATGATTTATGATGTATGCTCATTTATGTGTTCTGTCAAGCATCCACACGCCCGTGTTTCTTCAAGTATTAGGGGTCAAAGTGTAATAGAAGTTGTGTATTGGGGGTCAAAGTAGAATTATGAGTTTTTTTTATAGAAAGCGTAATTATCAAAAGTTAAAACTATTAGTTTTGGTTGGAAAATACAATAAGGTTCTTAAGTGATTATTAAGAATAAATTTGAGGTTGGGCACTAAAAGGTCATTTGGTTTTATATGAATTAGGTTAGTATAAATAATCTATAAATAAGAAAATTAGGTTTAGGTTTAGTACAATTTTCAGATATAGTTTTTGGCGATAGACGGGAGGGGAAATAGACCAAGCACAATTTCTTGTTCTTGATTTGAGTATTTGAAAGCTTGAGGTTTGAAGGAGATCACCAATCTGGGCTATTGAAGGGCTAGGAATCTCATAGGCGACAAGGGTCAGAGTTTTGGTGGCTAGTTCTTGTTCTGTAAGTGTTTAACTTCTGTTTAAGGTTTTTGTCAATTTAAGTTTTTAAAATTATGAAATTATTGTTATTGTTTTTGGGTTGATGAATGTATAATATAGGATTAGAGATGTTAATATATGGGTTCCAAGGGTTCGAAACATGTTAGGATAGCTATTGTGGGGCAAGATTTGAGTTCCCTAGTGTTTTGGGATGTTTTGAGTCGAAAGGGTTGAGAAATCGCAAAAAGTTCTAGGTTTTTTTTGCAGTGGCGCCATAGCTCAAGTGATGAGCACCGTGGCTCAAATGCGTCTCTTTTAGGTTGAAATTTACTCTCTGACTTATGGGAGGGCGTCATGGCTAAAATACATTTTTCTGTTATAATTGTTGGGTTTCATATTTTGACTTTAACGTTTGATTCTGATGTTGGATTTCGACGTTCTTTATATGGTTGGAAAGCTTGTGAAAAGATCTACATTCCTAGAACATAAGCCAAGTTTAGATGTTTTTAATTTGGAGTCAGGATCATGAACTAAGCTTGGTATTAGTCGATTTTGATCGGTTTGTTTAGGTTTGGCTATAGAGGCTTGAAAAGAATCACACATGGGTTGTTTATCAACTTAATTGTTGGAATTAAGGTAAGAAGGGTGGACACCTGCATGTAGGGTGTAAGCTTGATGTACTGTATGGTAGAAACTATTTTATGTGATATGTTTATGTTAATGTGTGATTTGTGCTTGTGAATGTTTATGTTTAATGAGCTTATATGAAATTATGGTTATGTGTTGTGTATGTGTATGCAATAACTGTTTGGTATGCTTACGTTTAAAATGCATGCTTATTATATGTTAAAATTGCATGCTTATGTTATACGATACTTGTCCAACTCAACTTAGACTGCGTCTTTTCATGAATTATGATTAATGATATATTATTGTTATTGTTATTGATTTAAATTCCCAGTTAAAGTTATGGGGTTGTGTCCTACACAGCTATTCTTCTTGGGATTTGGCTCATGGGTACTCTGTGCTGCAGGTAAAGGCAAAGAAGTGGTTAGCTTTGGCAGAAGTCGTACATGTCAAGGATTTAATGATCATAGGGGATCGAGCCTACATTGGAAATTTGATAAGTATTTATTTTATAAAGTTGTTTTGGTTATATGGATTGGATTTTTAAGTTGTTTATTTTACTTTAATTATGCTGGGAAGATGCTACAACATGGATGCATGGGGTTTTTGGCAAGCGAAGTTAATAAAGTAGGAACAACGACGCAGTGATCGGAAGACATAAGGATAGTACGTGATTACTTGGATGTATTTCCAGAAGACTTACCAGGATTGCCACCTCAACGAGAAATTTAGTTCACAATTGAGATAGCACTGGAGACAACGCCAGTCTCGAAAGCACCTTATAGAATGGCGCCCGCTCAATTGAAGGAGTTAAAGGTTTAGCTATAGGAATTATTTGACCTGGATTTCATTAGGCCAAATTACTCACCATGGGGAGCACCAGTGTTATTCCTAAAGAAGAAGGACGGGTCAATGCAGATGTGCATTTATTATAGTGAACTTAACAAGGTCACCATCTAGAATAAATACCCTTTGCCAAGGATAGACAATCTTTTTGATCAACTCTAAGGAAAAGCGGTGTTCTCAAAGATAGACCTGAGGTTGGGATACCACCAGTTAAGGGTAAAGAAAGGGGACATACCAAAGACATCATTTTGTACTAGGTATCACCATTATGAATTTTTGGTGATGTCTTTTGGACTTACCAATGCCCCTGCGGCATTTATGGACCTCATGAATAGGGTCTTCAAGGACTATTTGGATAAGTTTGTGATAGTATTTATATATGACATTCTAATCTATTTGTGAACTGAAGAGGAACATCTAAGATTGACACTACAAAGGTTGAGGGAGCATCAACTATACCAAAATTCAAGAATTATGAATTTTGGCTAACTCAAGTGGCATTCTTAGGACATATTGTTAGTAAGGATGGCGTTAAGGTGGATCCAGTAAAGATCGAAGCCTTAAAAGATTGGCCATAACCAAAGAATGCTTCAAAGGTGAGAAGTTTTCTTGGGTTGGCAGGGTATTACCGAAACTTTTGTAGAAGTGTTTTCTAAGATTGCTACGCTCTTGAAAAAACTGAACAAAAAGGGTATCAATTTTGTATGGACTAAGGATTGCGAACGGAGTTTTCAAGAGTTGAAAGATAGATTTATCACGACACTTGTATTAAGTCTACCTACAAATAATGAGAAATTTGTGGTATATTGTGATACATCGAAGCAGGGACTAGGGTGCGTATTGATGCAAGCGGAGAAGGTGATAGCACATGCATCTAGGAAATTGAAAGAATATGAACAACAATACCCGACACATGACTTGGAGTTGGTAGCAGTAGTGTTTGCATTGAAGATATGGCGACACTATCTTTATGGGGAGAAATGTGAAATTTATACGGATCATAAGAGCCTGAAATACTTCTTTACTCAAAAGGAGTTAAACATGAGGTAACGACGGTTGTTAGAATTAGTCAAAGACTACAAATGTGAAATATTGTATCATCTAGGGAAGGCGAATGTGGTAGTCGACGCCCTAAGTCGTAGGAGCCAAGGGCAAGTAGAGGCTATAAGAAATATACCTGCCAAGTTGATGGAGGCAGTGGAACAAGCAGGTATAGAGTTTATCGTAGAGGATTTAGCAAACTTGACTCTACATTCAACTTTGTTAGACAGAATTACGGAAGGACGGGATAAAGATCTACAAATACAAAAGTATTGACAAGGAATCCAAGATGGAAGTAGCAAAGATTTTACTCTCAGTAACTGTGGAATAGTGAGATATAAAGAACGAATATGTGTGTCAGATGATTTAGAGAAGGAGATTATTGATGAGGCACATAATACTCCTTATTCTTTACACCCAGGGACTACGAAGATGTACCAAGATTTGAAGATGTTATATTGGTGGCCTAGGATGAAGAAGGACGTAGTTGAATATGTCACAAGGTGCCTCACGTGCCAACAAGTTAAAGCAGAGCACCAAAGACTGTCTGGTTTGTTACAACCGTTAAACATTCCAGAATGGAAGTGGGAAGAAATTGCTATGGACTTTGTGGTATGGTTAACTAAGACCACAAGGCAACATGATTCGGTCTGGGTGATCATTGATAGGTTCGCGAAATCGACACACTTTGTTCCTGTCAGAACAGTATTTACAACAGAATAGTATGCAGAGCTTTATGTGCAAGAGATTGTGAGACTTCATGTTATACCAAAGACAATCGTTTCGGACAGAGACCCAAAATTCACATGTAAGCTCTGGGAAGGATCACAGAAAGTGATGGGTACTAACTTGAAATTCTATACAACATTCCACCCTTAGACAGATGGGCAAACAGAAAGGACAATACAAATTCTGGAAGACATGCTCAGGGCATGCGTGTTAGATTTCAGTGGATCATGGAGTAGGTACCTTCCACTAATAGAGTTCTCGAACAATAATAGTGATCAGACGACTATTGGAGTAGCACCATACGAGATGCTTTACGGGAGAAAATGTAGGTCAATAATTCATTGGGATGAGACAGGCGAAAGTAAGTATTTAGGCCCCAAGATAATATGAGAAACGAATGAAGCGATTGCCAAAATAAGAGTGTGCTTGATCGCCTCGCAGGATCGACAAAAGAGTTATGTTGATCCTAAGCGTAAGCACATTGAGTTCCAAGTAGGAAATCATGTATTTCTACGTGTTTCGCCTATGAAAGGAATTAAGAGATTCGATAAGAATGGAAAGTTAAGTCCTCGATTTGTTGAAGAATTTGAGATTTTAGAGAGAATTGGGGAAGTGGCTTAAAGGTTAGCCATGCCTCCAGCTTTGTCAGAAGTGCACAACGTTTTTCCTTTATTCATGTTACGCAAGTATGTTTCAGACCCGTCTCACATTCTCAGTTATGAGGCGTTGGACATGCAACCAGACCTATCATATGAAGAAAAGCCAGTAAAGATTCTTGGTTAGAAGGATAGAGCATTAAGGAATAAGATGATCGGGTTAGTCAAGGTTCTTTGGAAAAATGGTTCTATCGAAGACGCAATGTGGGAGTTGGAAACTGATATGAGGGAACAATACCCAGAATTGTTCAAGTAAATTTCGAGGACAAAATTTCTATTTAGGTGGGGATAGTTGTAATATCCGCTTTTACTAATAAGGGAATTATGGTAAATTGTATGACATTATGTGTTTAATTATATGAATTATTATATGCATGATTTATGATGTATGTTCATCTATGTGTTCTATCAAGCAATCCACGTGTTTCTTCAAGTATTAGGGGCCAAAGTGTAATAGAAGTTGTGTATTGGAGGTCAAAGTAGAATTATGGGTTTTATTGTAGAAAGATTAATTATCAAAAGTTAAAACTACTAGTTTTGGTAGCAAATTACATTAAAGGCCCATTTGGTATGAGGAGTTCACAGTTTTCATATTACTGGAAAAGTTGAAGAGGATAATCTGATAGTCTGGAAACTTACATCATTGTGTTTGGTTGTGCACTGTAATCTTATTTATGATTCCTGGGAATATCACTTTCTGTGTTTGGTTGGACATAGGAATCTATTAAGTTTTCATATTTTCATAAAATTAATATAATAATATATTTCATCAAAATAATTTATAAACAATTTTACTCGTGAAATATTTTTTTAACAAAATTAAAAAAATACATCTATTGAATACTAGAATCAAGTATAATTTTTAAAATTACAAAAATACCCTTATTTTATTTTTAATAATATTTTATTTGTTATTTTAAACTAAAGTAATGATATAAAGGCTTACAAATCAATTTCTTTAAATAAACAAATATTATTTATCATTTTATAGTTTGATATATGTATATTTGTTTTTATATTATAAGCTTCAAAAATAAAATAAGTTATTAACTAAAAAATTAATGGTTTAAGATTTTTAAATAATAATAATAATTTTGAAGTGTTTCACATTCCTGGGTATCTGAAAACCACTTGTCAAATGAGTTTCACTTGAACCTAGAATCAGGAAAAATTAAAACCCCTGGAGTACAGATTCCCAGGTTAGAAAAACTCAAACCCAGTACCAAACATGGGAAAGTGTTCAGATTCTCATTCCCGTGTCCAGATTCCTGCATACCAAACGACCCCTAAGGGTCTTAAGTGATTATTAAGAATAAATTTTAGGTTGGGACTGAAAGTTCATTTGGTTTTATACGAATTAGGTTAGATTAAATAATCTATAAATAATAAAATTCGGTTTAGGTTTAGTACAATTTTCAGATCTGGTTTTGGGCGATAGACGGAAAGGGAAACAGACCAAGAACAATCTCTTGTTCTTGTTCTGAGTATTTGAAAGCTTGAGGTTTGAAGGAGGTCACTAATCTGAGCTATTGACGGGCTAGGAATCTCATAGGCGACAAGGGTCTGAGTTTTGGTGGCTGGATCTTGATCTGTAAGTGTTTAACTTCTGTTTAAGGTTTTTGTCAATTTAAATTTTAAAATTATGAGATTATTGTTATTGTTTCTGTGTTGATGAATATCTAATATAGGTTTAGAGATGTAAATATTTGGCTTCCAAGGGTTAGAAACATGTTAGGATAGCTATTTTGGGGCAAGATTTGAGTTCCCTAGTGTTTTGGGATGTTTTGAGTCGAAAGGGTTGAGAAATCGCAAAAATTTCTAGGTTTTTTTGCAATGGCGTCGTGGCTCAAGTGATGAGCATTGCGGCTCAAATGCGTCTCCTTTAGGCTGAAATTTTCTCTATGACTTATGGGAGGGCGCCGTAGCTCAAATACATTTTTCTGTTATAATTTTTAGGTTTCATATTTTGACCATAACTTTTGACTCTGATGCCGGATTTGGACGTTCCTTATATGGTTGGAAAACTTGTGAAAAGATCTAAAATCGTAGAACATAAGCCAAGTTTAGATGTTATTACTTTGGAGTCACACTCATGAACTAAGCCAAGTTTAGGTTTGGCTAGAGACGCTTGAAAAGAATCACACTTGGGCTGTTTATCAACTTAATTGCTGAAATTCAGGTAAGACGATTGGACACCTACAAGCAGGGTGTACGCTTGACATACTATATTGTAGAAACTATTTTATGTGACATGTTTATGTTAATGCATGATTTGTTCTTGTAAATGTTTATGTTTAATGAGCTTATATGAAACTATGGTTATGTGTTGTGTATGGGTATGCAATAATTGTTTGGCATGCTTAGGTTTAAAATGCATGTCTACGCTACGAAAATGCATGCTTATGATATGTTAAAATTTCATGCTTATGTTATACGATACTTGTCCAACTCAACTTAGACTGCGTCTTTTCATGAATTATGATTAATGTTATATTATTGTTATTGTTATTGATTTAAATTCCCAGTTAAAGTTATGGGGTTGTGTCCTACATAGCTCTTCTTCTTGGGATTTGGCTCATGGGTACTCTGTGCTGCAGGCAAAGGCAAAGAAGTAGTTACAACACAATAAGTTGGAGGCTTTGGCGGAAGTCGTACATGTCAAGGATTTAATGATCATAGGGGATCGGGTCTACATTGGAAATTTATTAAGTATTTATTTTAAAAAGTTGTTTTAGTTTTATGAATTGGATTTTTAATTTGTTTATTTTACTTTAATTATGAAAACTAAGAAACTTCAGAGTTTCATCTTTTTTAACATTTAAGTGGTGTTTATGAACGACTTTTATAAATAAAAGAGTATTTATATTTTAAACTTTAATTATGGTAATTGTCAAGCTAACGCTTCAAGAAATTGGGGCGTTACACAGCTGACACATCAATGCATGTTATCGACCATGCATGGCGACATTAAAGAAAGATATATGGTTATTAAAACTGCATTCGAGATGTGGGCCAAGATAAAGGATGATGCTATAGCACATGCTCAATTTTTGAAATACAGGGTAAATTAGATTTACTCAACAACTCTTCTTTAATATTTTTGAATGCTTGATTTAAAATTATGCTACTAATAGTATTTTTCATAAGTTCTTGTTTTCAGGGATGCATAAATCTTTTGAGAAAAAGAGTAGTTGCATTGAAACCAAACGAAGAAGAATTGATGAAGACAATTGAATAAAGAAAATATTAGTTTAGAAATTTATTTTGTTTAAAACAATTTAAATTTTTGTCATTTTGAAATAGTTGAGTTTCATTATGAAAGAAATTAATAAGTTCTTTTTCTAGAAACTATGCAGATTCCTTATTTGATGAATGAACAAGTTTAATATTTCTTTTTAATAATAAATTGAGTTGTTATTTTTTTTAAATATTCTTGTTCCACCTATTTCATCAATGAGTGTAAATGATAATTACGAATTATTCATTATTGTACAAATCATAGATTTAATAAGACATTTTTATTCTAACCCCAATTAAGTGAAACATAAATTTGAATTATTTTTTTGATTGACTTGTAATTAATTAGACACATAAAATAAATAAAGACAGACTTTTATGGCAACCATTCAATGGTTCTCTCCCTGTTTTTATAGTCTATTAATTAAAGTTACCCAAAAGACCTTTCTCTAATAAAGGCTCAAAAATCACATAATCGTTTAGCTAATACATAGAGATGTATATTGAACCTTTTAATGTTCAAAACTAAAAGAAATAATAAATATTAAGTCAATATTAATTGACATTTATTTAAGATATGTTTAACTTTGATCAAATGCAAAGAAAACTTCTTGAAACTTTTTTCAACATTCAAAGTAAAGTCACTTAGAGACTTATTTGATCTGATCAAAAGGAAGTCTAAACTCGAATTTGGAATTTAAGTAGTTTGCATGTGACCTTGGAATTCAAACCCAACTCATATACAACTAGAAAGCTAAGAAAAATTAGTATTTTGGAAATGGAATATATTGATATTAGATAAGATTAAATAGATAAGGAGTAGTCATTATCGTCTTTATTATTTCTATAATTTTAACACTTGTTATTCTCTGTACATGTTTGATTGTACAACATCGAAGACTTAGAAGTTGGGATTCACAAGTGGTTATGTGAATAAATTGAAAATTTTCCATGAAGTCATTTAGTGAAACAATTTGATAATCATAAAAGATTACAAAAGAGTTTGTATCTCTATAATGCTACTTTAATGAAGCATGATTATTATAATCACTATATTTTCTAGCAAAGTTGTATTAGAAATAATGACTACAAGTCAAGTAAGTGAGTTACTAATAATTAACAATGATAAAACCAAAGAATATCACAAATTATGTAACGCATTGTTGTAGTGGGAGAGTTAGTTAGTAACTACTCAATTACAAATGTAAAGATAGTTAAATTGTGTGTAGCACGATCTAACTATACTTCATTCACATACTAGTATATGAAATGAAAAAGTTTTACAGAAAATAATGGTTGAAACACCATGAATCAAGAAATGAAATTTGGAATTTTATGACATCTGGATTCTTAAACATCCAACTAAAGTTCATTGAACTTCAGTTTGAAACAAGATATTCAAGATGAAGATGAGAACAGAGGAAAGTACATACTTTTCAAAGTTAGGATAATAGCCAAAAGCTATGAACAGAAAGAAGAATTTATTACTTGAATACATGTCTTCTACTATAACCAAACTTGAACTGTTTACATACTCTTATCCACTGCTTTATGTATAGATTATGAGATTAATTTAAATGAATGTCTAAGCAGTCCTTACTGGAATGACTGTCATGACAAAATCATTTGAAGAACTCGACCAGAAAGATTGTGTTGTGATTCTTGTTCTAAATATTGACAACATATTATAATTGGGAATAATGTAGACAAATCGTCAATAGAAAAGAAATAGTTAGCTGAATATTTCTAAATATTGGATTTAGAAAAGCCAAGAATGTTCTATACATTCAATTCTATAGAGATTGAAAGAACAATCTTTAGACTCTGTCTCAAGCAACGTATATTGATAAGAAGGTTAAATACTTTAGTTTACAAAAATCCAAGAAATGCTTTTTGCCTTCTTGGTAAGGAGGATGTATTATCTAAATAATAAATGTCCATATATTTTTTTACTAGAAAAGAGGACACAAGACAACATTCCTACAACTCAGTGATAGTGTAATGTCCCAAATTCCCTAATGTGGCTTAATGCTTGGATTAGGGGGCCAGGAGGGCTATAATTTATTTATTATGAAATTACGTGATTAAATGCATGATTATATGACGATAATTACATATCTGTATATTTATGTGCATGTTTGTAATTTATGGGTGAGACCACATTATTATGTGGATATGTTTGAGCTATTCGGCATGAGACGATCTTAGGTTGCAAGTTAGCAGTTTTGTCTTAACGGGGTCAGTTATCAAGATATTGGGTAATGAGAATGATTATTTGATGATATATTGGGAGTTAGTGAGATCAGGAGGAAATTCTGGGAATTTTGACTATTTGACCCGTAGGGGCATTTTTGGGACCCCGAGCATTAGGATTTACTTGAGGTTAAGCTTGAAGTAACCTGTCAGAAGGAATAATACGTTCAAACACTTTTTCCCTTTCTTCTGTTATCCCTTTTTACTACTCATCACATTTTCGAAGGAAACTTGAGTTTTAGGACTCGGATTCAAGCGAGGATCGAGTTATAGTGATTCTAGGGAAGATTAGAAGCTTTTAACTAGAGGATTTAGCAAGAAACGACTCAATCAGAGGTAATCCAAGTCTTAAGTTTTCGAGTTTCTAAGTTTTGAATTGAATATTATTTGTTGATGAGATTTTGAGTTGTTTGAGCCTTAGGTTTTGATGGTTTTGGATGATTGGAATGTTTGGGAACTTTGATTTTGGGATTTGGATAGGTTTTTGGAGGATTTTAAAAGGGGAAAATGAAGGTTTTTGGCTGAGTTCCAGGTGGGGCCACAGCCCTGTTCTTGGGCGCCGCGGCCCAAGCTTACTGAAGATAAGACTAGAGCCCGGGAGGCGGGCTGCGGCGTGAGGTTCAAGCTTATTGTAACTGGTGCCTCTGTTTGGAGGCAGGTCGCAGCTTAGAGGTGTGGGGCCACAACGCTTAAGGGCAGATTGGGGCCAAATTTTGTTTTAATTGTGGGAACTCAAACCTAAGGCCTCGGGATCGTTCCTACTGCCCGGTTTAGTAGGATTCGACATCCCGGAGGCTAGGTCTTGGTTCGAGAACCTTTTATTACTTATTTTATTGATGTGATTTTATATTTGGTTATGATTAGGTGACCACTATGGGGCCTAAGGACAGATCATTCTCAAGGGTTGTTCTTTTATTATTTCACGCTCGAACCAGAGGTAAGAAAACTGCACCCAGTATGTGACATGTGTGGTTATTGATGAGGCATGTCGAGTGCTCTATATATGGACATTGATTGCATAGTAAATGCATAGAAGCTTTGCTTATCTTTGTATGGCACTGACTTATTAGTCAGGGAACGACAATGGTGTTTGGTATTGATCGTGAAGTTGTGACTTATCAGTCAAGTTCAGTGGTGATATTGAGCACTGGTCATATGGCATTGGCTTATGAGTCAAGAATGACATTAATGTGTTTAACACAGGCTGAAATGATTAGATCTAATTAACCTGAGCATTAAATGCTCGACCGACCCCAAGGTCGAAGAAAACTAAAGCGCTTGTCTAGTCTAAAGGCTAATTACGTTGAGCCAGGGCCAAAAAGTCTCAGGTGACTGAAACATCACATGGCTTAGGGTTCAGAGGCCCAGAGATAGACTTATTAGTCATCTATTCAAAGAGTGACTTATTAGTCATCTATCCAGAGATAGACTTATTAGTCATCTATTTTATTAGGGTGCGGAGCCCTAGAGTGTGACTTACTATCTGATTAGGGTTGCAAGCCCCAAAATGATTACCATAATCATTTATTGATATTACCATAATCACGGGTGCTATGTGGTGCAGGTCAAGGGAAAGAAAAGCTCACCCAGCCTTGAGTGGAGAGCTTAGGTGGCGATGTGTACATATGCAGCTGCTTGACCACCACAGCAAAGGTGTGTCTCAAAGGAACTAGGGGTTAACCCTATTTTTGCCGCTTTGGTAGGCGGGTTGTAATTTTTACACTGTAATGACCATTTTGGATTGTAAATAACTCTGTAAACACTTTTATGGGCCTATGTATAGTTTAATGTTTTAAATAAAATATATCCATTCCTTTTGATCGAGATTTTTCACCCTGGCCTATTTATGACACCTAGATGCATGTTTATAACCAAATGACTCGTTTAGCAAGCTAAGCATTGTTCAAAGTCCACAGTAACGGTCCTGGAGTAACTAGGATGATACAACTTGGTATGAGAGCGTGCCAAGGTTTAGGATTCTTGTAGATTGGCTGGGCATGTACACTCACCACTGAAGACAAGCTCAACTCATGGTTTGGTAACTATTTATGTGGTTATGTATTTAACTACTTAAATAGAATATAAATGCTTTACCTGCCTACATGAGATACATTAATAAGGCTGGGCCTTGACTGCTGCATGATAAGCAAGAACGTGCTTATTAGCACTGATATAACTAGAACATGCTTATTAGTATTGTTAATTGTTAAATTATTAACTGATAAGTGTTAAATGCTAAATGCTATGATTACGAATCAATATTTTTATTTGTATGATTGTGGAACATGGATGAATATCTGCTTGATCTTGGACTGTGAGGCGGCAAGAGGTTTAGTTATCACTACCTAACTGGTCGCATTGACTATTGCATCAAGGTTTAAGTTGCTAATATGCTTCCAAGGCAGATAGATTCATCAGCTGGCTAGGAAGATCAAGGCCAAAATGATAGACAAGGTTAGGAAAATGACCAGAGTCAGATTCCTTAGCCAACTCTTGATAACTGGCAACATCATTTTGCTGATTTACAGGCCAGAGTTATGAGGCAAGAAGAAGAAATCTGCCTCCTGAGACAACAACAGGTTCCTATAGGGAACATTCTACCAGAGGCACCACCTGCAGCGGTGCCATCAGTTGAGTAGTTGCCAGAGGCTGGAAGTAAATGGGAACCACTTTATGAATGGTTCATAAAACAGAAACCTCCAACTTTTTAGGGCAGTGAAGATCCAGCTAAGGCTGAGTAATGGATGAGCATGGTTACAACCATCCTTGACTTTATGAGGGTGTCTGGTAATGAGAGGGTGTCTTGTGCCACGTATATGTTTCAGGAGGATGCCCGAATTTGGTGGGAAGTGATATCCCAGACAAGAAATGTCAATGCCCTGAGTTGGGAAGAGTTTCAGACTCTGTTCAATGAAAAGTATTATAATGATGCCATCAAGGCTGAAAAAGCTAAAGAGGTCAGTAAATTGCTTCAGGGGAGTTTGTCATTGAATGAATATGCTCTGAAGTTTGATAGATTGGCAAATTTTACCATGGAACTAGTGCCCATGGATGGGACCAGGAGGGAGAGGTTTCTCCAGGGGCTACAGCCTAGAATAGCCCGGGATGTTCGTATCACCACTGTTGTTGGAGTTACTACTTATGCACAGGTGGTTGAGAAGGCGCTCACAGCTGAGAGCGCAAAGAACAAGATCTAGCAGGACAATGCAGCCAAAACAGAGTTTAGGAGGACAGGACCTCCAACTGTGGGCTCAGGTAGGGGCGAAGGCCCCAGTGATCAGAAGAGGAAGACTCCTAATACCTTCCTTGCTCCAGGCCCTGATAGGCAACCATGTGGTATTTTAATGGGCCGCCAGGGTGGCAGTGAGGCCTGGAGGACTTATCCTAAGTGCCTTAGGTGCAAGAGATGCCATATGGGGGAGTGTAGGGCAAAGGCTTGCTTCTTATGTGGGGCAGTGGGACATTTCAAGAAAGATTGTCTGAAAGCAAGAAAGGAAGAACCCAGGAAGGCGAATAGCTCGACCCTAGCTTGAGTGTTCGCATTGACTCAGGCAGAAGCTGAGGCTTCCCCCTCAGTAGTTACAGGTCAGCTTTTAAGTGTTGGAACTCCTTATTCTGTTTTGATTGATTCTAGTGCTACACATTCTTTTTTGCTAGTGGAATTATTGATAGACTGTGTAGACCATGTGATTATTATGCTATGGGGTTCGGGACCTTATTACCCACTGGGCAGTTAGTAGTATCCAGAAGATGGGTCAAATCACTGCCAGTGACAGTAGAGGGTAGAGTGTTGTCAGTTGATATGATATAGTTAGTAATGACTGACTTTGACATGATTCTGGGCATGGATTGGTGAGTGAAGTATGGGGCAACCATCGATTGCAAAAGGAAGATGGTAACCTTTATGCCTGAAGGTGAGGATCCTTTTGTATTTGTTGGCATTGTCATGGACCCCGCATACCTATGATATCCATGTTGGGGCTAGAGATCTATTGTAAGGAGGTTGCATAGGATGCTTAGCCTGTGTGGTTGATACCACTCAGTTCATGCCAGTGAGACCAGAGGAAACCAGACTAGTCTGTGAGTTTCTGGATGTGTTTCCAGAAGATTTACCAGGGTTTCCACCACACAAAGAGATTGAATTTGTGATAGAATTGACACCAGGGACAAAGCCAGTGTCTAGAGCACCTTCCAGAATGGCCCCAGCAGATTTGAAAGAACTGAAGGTACAGCAGCAGGAGCTGTTAGACTTAGGTTTTATCAGACATAGTTTCTCACCATAGGGCGCACCAGTTCTGTTTGTGAAGAAGAAGGATGGTTCTCTGAATATGTGTATTGATTACAGAGAACTAAACAAGTTAACAATTTAGAACAAATATCCTCTGCCAAGGATAGATGATTTGTTTGACCACTTGCAGGGGAAAATGGTATTCTCGAAGATAAACCTTCGATCTGATTATCATCAGCTGAGGGTTAAGGAGGGATTTATACCAAAGACTATTTTTCGCACTAGATATTGGCATTATGAGTTCTTAGTCATGTCCTTTGGATTGACTAATGCCCTAGCTACTTTTATGGATTTGATGAACAAAGTGTTCAAGGATTATTTGGACTAGTTTGTGATCGTCTTCATCGATGATATTCTGGTTTATTCTCAGTCATAGTCAGAACATGAGCAACATCTAAGGTTTGTTCCATAGAGATTGAAGGAACACAAATAGTTTTCAAAATTCAAGAAATGTTAGTTCTGGTTATCTCAGGTAACTTTCCTTGGGCACATTGTCAACAAGGAGGGGATTAAAGTGGATCAAGCCTCAGAATGATTACCAGAATCATTTATTGATATTACATACATGCAGTAATAAGTTTTCTTGCTATGTGATGTAGGTAAAGGGAAAGAAAAGCTCACCCAGCCTTGAGTGGAGAGCTTACGTGGCAATGTGTACATATGCGACCGCTTGACCACCACATCCAAGGTGTTTCTCAGAGGAACTAGGGGTTAACCCTATTTTTGCTGCTTAGGTCGGCGAGTTGTAATTTTTATATTGTAATGACCATTTTGGATTGTAAACACTTTTATGGGCCCATGTATAGTTTAATATTTTAAATAAAATATATCCATTCCTTTTGATCGAGATTTTTCAACCTGGCCTATTAATGACACCTAGATGCATGTTTATAACCAAATGACTCGTTAAGCAAGTTAAGCACTGTTCAAAGTCCACAGTAATGGTCCTGGAGTAACCAAGCATTACAAATAGATTGTTTAATGTATCCAATGTTATATTTTTTAATTGACATTTGTTAAACGATGGGAATAGTCAGCGGTTATCAATCCATTATGGATTGAGTCATTGAATAATCATATGGACTTAGTTTTCGAGTATTTTAAATATAATAGAGATTATATGTATGTGCATTTAGGCAGAGACCTAAAATCCCAATGGATGATCTGATATTAAATCTTCAAAGATTGATATCAGAATCAGATTCCATAACTGTGGAGGAAACACATTAATCTAGAAATGTGTCAGACATTTTCAGATTTGTATGTTTCACCACAAAAGTCAACATATAATAACTACGAGCAATTAAATAGGCTAATTGATTTAGTTAGGCTCTTTGACATTCTGGAAAGGTTTTCAGACTAGAATAAACAACTAGTATTTCATTGCGAAAGTAATGGAGATACAAATATTCTAGAAGAACTAGAAATCATGAGAGGAAAAAGCACATGAAATGAAGTATCATTCAATTCAAGATAATATTACATAATTGATGTAAGAATCTTGAAGATAACTTCAAAAACAGATTCTTACAAAACTGTTACAAAGATTTTGTTAGACAAAATCAGTCAGGAGAATATGATTGACATATTAAAAGAGATGCCTCAATTTCTTTACGGCAAGTGGGAGATTGTTGGGAATAGTGCCCTTAAATCAATTGTAGTTGACAAATGTTTCAAATGAAATAAATTATTATATATATAAATAGAATATGTCCGATATTATATGATAATATTAAGTGAATATCAGAAAATTCCAAAGTTTATCTATGTGGTCTTAATCTCATATTGGTATGGGAGGATCGAGATTACGAAAATAAACTTAAATAGTTCGCAGTAAAATAAAGTTATGGATTCTTTAGATTAATTACTACCAATAGGGTCCACTAGTATTATGAATACAAGTGACCTAGATCCATGTTTGTAGTGTAGTAGGAAACTTTAGTGGATGTACTTTGCTTGCTCAGAGTATGTAGAACTAGACCAGATGTGATTTTTTAATACTTGTTTAAACATTGCTTCATAATATTAATCAAACCCATCAAACGATCATACACGATGATTTAATCCTGAGGTTACTACGAACTCCTTTATATGTCATCTGATCCTTTGATTCATTCGTTAAGGTTTGTCAAAATGATCAGGCTAAGAATAATTGTTTTAGGGACTCGATGATGTATATGCCTGGGGACTGAGTTTAACAGATATGGAATCTATACCTTCTTATGGATTGAATAATGGTTCCCTATTGGGTTGACTTTTGGAACTGAAAAGGTTATGAGCGCTCACGTCGCAAACTTGCTGTGATACAACCTTCACTAGTAAAGTAAATGGTACTCTAGGAACAGGATATAGCTAAAAGGGTAAAACAGCAATTTTATTCCCTTTTAATTATGAACCATTAATAGAGGATTAACGTTGTATGTAATGATTATATCAATGGACACTTTATTATTAGTGGAGTAATTATAAGATTAATAAATATGATTATTTAATCAAAGAGCTTTTATTAATAATGTAATATTTATTGGAGCTTGATATTATATGTCCATAGGTCCCAAGGTTTCTCTATCAACGCCATATCAAGATAAGAGTTGATACAAGATTATAACTGTAATTTGGGAATTTGAGAAGGATTTTATTCTTCGGGTCAAGTATGCAATTATATGATAATTGACGTTGAATAGTTCATTTAGAATCAATTATTAAATTTCAAAGATATATTTATTAATTTAAATATATAAAATTTCGAATTTCATATATATAAATAAATAAATAATTTTTGTAAATTAATTATTTTATTTGAGTAGGAGAAAATAAAATTGGTAAGTCAAAAATAGATTTTGATTTATTTAATTTTAAAAGATGATGATAATGATGATTATCAATTTGATTTTTGAATTTAAAATTTAAAATTTAAATGTTGAAATATGGTTGTCATCTTTTCCTTAAAAATACTAACACCTTATTTTGTGGGAAATTGATTTTAATTAAATAATTAAATAAAAGAAAAATGCAAAATCCCTGAAATGGGAATAACAGTACACCCCTGACACAGTCCAAAGACTGTAGTCCAAGGATTGTGCCATGCATGTACCACATATACAAATATTGTATCTGTATAGTTTTTTATTTTATTCATTTAATTATTTAATAATTTTAAAATGGTTTTTCAAATTTGGTAAGTTAGATATTTACCTAAAATCAAATTCTATCATCACTATTATAATATATTTATATTACTATTATTATTAGGAATAATAATGTAACATGTATCTCTATATATATGATATAGAAGAAGAAGATAATAAGAAAAACATACACAGATAGAAAAAAAAACACACACACATAACAATACACAATTCAGAATAGTTCTCAGAGATTTTTGTTAGACAAAAACTCTCTCTTTCTTCTTCTTATTCTAGTCATTCTCAAACCATAATCCAAGTTCTCATGTGTTGAGAAATACTTGTGATTCCTAAAATACAAACCCATGTTCTCTATGTGCCCACACACATCTTGAGGTGTAGAGAACACAATAGAAGATTGTGGTTTGAATACTCAAAGCTTTTGATAGGATGGTCGTTTATAATACAAAAAGACTCAAGGACACTTGATAGACTTCAAGAGGTAAAAGTTCATGTTCTTGATTTTTTGTGTTTATATGTTGTATATAAATATATTGTATATTTATATATATACATATTTGTTGCATGATTAATAGTATTGTATGATAATGTTTCTGGAATATTTTCTTGGTCATATAAATTATTTATATGATTAATGAGAAATTTTGATTGTTGTTGTTTTGTTATTCAAATAACAAAAATGGGTCCACCACACAAAGAGTTTTCGTTGCGTGCTTTAAAAGTTTTACAACACTAGGTGTGTTGGACCATTTGAGGTCCTAGAGAGGATTGGTCAGATAGCCTATAGGCTGGCCTTACCCCCTGCACTGTCTAGTGTGCACAACGTATTTCATATTTTCATGTTGTGGAAGTATGTATCAAGTGGGACTCATGTATTGAGTTACGAAGATCTGAACCTAGAGACAGATTTTTCCTATGAGGATCAGTTAGTTCAGATTTTAGACAGGAAGGACTAGGTCTTGAGGTACAAGACTATACCTTTAGTTAAGATATTATGGAGGAACAAAAAGGTTGAGGAAGCGACCTGGGAGCTGGAGGCAGATATGAAGAATCAGTATCCCGAGCTATTTTGGTAAAATTTTGAGGACAAATTACCTAATAATGCTAAGGGCCTTGATTAGGGGGTTAGAATGGAAATTTATGGAAATTATATGTTTATGTGATATATATGCGTGTAAGTATGTGATTATGTGAGTTATATGATAATATGACTAGATATGCATGTTTAGGTGTATTAAATATGCATGTGGACCCATTTCTTATTACAAGGGAGATTTTCGTAATTTGGCCCGTTACGAGTATGTTTGGAATATATGTGATATATGTGTGAGACCACATTATTATGTGGATATATGTGAAAGTCACAACGGGACCTAATACCCGACTCAGGGTGAGTCAAGGGGTATTTTGGGTATCTAGTACATTACCAAGTTATCGAGTAACTGGAATAAATATTTGAGGACATATTTAGAGTTACTTTGATTAGGAGGGAAAATCGGGGATTTTGATCATTTTGCCCTAGGGGACGTTGTAATGTCCCAAATTACCTAATAAGGCTTATGGCCTTGATTATGTGAATATGTGATATACATCTGTATTATTATATGATTATGTGAGTTATATTATAATATGACTTGATATGCATGTTTATGTATATTAAATATGTATGTGGGCCTATTTCTGATGAAAAGCGCAATTTTCGTAATTTGGCCCGTTATGGGTATATTTAGCATATATTTGATATGTGTGTGGGACCACATTATTATGTGGATATATTTGGGTTACTCGGCATGAGACGATCCTAGAGAGCAAGCTAGTGGGAAAGTCACAACGGGACCCATACTTGACTCGGTGTGAGTCAAGGGGTATATTGGGTATTTAGTATATTACCAGGTTATTGGGTAATGGGAATAAATAATTGATGATATATTGGGAGTTAATGAGATCAAGAGGGAATTTTGGGGATTTTGACTATTTTACCCTCGGGGGTATTTTTGGGACCTTGAGCATTAGGATTTACTTGAGGTTACTTAAGCTTGAAGTAACTTGACAGAATATATAAAAAGAGAACGTACGGTTCTCTCTCTCTCTCTCTCTTTTTCTCATTCGTCATTTGATGCTAGTTAGCATTTTCCAAGGAAACTCGAGTTTCAGGACTCGGGGGCAAGCAAGGATTAAGTCATAACGATTCTAGGAAAAATTAGAGTTATTAGCTAAAGGATTTAGCAGGAAACAACATAATCAAAGGTACTTTAAGCTAGGGGTGCACATTTGGACACAAAAACCCGACAACCCCGCATGATACGCTCGACCCGGACCCAGGACACCCGAAAAAATGTTAAAACTTGTACATTCTGGTCGGGTTGGGTTCGGCTCGTCGGAATTATTTCAGTTTTTTATTTTTTTACTTTATTTTTAGTTTTAGGCTAAATAAAAAAACCTAAAAAAAGAAACTAACCTAAACTAATCCCCAAATGAAGCCCCCGTACCAGACCCCCCTCATCTCCCTCCCTCCCTAGTCCTTTCAGCGGCGCCTCACCACCATACCACCACCAAGCCCCAAACGCCAACGGCGACGGTGCCCACCCAGACCAAACGTCGTCCCACCTCTTCTACCTCTCTCGCTCTTTCCCTCTTGTCTTCGTGGGTTCGGTTGGCAACTAGGATAGGCTAGGCGCGGCATTGTCCTCCTCTCCATGGGTTCGATTTGTGGCATCACAGGCGTCGGCTAGGCAGCAGTGTCCTCCTCCCTACAAGTGCCAACTTCCAAGCCAGGTTAGATTAGAATCAGATATATATATTTAAATTTAATATTATATATTTATATTATATTTTGTGATATGATTATATAATATATATATGTATATGTGATGATTAATTGATTTAGATGAATATAATATAATGTTTGTTTGGTTTGCATTTGGTGAATTTGTATTTTTAATTTTGATGTAGGATTTTGAGTTTTGATTTAATATAAAGTTCTAAACTTAAAATTGCAGTGAGATAAAATTGCTATTTGGAATTGGATATTTAGAATTTTCAATTGCTGGATTGTATATGTAAAATTAAAATTGTTATAATTATTAGTTTAATGTATATTTCATATTTTGAATGTTGGATTGTTTTGCTTGATTGTATTTGTTATTTTCTATATGTGGTTTGGTTTGGTGTTTGTAATATTGGATTTTAGTTGTAGTTGATTGGATTGGACGGTGTTGACCCTAGATTTGGGCAACTGACACGGAGTCACAATTTGCTTGACGTGTATGAATGCGTTGAAAAGAACGTAATGACGAAAAGAATAAGAACACAAGAGTTTATAGTGGTTCAGCCCCAGGAACTGGTAATGACCTACGTCCACTTGAATTGTTATTAGATTGAGATTCAAAGGAGTGATCAAAGAACTCGGGTTCAATGAGTTTCACTAGCCTCTGAAGAACAAATACAATATAGTTTCTAGTCACAAACGATTTAGAAGTCTGAAAAGAGAAAATAGAGCCTCCCCCCCTTCCCTGAGTCCTCTCCTTCTATTTATAAGCTCAGGGAAGGGTTACATTGATTTGTTACATATATTATTTCCTAAATAATCGGATACTCAGGAAACCATGGGAGAGAATCTCGGATTCTACCATAACTGCCCAAGATCTTTTCTGCGTATAAAGTGCATACGACCAAGCTGGTCGTATGAAAAACTGATCGCCTGATACAGGGTGCTTTCCTGGTCGATAGCCGAGCATGCATTCTTCCAGGTGTCAGCCATGTGTAATTAATGCTTGCCACGTCATTCGCTTCTGATTTTTTGGATAACATTTGCCCCCCAAGTTTGTTTGTTGCGACCAGTAACGAAGAAACTTAAGGGAACAACTGTTCATATCCCCACGATGTTTGTCAGAACCTCCGTGCGTTCTTGTAAACCGTGACATAATTATGTCTAATCAAGCCTTTTCGGTTTCCAAAAAGGTAATTTTGACGGCTTGTCCACTTCCCCACGTCTTGAAAATGAGAAGCGATGATTTCCGCCTTTTGGCTGTCCCTTTGCTTTTTATAAGTAGATCTTCCTTCTCCTTCAAGAAAATTTTTTATTCATCAACTTTGCTAAAGTCTTCAAGAACCCGCACCAGTGTTTAGAGCTTCGAAAACCAGTCCGACGTTGTGTTGCAGGTCTTCCGATTCAAGTTCTTACCTTCCTCTGAATCATCTTCTCGCCCAGGTAAGAACTCTGTTCCTTTTTTATTTGTGTTACGCCATGCATGCTATTTTTCTACTCTGATGTGCTGCGTTCTTGAATAAGGTTTTTAGGGTTTTTGATAGGACACACCTGATATTCTGTAAAAGTGCGTCTTTACACCTGGTATGGGTCTGTTTAGGATTTTGATAGATAGAGTTTCTGATTTGGGATGTTAGGCTGTTGAAAGTTTCAACCTTTAGGCTAGATGAAAGATAAACTGAAATTTTTCCGCCCTTTAGGAGTTGAAAAAGGTTCCTTTTAGAAAATGTCTTTCCTTTTCTGATTCGATTTAACCACGTTGAAGTCATCGTAGGAATAGGATGCTGCTGGCTACTTAGGCACGAGCAACGTTATCCTAGCCTCCCCACACTACTTCACGGATTGTCTGATCTCCTCCATTGTCTGTTTGTAGTTCATATGCAAGACCCTTGGGGGGAAGAGAGACCTATCGAAGACGAACTCCTAGCCCAGCTGCTCGAAGGCGAAGAGAATCCATCCACATTGATTCCAGAAATCCCGTTTTCACGCCCTAAACCAAATCCTCAACCAGTTCCTGCCCAAAGAATGGCCAGAACAAAAACCAAGGCCAGAAAAAGATGCGACCCTCCTCAAAGTCAGCCTCCTGCTGACGCCCCCTCAACCAGTGGTCGAGGAGAATTTCCTCCTGAGACCGAAGTTCAGGCACGTGCCCGACCTTGCCATGCCAACCAAACGGCTGTCGAGTGGCACGTGGTAGCTCCGAGCACGGTGACCATTCGAATGGTCTCCAATTATTTAACCAAGTACAATCTGACGAGGGTGACCCTAGTCAGACCTACTGTCGACCAGCGAGCCAACCTTCCGGGTGGGGCTTATAGCGCCTGGTCGAGATACCACCTTGAGGCGGGTGCCACCCTGCCTTTGCATTCATTTTTTCAAGGGGTGGTTAATTACTTCAGGGTGGCCCCTTTCCAGATTACCCCAAACGGATATAGGATGCTGACTGCGCTTTACATCCTTTACAAAACCCAGAAATGGCCAGCCCCCTCCCCTCACGAGGTCAATTATTTATTTGACCTCAAATCCAACCCTAACCACGACGGTACGGGGTTTTTTCATTTTTGCCATCAAGAGACCGGACGCACCTTCCTGTCCGAGACCACCCATATCTCTAACACTGGGAAGTATCACTTGGAGTACTTCCTCACACCTGATATTGCTGCGGATAACTTGGCGTTCACCCGAGGAGGTAAGGAAAATAACGAGCCTTAAACTAGTAGTTCCTGCCCTTTAACTTTTTCTTGTCGTAACATTCTACTGTTCCACTGTATTCCAGGTCCATGGTTGCGCCCGACCCCCACTCCAGGAATGGAGTCGAGGGCAGCACTCTTAGCGAGTATGTCCAATGCTGCTAAGAGTGTAAAAAAATTGATCACTGAGGCTAACCTTAGGTTGGCTGGCCTTAAGGGCTCTCCACCTACGACCAGTGAACCTGCGGCGGGTGGTGTTCATGCTGAGGGGCGCGAGCAGGGTCCCGAGCAGTAGCCTCAGTCACCTCCTAGGAGGAGGCCAACTGGGGTTACTATCAGGGAGCCTGCTGCTACCCATCGAGCAGCAGAACCGTCGGTCCCCAAGGGCAAGGGGAAACAAAAGGCTACTGAGCCTGCCGAACAGTCTGACGACTCGTCGGATGTACACGGTACACAATTCTCGTTTTTAAATAACTTGCCCATTCCCGTCCATCTATTTGATGGGGACGGAAACTTTAGGAACGCTCCTTCTTTAAATTCATATTTCTTCCAGGAACTAGGTAGTTCTGTAGATAATGTTACGACCAGTAGGCATAGCTCAGGTACCTTACTTTTGCAACTCTTACACTCTAACTTCTGTTTCTTTGCGATCCTTTAAACTTATTGTTTGAATGTTATCCTTTGCGCAGGCATGAATTCAGGGGACTTCTTTGCACACTATCAAGCTGCTGCCGAAGCTTCTGTCCCGAAGGACGGTAAAAGGGTCCGAGGGGAAAGTAGGAAGACCCCAGCGAAGAAAGCCCGAACAGAAAATGCTTCCATAGATGTTCCCTCCAAAGAGAACTTAACACACCCGCCTACTCCCGAGCAGCAAACTCCCTCTCCTGCTGATCCTCGGTCCTCCTCGAAGGCCGTAGACAAAGAGGCCATGGATCATTTGTCCGAAGGCTCCCTTCCTAGCCACGTAGTTGGCATGGCCAGGGAGAGGATACATCGGCTCTCCAAGCATAAGCGCTCCTAGGTCGCCATCAATGACACTGCGACAATGGATATCCACAACATCATCAACAGAGGGTTGAACGAGATAGCCAGTGTAAGTTGTCTCCTGTTGCTTTGTCCTTTACGCTAAACTTCCTTACTTAACCCATTTTTCCTTCAGGGGTTTTTATCCTTGACTGCTAGCTGGCACCGAGCTGGGGAAATGGTCTCTCGAGAGAAGAACTTTGACTCCAGGCTTGCCCAGGCTAAGCAAGTGCTTGAGGATGAGATAGCCAAGCTGCTCGAAGAAAACAGCAAGCTGATTGTGGAGAACAAAGAGTTGTCTAAGCTAAACGAGCAGTTATGAGAGGACCAATCCACTCTTACTCGAGAGCTTCAGGAGAGTGAAGATTCCTCAGAAAAAGCCAATGAGGAGCGGAAAAAATGGAGGGAGAGTGCTGTCCTCAATACCCAAGAGTGTAAGCAGTTGAATCTTGATCTGACCGCCAGCAGAGACAAGGTAACGAGGCTCGGGAAGCGGGTCAAGGAACTTGAGGAGCGCATTCAAGAGCTCAAGGAGGACGATGCCAGAAATCTAGAGAAGTATAAGGAAGCCACCTTCCTAAGCTTTTATGATTTCTGGAAACATAACCAGGGGGCCAACATCGACTACTTAGCTGAGAACTTGCAACAGTCGCTAATGGCGGAATGCACTGCTCGGTTTGAGGCGGAAAAGAAGGCCAAGGCCTAGACCCCTGCTGCTGGTGCCAAAGATGATCCTCCAGCTGACAAGAATGCTCCTGCTCTGAAATAACTTATAGTTTTATCTTTCACAATTTTTGTGGGCCACAGGCCTTTCTGTAAAGAAAATTTCCTTTTATTGCTGCATGGGCAACTAATTTTACTTATGTTTGAACAATTACATCCGAGCAGTACTGCTTGCGATGTACAGATTTTCCTTTTAATTTCATATTTACATCTGAGCACTAATGCTCGCGGTGTAAACGGTTGCCTTAATGATATTATAATATTTCTATTATAATACCTGTTCGCATGACCGAACTTAGCATAGTACTTTGGTTTGATTTAACAAAATCATAAATCTTGAAAAATACTCTAAGTACTGTTGCATGCTTTCACTTATTTTGTTCATGTGTTTACTTACCTCATGGTATGCTTTGCTATCGATGTGCCTTGTATGCCCCCCAAGTGATCGAGGAGCTTTAGGTCCTTGGTCACTTGCCTTGACCACGACCTGTTTGAACATTTCTGCTCGATACGAAATTCAATACTTGTAATACAGCAAAACAACACACGTAATGAACAAATACCTGTAAAAATAAATTCACAAAAGTTGGCAAGAATGACTGGCTGTGCACAGTCCCTTATATTCTCGTATTAAAAATGGACTAAACATGTCTTTACGAGTGATTCTAAAATAGAATCTTACATATACGAGCGATTAGCCATACAACGTGGCTAACCCTCTTTGCTAAACTTGTAAAAAGAAAATTTTTATACAAGCCAGTTCTTTAAAAAGGACTGTTCACTGATAATACTTGCGCAGGTGTTCTCCATTCCAATAACGTGGAACGAGATCTCCATTTAGGCGTGAAAGTTTGTAGGTGCCCGGAAGAAGGACTTCTTCGATTTGGTACGGTCCTTCCCAGTTTGGTCTGAGTACTCCAGCAGTGGGGTCGTGGGTATTTAAGAAAACTCGTCGTAGCACCAAATCACCGATGTTGAATTTTCTTTCCTTAACTTTGGAGTTAAAGTACCGGGCGACTTTTTGCTGGTATGCAGCAACTCGGAGTTGGGCCTTCTCCCGTATCTCGTCAATTGAGTCTAGGGACTCCATCATTAGTCGGCTGTTCTGGTCCTGGTCGTATGCTATACATCGATGTGAGGGGGGATCTAGCTCGACAGGTAACATAGCCTCATATCCGTATGCTAGGGAAAATGGGGTATGACCTGTCGCTGTTCGGTGAGATGTTCTATACGACCAGAGGACTTCAGGCAGCTGTTCCGGCCATGTTCCTTTGGTGCCTTCGAGCCTCTTCTTTAGTGTATCCTTAAGAGTCTTATTAACGGCCTCAACCTGCCCGTTTGCTTGGGGATGCGCAACTGAAGAGAAGCTTTTAATAATTCCATGTCTTTTGCAGAAGTTTGTAAATAAATCGCTGTCAAATTGGGTTCCGTTGTCTGAAACTATCTTTCTGGGCAAACCATATCGACAAACAATGTTCTTGATGACAAAGTCAAGAACTTTCTTGGTCGTTATGGTAGCGAGTGGTTCAGCTTCGGCCCATTTGGTGAAGTAATCAACTGCCACGATTGCGTATTTTACTCCGCCTTTTCCCGTTGGCAGAGATCCAATTAAATCTATGCCCCAAATAGCAAAAGGCCACGGACTCTGCATTTGTTTCAACTCGTTTGGAGCTGCTCGTGGAATTTTGGAGAACCTTTGACACTTATCGCATCTTCGTACGAACTCCATCGAATCCTCGTTCATGGTTGGCCAAAAGTAGCCTTGCCTCAGAATCTTTTTTCCCAAACTTTGCCCCCCAGCGTGATCCCCGTAGAAGCCTTCATGCACCTCTTTCATGAGTTCCTTAGCTTTTTCTGGTGTAACGCATCTGAGTAGTGGCATCGAATATCCTCTTCGGTACATAACACCATCGACCAGTATGTATCTAACAGCTTGCCTTTGTAGAGTTCTGGCTTTGTTTTTATCTGTTGGTAGCGCGCCGTTTGTCAGATACTCCAAGTAAGGTACCATCCACGTATCCTTCATTCGAATTTCCATACTGGCCTCAACCACCTGTATGCTTGGCTCACTCAATCTTTCTACTGGTACGATGTTCAAAGTGTCTGCATCTTTCGCGCTTGCGAGTTTGGCTAAGGCGTCTGCGTTTGAATTTTGATCTCGCGGAATTTGCTGGAGGGTGTACTTCGTGAACTGGGCTAGCAGATCTTTTGTTTTATTCAAGTAGGCCACCATTTTTAGTCCTCGCGCTTGATATTCTCCTAGAACTTGGTTCACGACCATCTGTGTGTCTTTATATTCATATCTTTTGCCATTCTCAATCCAACGAGGAGCGCTTCGTATTCGGCTTCATTATTTGACGCGGTGAAGTCGAACCTGATGGCGTAGTGAAATCTATGCCCTTCCGGCATTATCAATATCACTCCCGCTCCTGCGTGGGATTCGTTGGATGACCCATCCGTGAATAACCTCCACGAAGGAGCTTTCTCTTGCGGCCCAGGCGCACTAGGCGATTCGCACCGCTCGCTGTATGGGAGTTCTGTGAATTCTGCAATAAGATCAGCCAAGACTTGTCCTTTTACTGCTGCTCGCGGTGAATAAGTTATATCGAACTGCCCTAGTTCGACTGCCCACTTTAATAATCGCCCAGCCTCCTCTGGTTTTTGGAGGACTTGCCGTAGGGGCTGGTCAGTTAAAACTGTGATAGGATGGGCTTGGAAGTAAGGTCGTAGCTTTTTAGAGGCCAGGATCAAGAAATATGCTAACCTTTCAATTGGTGGATATCTTAGTTCTGCTCCGATCAATCTCTTGCTTACATAGTAGAATGCTTTTTGTACGCCTTCTTCCTCCCGCACTAGTACCGCGCTAGCAGCAACTTTAGTAATCGCCAGGTAAATAAACAAAGTTTCTCCTTCGATTGGTTTTGATAAGATGGGAGGCTGTGCCATATAGGCTTTCAAGTCCTGGAATGCCTGATCGCAGTCTCCTGTCCATTCAAACTTCTTATTTCCCCTAAGTAGATTGAAGAAAGGGACGCACTTGTCTGTTGATTTCGAAATAAATCTACTTAGGGCTGTGATTCTCCCGGTCAGACTTTGTACATCTTTGACCCTTTCTGGCGATTTCATATCGATCAGGGCTTTTATCTTGTCGGGGTTGGCCTCGATTCCTCTTGAATTTACAATGAAACCCAAGAACTTCCCTGATCCAACTCCGAAGGAACATTTGAGGAGATTTAACTACATCTGGTACTTGTTCAATACATCAAAGCACTCTTGTAAATCCTTTATGTGTCCTTCTGCCTTCTTAGACTTTACCAGCATGTCGTCTACGTATACCTCCATGTTTACTCCGATCAGCTCTTTAAACATGTGGTTGACTAGCTACTGGTAAGTCGCACCTGCGTTTTTCAGTCCGAAGGGCATTACTCTATAACAATATAAGCCCGTGTCGGTCCGAAAGCTGGTGTGATCCTCGTCAGGGGGATGCATGTTGATCTGGTTGTAGCCCGAATATGCATCCATGAACGAGAGGATCTCATGTCCTGCAGTAGCATCGACCAGATGGTCGATTCTTGGGAGTGGGAAGCAATCCTTTGGGCAGGCTTTATTGAGGTCTGTAAAATCCACGCAGGTTTGCCATTTGTCGTTAGGCTTGGGAACCAGCACTGGATTGGAGACCCACGATGGATAAAATGCCACCCTGATGAACCCATTCTCCTTTAATCTTTCAACTTCTTCTTTTAAGGCTCTCGATCTATCCTTATCGAGCAGCCTTCTTTTTTGTTGCACGGGTGGAAAAGTTTTGTCTATATTCAGGACATGGCTGATAACTGCAGGGTCTATCCCAGCCATGTCTTTGTGCGACCAGGCGAAGACTTCCTGGTTCTTCTGCAAAAACTCCACCAGTGCGTGCTTCGTGGTTGGTTCTAAGTTTTTCCCGACCTTTACGACTCTGGTCGGGTCTTTTTCATCGAGTTGGACCTCTTCCAGGTCCTCGACGGGTCCAACGTTCTCTTCAAAATCCCCAAAGCGAGGATCTAAGTCTCTATCCCCACTTTGGGCAACACCCTATTTGGTGACTTCATCACCGGATTGGGCTTGTGTATCAACTGCCATCTGCAACCTATCTGAGGTAGGGCTCTTTGGCGTTCCCCTTTTTGCCTTTGTGATTGAGGCGTTGTAGCACTCCCTGGCTTCCCTTTGGTTCCCCAACACGCGTCCTATCCCTGCGTCCGTTGGGAACTTCATGGCTAAGAGCCACATAGAGATGACGGCCCGTAGATCAACTAGTATAGGCCTTCCAATGACGGCATTGTACGCCGAAGGACAATCGACTACTACAAAAGTGGCGAGTAATGTCCTGGTAGCAGGCGTTGTACCTGTCGTCACCGGTAGTCTGATTAATCCGGTGGGGGCGAGTCCTTTTCCAGAGAAGCCGTATATCGTTTGGTTGTAGGGCTCCAGGTCCTTAACAGACAACTTCATGCGTTCCAGCGAAGACTTATACAGGATATTTACCGAACTTCCTGTATCAACCAGCACTCTCTTTACCATCATGTTAGCCATCTGGATATCCACGACCAGCGGATCGGTATGTGGGAATCGGACGTGTTGGACATCGCCATCAAAGAAGGTTATTTCGCCTTCTTCTGATCGAGCCTTTTTTGGCGCGCGGTCCTCCACAGTCATCATCTCGATGTCCTGGTCGTGGCGCAGGGTCCGAGCATATTGCTCCCTGGCCTTTCCGCTATTTCCCGCGAGGTGCGGGCCTCCAAAAATGATCAATAATGTGCCAGTCACGGGGGCAGGCTGTAAGGGTGGCGAGCGTTGGCACGTGGGCGCCTGCTCGTTGCTACCCGGAGCTTCTCGTTGGGAATTTCCCGAGGCCCGTACGTATCTTCTCAAGTGTCCTTGTCTAATAAGGAACTTGATTTCGTCCTTCAGCTGGTTGCATTCGTTGGTGTCATGTCCGTAGTTGTTATGGTAACGACAGAACTTGGTAGTGTCTCTCTTCGAAATATCCTTTCGAATGGGGCCAGGTTTCTTATATGGCACACTAGAACTTGTGGCCTGATAAAACTCTCCCCGAGACTCAACGAGGGCAGTGTAGTTAGTGAACCGAGGTTCATAATGGTTACCCTTCGCTCGTTTATTGTCGGAGGTGGAAGGCTCGTTATATGGCCGTTTTCCACCATTCTTGCCATTGCCGCTGCCGTTCCCATTGCCTTTGCCATTGCCGTTAGGTTTGGACCCATTGGCGGCTTTGGCGGGCTCGACTGCTTTCTTATCCTTGCCGGAAGGCTTTCCATCGTCGGCAATGGCATCTTCGAGCTTGATGTAATGATCAGCCCGGTCCAAGAATTCCTGGGTAGCTCTAACTCCTTCCTTTCGGAGGCTTTTCCAGAGGGGGGAGCGACGCCTAACCCCTGCGGTTATGGCCATCATTTTTCCTTCGTCCCCCACCGTTTTTGCTCCAGCTGCTGCTCGCATAAAGCGCTGGATGTAGTCCTTCACTGATTCTCCATCCTGCTGGCGAATTTCCACCAGCTGGTTTGCTTCAGTCGGATGCACACGACCTGCATAAAACTGTCCGTAAAACTCCCTTACGAACATTTCCCAGGAAACTATGCTTGCAGGAGGGAACTTAAAAAACCACTCCTGTGCGGCCTCAGAAAGTGTTGCAGGGAAGATCCTGCACCAAGCGTCTTCGGACACTTTCCGAATGTCCATTTGTATATCAAACTTATTGACATGAGATACTGGGTCTCCGTACCCGTCAAAGTTTGGAAGTGTAGGCATTTTGAATTTTCTTGGAGTTTCTGCATTGGCTATCCTCTGTACGAAAGGAGTGCCTTTCCTCCTATCGTGGTCGATATAAGATGTCCTTCCCCCGACCAGCTGTTGCACTGCCTGGTTGAGGGCATCTATCTGGGCATGTACAGCGGCAGGAATCGCTGTAGCCTCTGTTGCTGGGGTGACGTTCTCGCCATGCCACTCGCAGCGATCGTTGAGTACGTCTCTCAAATACTCGTCTCTTCTCCGCTCCTCGCTACCCCCGAGCCGGTTGAAGACATTATTTTTCCTGGGCTGCCCCCAGCATCCTGTCTATTGGGTTGGTCATCTTGAGGTACCTGGCTCCCACCTCTACCTCTTTCTTCATTCCTCCTACCAGCATTTCCCTTGCCTGAGTCAGCCTCATTATACCCATGGCCATCTCTGAACCTCGATTGGCTGTGGTGGGATCGACTGTTTCCTCGATTTCCATCCCTGGCTGACACGTCCCGAGTGTTAGAGGGTGGCCTGCACTGGTCGTTGTGTCCCTGTGCATTATCATGTCGTGGGGGACCCCGGACCGCAGAGCCTAACTCTGAGTTCCTCCTGTTACCAGGACGATTCTGACCTCTGTTTGGTAGGTTTGGCTCATCACCCCTATGGCGTCTAGGACTGCGAGGCTGATGTTCAGTCCTATTCTGCCTCTGCTGAGGGGGATTACCACGACCAGCCTGGGATGGTGGCTGTGCCTCAGGGTCCAGCGGGACATCGTCATGGGGCGCGTGAGGCTGCTCGGGCCTTTGCGGGCTCGATGGCTGGATTGGTGGGCTAGGAATATGAACCCTCTGGGGTGGCCCATTTGTAGGCTGGTCAGGCTGCGAGACAGGTGCGGCCTGGTTTCTAGCCAGTTGCAAGGCTGCCTGTAGGGCTGCCATGGCCTCGCTTTGGCAACGATCCATCTCTGCCTGCCTTTCGCTTAATTCTGCGTGCTGCCGTTCAATCTCCTGCTACTGCCGCGTCATAATTTCGGAAGCAGTCTCTTGACTGGCCCTCAGATTAGCCAGCTCTTCCTGCAACGCCCCCAGGGTACTCTTCAGCGCTGCGTCATCCATTTCTTCTTCCTCAAAGTCCAAATGTGGCTCATCCTCAGCCATGCTTGCAGGAGGAGGAGGAGGTGGGTTTGATGGTGCAGCGGCGGCCGCCTGTCTAGCTTTCCTCGCAGTTTTCGCCATTGGTTTTCTCAACAATGATAAATCAAGCTCTCAATGAAAGCACCAGAATGTTGACCCTAGATTTGGGCAACTGACACGGAGTCACAATTTGCTTGACGTGTATGAATGCGTTGAAAAGAACGTAATGATGAAAAGAATAAGAACACAAGAGTTTATAGTGGTTCGGCCCCAGGATCTGGTAATGACCTACGTCCACTTGAATTGTTATTAGATTGAGATTCAAAGGAGTGATCAAAGAACTCGGGTTCAATGAGTTTCACTAGCCTCTGAAGAACAAATACAATATAGTTTCTAGTCACAAATGATTAAGAAGTCTGAAAAGAGAAAATAGAGCCTCCCCCCTTCCCTGAGTCCTCTCCTTCTATTTATCAGCTCAGGGAAGGGTTACATTGATTTGTTACAGATATTATTTCCTAAATAATCAGATACTCAGGAAATCATGGGAGAGAATCTCGGATTCTACCATAACTGGCCAAGATCTTTTCTGCGTATAAAGTGCATACGACCAAGCTGGTCGTATGAAAAAATGATCGCCTGATACAGGGTGCTTTCCTGGTCGATAGTCGAGCATGCATTCTTCCAGGTGTCAACCATGTGCAATTAATGCTTGCCACGTCATTCGCTTCTGATTTTTTGGATAACAGACGGGATTAGTGGATTTTAAGTATGCTCTATTGTTAATCATTATATTATATATGTCTTTGTGCTTTATAGATTATGGATATTGATCAAGATCAAGTAGATGAAACTCTACCACCACGTCCACCTACCAATGATGAAACTCCTACAAATCAAGCACAGGGCATACCTAAAAGAAGGGGTAAAAAAAGAGAGAAACCTCCTTTGGCTAAAAAAAAAACAAAAAGGTCAAATATTTGGGAGCATTTTGAAAAATTGCCCCCAGTTGATCCTAACAACAATGAAGAGATACCCAAGTGTATTTGTTGTTATTGTGGCAGTGAGTTCTTCTGTGATAGTAGAAAGCATGGGACTAGTCATCTGTGGAATCACTTTAGGAATGTTTGTGAGTTTAGTCCATATAAGGTTGATGAGAAAAAGAAAATGATAGAAGGGAAGGAGGGGGAAGCAACTTTATTTCTGATGGCTTATAACAAAAAGGCATGCAGGCTCGCATTATCAAAGTACATTGTGTTGGATGAGTTACCATTTAGACATGTTGAGGGGGAGGGTTTCCAACAATTTGTTAGAACCATACAACCTAGGTTTGATATCCCTTCTAGGATGACTGTTGCTCGGGATGTGTTGAAATTGTATGTTGAAGAGAAAAGAAATTGAAAAATATTTTAAAACATGAGAGGGTATCCATCACCACTGATACATGGACTTCTATTCAGAATTTGAACTATATGGTCATCACAGCGCATTGGGTTGACTCTGATTTCAACTATCAGAAAAGAATCATAAATTTTTGTCAAGTGGGAGATCATAAGGAGGAGACTATTGGCAAAGAGATTGAGATTTTTTTAGATAATTGGAGCATTACAAAATTGTTTGTCGTTACGGTGGACAATGCTTCTTCAAATGATGTTGCTATTCGGTTTTTGAAGAGACAGTTTAGAGAAAAGGAAAATGGTCTCATTTTAGATGGAAAGTTTTTACATGTGAGGTGTTGTGCTTATATTGTAAACTTGATTGTCACTGAAGGATTAAAAGAGAAGCATGATTCGATTGCTAGCATTAGACATGTTGTCAGATATGTTAGGTCTTCTCCCGCTAGGCTCAAAAGGCTTAAAGAAATTGTTGTGAAAGAAAAAAGTGAATGCAAAGGACTTCTCTATTTAGATGTTCAAATGAGGTGGAAATCTACATATCTCATGCTTAATTGTGCATTAAGATTCCAAAAGGCTTTTGAAAGTTTACTGTCAGATGCAAATTTCGTGAAGTATTTTGAGGAGGTTGACAAAGATGGAAAGAAAAAGGAGGTGCCGCCTACTGAAATGGACTGGGAGAATGCAACGGTATTTGTGAAGTTTTTGGAGACTTTCTACAAGATTACATTAAGGTTTAGTGGATCAACCTATGTTACAGCAGACAAGTACTTTATGGAAATATGTAATATGCAACACACTTTGTATAGAATGGCAGTTGAGGAGGATGACTCGTTGTTAGCGAGTATGTCACAGAGCATGAAGGTGAAATATGACAAATACTGGGGAAAGATTGAGGAATGTAATGAGGCCCTTATAATTTCCTTTGTTCTTGACCCAAGATATAAGCTCAAGTATCTCAACCATTGCTTCAAAGCTTTTTATGGTCCAGTGACATGCGTTCAGATGGTTAATGAGGTAGAACAAACATTACGATCACTGTTTGATTTGTATGGTGGGGGCCCTACATTACTTCAATCATCTATGACCCAGTCTCAGTCTCTGTCTCACTATCTGCCTCAGCCTAGTGGATCTTCTTCTTCCTCATTCACTACTACTTCTAGTTTGAATAAGTATGCTTCATTGCATGTTGAGTTTGTACAACAAAGGAAAGAGGAAGATGGTGGTAAGATGAAGAATGAGGTTGATAGGTATCTAACTGATGATGCTGAACCTATGATTGAGGGTGTCAACTTCGACATTTTGAAATGTTGGGCCAGAAATGCATCCAAGTACAAGATCTTGTCAACCATTGCTCGTGATATGTTAGCCATACCAGTTACAACTGTTGCTTCTGAGGCTGCCTTTTCGACTGGTGGTAGAATTTTAGATCCCTTTAGGGGCTCACTAAGTCCTAAAATGGTTGAATGTTTAATATGTCTCAAAAAACTGGTAGAGCAGTTCACCTCAACCAATCATTGTTCGAGAGTACATGGATGAAAATGAAGTTCTAGAGACATTAGAGATTCTGGAGTCTGGTAAGTTGTTAAACAAACTTTTATTGAGAATTTTATTTGTAATTTTGTTTGAAATTAAATCATATTTATGGAAATGTATAATATTGTAGAGATCACAGGTGATAGTGATACTACAACTGCTGGAGCTAGTGGTAGTGTAAATATTTCTGCTTCTCCTTCTGGTTCTATTAATGCTCCATCTACAGCCTCATCAGTTGAACAAGGAACTAATTGAATGAAGACGGGAACCTCATCTTTAGACTTTGGTTATTTTTTGGACTTTTTAAGTTTTAGTAGTTTAGTAACTTTTTGTTAAGGACTTTGAAATTTGAATTTGGACTTTTGGATTTGGACTATGGCATTGGTAATTTGGTATGGACATTTAAATTTTAATTATGGACTTTTGAACTTATGGCATTTTTTTTTGTTAGAGTTAGAAGTTAGAACTTGGATGTTTCATATAAGTTACTTATTATTATTAATTTGTGAAAATTTCTAAGAAACTAATAATTGTGCTATAAGTTTTTGCTAATTAGTATGTATTTAGTAAGTTTTTTACTCTTTCTTTAATTAATGGTAAAATGTTGATCAATTAAAAGTTTGAAAAAAATAAATAAACCTAACTTTAAAAAAAAAAAGAGTGTGAACCTTGAACCCGATCAACCTGACATCCCTTTCGGGAGGGTTCGGTTACACTTTCCCACACCCGAACCCGACACTTCCCCACCTGACCCAATCCGAACCCGAAGAAATCCGAGAGTAATTCGGGCAGATTCAGTATTAATTTCTTCCACCCGAAACCCGACTAACTCAAACTTGACCAACTCGAACCCGAAAAACCCACCCGATGTGTAATTTTAGCTTTGAATTTTCAAGTTTCTGTTTCCTGGAATTCTTAAGTTTTGAATTTGGATTTTATGTTTTCATGAGTTTTTGAATGATTTGAAGCTTTAGTTTTGATGGTTTTGGGCCACTGAAATGATTAGGAACTTTGTTTTTTAGATTTTGGTATGCTTGGATAGGGTTTTGGAAGGATTTAAAATGGGAAAAATGGAGTTCTTGGCTGTGTTCGTGGTTGGGTCGCGACTCTTTTCTTGTGTGCAGTGGCCCAGGCCTGAAGAAGAAAGTGGATTTGGCTGTTGGGGCACCTTGGGCTGCGACACCTTTTAGGCAGGTCGCGCCCAGCAACATAGACAGAGAACGGGTTAACCATGTTCTTGAGCAAGTCACGGCTCAGGTTTTTGGGGCCGCGGCCCAAAAGGGCAATTTTGGCCAAAGTGGGTTTTTAGTCATGGGAACTTAAACCTAAGTGCTCGGGATCGATCCTATTACCTAGTTTGGTAGGATTCGACGTCTTGAAGGCTAGGGCTTAGTCTGAAAGCCTGTGTTTACTCATTATTAACGGGATTCTATATTATGGTTATGACTAGGTTATCGCTAGGGGCCCGAAACCAGGATTGTGCTCGAGGGTCGTTTATTGATAACTTGTGCTTGGAACAAAAGGTAAGAAAATTGCACCTAGTGTGATACCTGCGATACATGTGATTATGGAATGGTCTAAATGTTGAATATAGAAATGGTATCAGAGACTTGACCCATCTTGAAGTATGGCCGACGGGGACGTCGGACCCCTAAGGGTGGGTGATTGTGACAATCTGAATCTCCTTAGCCGCAGGGGGAAAGACCGGTAAAAGCACTATGCAATCCCACATCGCCTGGGGAAGGTCAAGTGTGATGATTCTAAGACTATGTAGGTATGGGACTACACAGTTGGAGAGGACATAAATGGATTGATGGGTTATACCTATGCCAACAAGATGCTTTTTCTCTTCGGTAGCCCATCGCTTAAGAACTCCAAAGTTAAGTGTGCATGACCTGGAGTAGTCCCATGATGGGTGACCTCCTGGGAAGTTTACCTAGGAAACGTGCGTGTGAGGAGAAGCATGATGGAAATACTCGTGTTGGTTTGTAGGGCCACTCGTCATTCCAGGAAGCAGCCATAGTGACGCGGGGCTTTACAGACATTTTTAGTACCCCAAGTCTCGAGATTTGCTTAAGGTTACTTAGCGTCTAAGTAAACCTCACAAACACTCAAAAAAATGAAAAAAAAAACATGCTCTTATTCTCTCTCTTGGCTACACACTATCTCCCTCAAATTCCTTGGGAATTCTTGTAGTTTAAGGAGAATCGAGACTAGCTTAGGCTCGGGATTGCTTGGGGAAAGACTTACCATTGATTGGGGCAATAGAGGTAATGATTTCTAGCCCTAAATCTGTGTGTTTTTCTGGTTTTTAGTTAAGTTTTTGGGTTTTAGAAACTCAGTTCTAAGTTGAGAATGTGATGGGGTTTTGGCCAAGCTTTTGCTTGGGTTTTGTTAGTTTTGGGCTACTAAATTGATTGGGAACTTTACTTTTGACTTTTAATAATGTTGGGATAGGTTTTGGGAGGGATTTGGCAAGAGGAAAATTGAGAAAAAATAGAGTTTTCATGTCGAGTCGTAGCCCTGTTCTTGGGGCGCCGTGACTCTCTTGAACGCTGGGAGAAGCAGGTGCCTTGGACCATATGAGCCGCGGGGCTTGTTAGGGCACGTCGCGACACGTGTCGAAGTAGGGGAGAGCTTGGGCTCCTTGACTTTGGGTGGGTGACGACTCCTTTGTTTTGAGTCCAACGCTTGATGGGTTCTGAGCCCCATGAGGGTTTTTGAGTGCAGGAACTCAAACCTAAGGGCTGAGGGTCCATCCTACCACCCATTTTAGTAGAATTCAACTTCTCAGAGGCTAGGACATTGTCAGAAAGCCTTTATTTGCTTGTTTCGATGAGATTCTCTATTGGTTGTGGCTAGGTTATTACTAGGGCCTCGGAACCAGGATCGTTCTTGATGGTCATTCTTAATACACGTTGCACTCAGACCTAAGGTAAGAAAACTGCACCCAATACGTGATATATGTTATTAGGGCTTGGACCGATTGTTGATTATAACTATGAATAGGGCTCAACCCCTGAGAATGAACGTGATTTAGGTTATGCTTGAATGCTTTGTATCTGGATAATTGTGTAATGAATGCTAGCCTTGTTTACATAAGTAGGGCTTAGCCCCGTTAAGGAACATGGTTACTACTGTGGTTATGTTTAATTGGTTAGGATACCATGATTTAGATGTATGCATACTTGTATTGTCAGAAGTATGTTTATCTGTATCTGTATCTGTTTGTCTGGTTATCTGAATGTCTAATTGAAGCCTTGAATTATTAGTCAAGGGCGGCAATAGTGCACTGTGCAATGGTCGAGAGGCTTAGGCCCAATCAAGGATGCGCTATTACATTGGCCGACCCTATGGTCGTTGGAAAATAAAGCGCTTGGCTAGCTCTATGGCTAATGTAGAGTCCAATAACTTTACTTAGCTAGTTAGATAGTAGTAGTAATAGTAATAGCTAGTAGTAGTTGTAGTAGGTTCATTACTGTGGATTTTGGTTCAAGCCGGGATTTAGTTGGACACTCGTAGCAACACTTGTAGATTTTATAAGTTTAACCTATAGTTTAAGAATATTAATTATAACCTAAGGTTTGATTAATATGAATGATTATGAAGATGATAATTATTATACTATAAGGTTTAGATAGACCCAATAAGATATTAACACTTGTCATGTGTATGTTTAATGAGAAATTAAGTATTTTGAGGAATAAGTTTATTAAGAGTAATATTTGAAAATCCTAGAGTCTGCCAGTAGCTTTGAAATTGTTAAAGGACTTAGTCAAGGAAATTTACTCAATTCAAAATAGGCTGAAAAAGTGTAATTACGTGTATAATATTTCACCGTATGCCGATATATCGCAGCTCTAGGGGGCGATATATCGCCACACGGGGATACGAAAAACACATAACTTCGCACGACCACCTCGACGAGCCTCAGGAATATGAGCCCAAGCGATATATCGCCTATGGTAGGCGATATATCGACTCTACGGCTGCATTTTCAAATGATTTTGAAACCGAGCTCATTTTAATCCTTAACCTCTTGATAAGTCCAGAATCTTTTTGACCGAGTCTTCAACCTCTGCTGAACGATTATTCAAATGTTTTTCAATTAAAAATCCATTATTTTATTCAAGCTAAATGAAGATCTTTTCATTCTTGAACTCTATAAATAGGACCTAGTACCCAGCCATTTCTTCATTCTTCAAGCTGAGTTCAGAGCCTACAAGCTGCTAGGATTACTTTAGAGTGTTAAATACCTGGGTTGGGGTTATAAGCTTTATCATTATAAGCTTATTAAACACTTACGAAGTAAGGGTTATAGTGTATTTCGGTTTTGAGGTGTAGTTCGGTCATAGAAGCATTCAAGGTATTCCTAATTCTAGTTCCTTTCTGTATTGTTTCATTAGTTCTTATAGTTTTTCTCTACTCAAATCCTAACTTAGTATTCTTTATTCTTGGTTAGGCATCTAAGTTCTTTGAACTTGAGGTTCTTGTTGGTAAGTACCTTTTCGATGGTGTAGTTCATTCTTTTCATCTCTTTTCTTTAGAGTACTCACATTTCTATTAATGGTTTTTAGGAGTGTTTCAAAATCCCGACCTTGTCCTCATCATCCCGGTATTTTGGTAAGGAAAATAGGATAGTTCTTATGTGATATGTGCTATGTTTATATAAAAGTGTTATGATTATGCTATAGTATGACTTTATGTGTTATGATATATGTACGTTTAGGGCTTATTGTTGTTATATAGCAAACCCTATCACTTTTATGTTTTGGGGCTTATAGTTGCTATATAGCGAACCCCAACACTTTTATGTTTTTGGGGCTTATAGTTGCTTAACTAGCAAAGCTCATTATAGTACGAGGCTTATAGTTGCTTAGTTAGCAAACCCCAATAGTCACCATGTACATGGGTTAGAATTATGATATATGTGTTATAGTATATGATATATGTTCATAGTTTATGTGTATGATTATATTTCATGCTTGTAGTAGATTTTCCTTACTGGGCATTAGGCTCATTCCTTTAAGTTTTATATGTGTAGGAAAATAGTTATGGCGGCGGGAAGGTTCTTGGCAGCTTGGGAGAATGGAAATCGGTGGACTGCACAAACGATTCAAGGATGAAGTTTTTTAAGTCTTTTAAATTATGATTTCTATGTATTTCCGCACTTAATTTTGTAACCAATTTCTTTAAGTTATGTTCTATTTTATTTTCAAACAATGGGATCCCATATCCTAACTACATTTTATGTATTTTAACCCTGGTTTTACAATTTTTAATAAAGTTACGACTGTTTTGTATGTAAGTTTTCTTAAGATTAGTATCTATGAATAGTAGTTATTAATGGTCCAAAGTCAAGAATAAGTTGGGTCGTTACAGTTGGTATCAGAGCAACGGTTCATTCGCATGATGTTCTCCACGATACACACAATCAAATCTCTGAATCTCACCGCCAAGTAAGTGTTTAAGTTATAGTTATTATGTTTATAAGTATAGCTAACGATTTTAGTCTTTATGTTTTCAGTTAAGAATGAATGAAGCATTAACTTAAGAGGATATACGAGCCATTAAGGATTTAAAAAGAATTAGAGAACCAAGAAACACTGTAGGAGTGCTAGAAAGAATCACTCGGAGGCTGGTTTTCTTCCACAAAGAAATAGGTCACCTCCAAGACTCTAAGCAGATCATGATGAGAGCAACGGAGCAATACGTTTTAGTAATTAGACTATTTAGAGATTATCATACTGTAATTGCAGCCTTAGAGGAGATATGGGAAACAATGGATAATGAAGATGAATTTCCGGTAGCAATGAGATATTATTTTCTCTTAATTAGGTTCACTTCAAAAATGGAATTTCAGTTTACAAATGAGCAAAAGCATAGAATTTTTACGAACCTTCCTCAAGGGCATTTTGAGGCACATGATAACGAAGACTATGAAGAGTTAAATGGTGATATGCTAGATGAAGGATCGGATATAGAAGATCCCAATTTTTAGAATAATTAGTTTCATTGTTTGTTTTAATTTACTTGTTTTCTTTTATGGTTGTAAATAGTGAAAACTTAATTTTTCCTAATTAATATCATGGTTATTTTTTTATCATGTATGAGTTTAATATTTCTTTTGCAATCATAATAAATATTAAATAAAATAAATAATGACTAAGTTCGGTGAGGGTGGATACAAATCAATGAACCAAGTTTCTATATTGAGAGTTAGGGAGCCATAGTAGTGGGAACGATTTTACTGATCCCAGCCCTCCCTCAATATGGTTAACTTTGGAGCAAAGATGAGTTTCGAGCCTGAGAATTTAGTCATATAGGATGATTAGAAACAGACTTAGAAAATAATAAAGATAGCTTATTTTTCTAAGTATAGAAATCCACTCTAATAATAAAGAAGACTTATATAAATTTCATAAGAAGTCATAATTAATAGGTCCGAGTTATGTTTGTTTAGATTAAGTTTTTCCTTAGAGCTTATTAGGGTAAAGTTCTGACATGTTTCTCTCAACTGTTAGAACTCTGCTGCAATGTCACTCCAAAGATCTGCTCGCACCAACGGAAACACCTCCAATGCTGCTCCGGTGAACAATGAAGCCCCCCAGTTCGCAGAAGAGGAGTGTGTGCTACTGTCAGCCGCAACGCGCCGCCGCCGCCAGCTGACAACACTGCAGAGATCGCCAGATTGCGACAATAAGTCGAGGAACTATTGCAGCAACAACGACAACAGGCACAGCCCCAGACTCAGCCTCTGCCTTCGCCGTAGCCACAGCCACAATAAATGGCCTCAGCACCCCAACAAGTTGGTCCATATGGGGTATGGCCAGTGGAAAATTATGCACCGTATCCAGTACAGCACATGGAGCCAATTTATGAGCAGTTTTGTAAGCAACACGCTCCAAACTTTGAAGGGACTACAGACCCCTTCGAGGTAGAAGAATGGCTAAGAAATGTGGAGCCAATCCTGATACACATGAACCTCAGCAACGCGGACTGCATATCTTGCATTTCGTCCTTGCTCAAGAAAGATGCCAGGATATGGTGGGACTTAGTCCAGCAGACGCATGATGTTGTCACCATGACTTGGACTCGATTTGTGGAGCTGTTCCACAAAAAGTACTATAATTCAGCTGTACTCGCTTCAAGAGTTGAGGAGTTTGCTGGCCTGAAGAAAGGAAGTTTATCAGTGGCAGAGTATGCTCGACAATTCGACCGATTGGCTAAGTTCGCACCGGAAATGGTTCCAAATGACTATCTGAGGGTGTCTAAGTTCGTTAGAGGACTTCGACCGAAGATCAAGCTAGGGGTTAAGTTAGCAAACCCAGGAAACACTACTTATGCTGACGTTGTAGAGACGACAATAGAAGTAGAAAGGTTGCATGCTAACGTTAGTAAAGAAGAAGCCAATAAGCCTGAGCCTAGACAACAGGGTCAATCTCAGACAAGTCAGAACAACAACCACCATAGCAACAACAACAACCAGTCCAACAACAACAACAACGGTCAGAAAAGAAGGCATCCTGACAATAAGCAGTCTGACAATGATAAAAGGACACGAACGAATAATGGAGGTAGTAGGCCGGGTTATGTAGAGTACCCGCCATGTGCTAAATTCCAAAGGAAACATCCTGGGGAATGCCGGGCAAACACCAAAGGATATTACAATTGTGGTCAAGAGGGTCATCGAAAGAAAGAATGTCCTCAGCTCAAGACAGAAGGGAAAAAGGAAGATAAGATGGTTCCTGCCAAGGTCTTTGCCTTAACCCAAGGAGAGGCTGATGCTAGCAATAAGGTGGTCACAGGTCAGGTTTCTATCCTCAATAATAAATGTTCTGTATTATTTGATTCGGGAGCCACTCATTTGTATATCTCGTTAGAAATGATAGAAAAACTAGACAAACCTTGTGAAAGATTTAGAACTAGGTTTGTAACCGAGTTGCCTTCGAGCAAAGTAGTTCTATCATCACAGATAGTACGAGGCGTACCGATCAAGATTGAGGACGTAGAACTAGAATGAGACCTGATAGAACTGGAGATCAAGGATTTCAACGTGATACTAGGCATGGACTGGCTAGCACTGCATGGCGCAACCATCGACTGCAAAAGCAAGAAAGTGACGTTCGATACTCCTGACGGCCATAAACTATGCTTCATGGGACAAGCTTTAGGACTACACACCCCACTAGTATCATCTCTAAAAGCTCAAAGGATGATGGAAAAAGGATGTCAATCATTCTTAGCCAGCATCACAGATGTGGTAAACGAAACATCACTTAAGGTTGGAGACGTCCACATTGTAAGAGAATTCCCAGAAGTATTTCCCGATGACTTGCCAGGGTTGCTGCCAACTCAGGAAATTGACTTCACGAATGAATTAGTACCGGGCACCGAGCCTATCTCCAAGGCACCATACTAGATGGCACCTACAGAACTCAAGGAGTTAAAGTCGCAGCTGCAAGAACTCCTAGACTTGGGTTTTATTAGGCCAAGCCATTCGCCATGGGGGGCACCGGTTCTATTTGTGAAGAAGAAGGATGGAAGCATGAGGATGTTCATAGACTACCACGAGCTGAATAAGGTAACGATTAAGAATAAGTATCCGCTACCCCGGATTGACGACTTGTTTGATCAACTCCGAGGTGCGACTGTATTTTCAAAGATTGATTTACGGTCCGGGTACCATCGGCTCAAGGTGCGGGGAGAAGATATTCCTAAGACAACCTTTAGAACTCGTTATGGACATTACAAGTTCTTATTTATGTCTTTTGGTCTTACCAATGCACCAGCCGGGTTTATGGACTTGATGAATAGGGTCTTCAAGGACTACTTAGATAAATTCTTCATAGTATTCATCGACGACATCTTAGTATACTCCAAGGATGAAGTCGAGTACGAGGAACATTTGAGGTTGATTTTGTCACGACTAAAGGAGCATCAACTCTATGCCAAGTTCAAGAAATGCGAGATTTGTCTTTCGCAAGTTGCGTTCCTCGGGCACATTATATCCAAGGACGGAGTTGCAGTAGACCCATCAAAGGTAGAGGCTGTGAAGGATTGGCCAAGACCAAAGAACGCATCCGAAGTACGGAGCTTTTTGGGATTAGTAGGTTATTATAGGAGGTTTGTAGAGGGCTTTTCTAAGATAGCCACTCCACTCACCAACCTGACCCGAAAATAGCAAAGATTCACCTGGAATGATAGATGTGAAGAAAGCTTCCAGTTGCTTAAGGACAAGTTGTGCTCAGCACCAGCATTCTGTGTACCAACACCCAATGATAAGTTCATAGTCTATTGTGATGCATTGAAGCAAGGGTTGGGTTGCGTGCTGATGTAGAATGACAAGGTGATACACTACGACTCAAGGCAGCTGAAGGAGTACGAGCAACGTTATCCAACGCACGATATGGAGTTGGCAGCAGTGGTCTTTGCGTTGAAAATCTGGCGCCATTATCTTTACGGAGAACAGTGCGAGATTTATACGGACCACAAAAGTTTAAAGTACTTCATTACTCAAAAGGAGCTCAACATGAGGCAACGCAGGTGGTTAGAGTTAGTAAAGGATTACGACTGCGAAATCCTATACCACCCAGGAAAGGCAAACGTAGTTGCCGATGTGCTAAGTAGGAAGAGTTATGGAAGTTTAGCAGTGCTAGCAGGAATAGAAAAGTCGCTACAGCAGGAGCTGATCAATGCCGGAATAGAAATAGTTGTCGGTAAGCTTGCTAATTTGTCTATCCAGTCAAATATGCTAGAAGATATACGGATTGGGCAAGGGCATGATGACACACTAGCGGCACATATGGATGCAGTCAAAGAAAGCAAGGCCACAGATTTCTCAATATCAAGTCAAGGATTATTGAGATATAAGGATCGGGTATGCGTGCCAGATAATCAAGGGATTAAGATGGCGATTCTAGAAGAAGCGCACAGTACCCCGTACTCAGTTCACCCAGGGTCGACCAAGATGACACATGACATCAAGGCAATATAATGGTGGCCATTGATGAAGAAGGACATAGCAAAATTTGTGTTTAAGTGTCTAGTATGCCAGCAAGTGAAAGCAGATTATCAGTGGCCCGCAGATTTATTACAACCGCTTAGCGTACCAGAATGGAAGTGGGACGATATAGCCATTGATTTCGTGACAGGGTTGCCACGAACGAACAAACAGCATGATTCCGCTTGGGTAGTAATAGATAGACTAACCAAGTCTGCTCATTTCCTGCATGTTAAGACTTCATACACGGCAGACCAATATGCAGACATCTATGTCCAAGAGATAGTACGGTTGCATGGAATCCCCAAGACAATAGTGTCAGATAGAGAATCGGTGTTTACATCGAGATTTTGGGGCAGTTTACAGCAAGCCATGGGTACTAAGTTAAGTCTTAGTACAACTTTTCATCGATACAGATTTTAGAGGATATGCTACGCGCTTGTGTACTTGATTTCAGAGGATCATGGAATAAGTACTTGTCGCAGATATAGTTCTCCTACAACAATAGCTACCAGTCAACAATCGGGATGGCACCTTATGATTTTCTTTATTGAAGAAGGTGTAGATCGTCACTACACTGGGACGAGGTAGGAGAAAGGTAGCTTCTCGGTCCCGAAGCTATTAGAAAAGCTCAAGAAGCAGTAGCGCTAATTAGATAGTGTATGCTCGCTGCTTAAAGCCAACAGAAAAGATATGTGGATGCCAAGCAACGCGATGTGGAATTCAAAGTCGGAGATCAAGTCTTCCTGAAGATATCTCCTATGAAAGGTGTGAAGCGGTTTGGGAAGAAAGGCAAACTTAGTCCCCGGTTTATAGATCCTTTTGATATATTGAACAAAGTGGGAGTAGTTGCGTATAGACTAGTCCTACCGCCAACACTAGCAGATAGCCAAAACGTGTTTCACATCTCAATGCTATGCAAGTACGTGTCAGACCCATCTCACATCCTCAAGTACGATATGCTAGCACTCCAGAAAGAATTGAGTTACGAGGAACGACCAGTTAGCATACTAGATAGAGGGATGAAGCAGTTACGGTCCAAAAGTATTTTGATAGTCAAAGTCCTATGGAGTAATAATTCTGCACGAGAGGCAACGTGGGAGTTGGAGGAAGACATGCAAGGCCGGTATTCGGAATTATTTGGTAAGTAAATTTCGAGGACAAAATTCTTTCTAGTAGGGGAGAATTGTAGAGTCCAAGACCTTTACTTAGCTAGTTAGATAGTAGTAGTAATAGTAATAGCTAGTAGTAGGTTCATTACTGTGGATTTTGGTTCAAGTCGGGATTTAGTTGGACACTCGTAGCAACACTTGTAGATTTTATAAGTTTAACCTATAGTTTAAGAATATTAATTATAACCTAAGGTTTGATTAATATGATTGATTATGAAGATGATAATTACTATACTATAAGGTTTAGATAGACCCAATAAGATATTAACACTTGTCATGTGTATGTTTAATGAGAAATTAATTATTTTGAGGAATAAGTTTATTAAGAGTAATATTTGAAAATCCTAGAGTCTCCCAGCAGCTTTGAAATTGTTAAAGGACTTAGCCAAGGCTGTTTACTCAATTCAAAATAGGCTGAAAAAGTAGAATTACGTGTATAATATTTTAGCGTATGTCGATATATCGCAGCTCTAGGGGGCGATATATCGCCACACGGGGATACGAAAAACATGTAACTTCGCACGACCACCTTGATGAGCCTCGGGAATATGAGCCCAGGTGATATATCGCCTATGGTAGGCGATATATCGACTCTACGGCTGCATTTTCAAATGATTTTTAAACCGAGCTCATTTTAATCCTTAACATCTTGATAAGTCCAGAATCTTTTTTACCGAGTCTTCAGCCTCTGCTGAACGATTATTCAAATGTTTTTCAATTAAAAATCCATTATTTTATTCAAGCTAAATGAAGATCTTTTCATTCTTGAACTCTATAAATAGGACCTAGTACCCAGCCATTTCTTCATTCTTCAAGCTGAGTTCAGAGCCTACAAGCTGCTAGGATTACTTTAGAGTGTTAAATACCTGGGTTGGGGTTATAAGCTTTATCATTATAAGCTTATTAAACACTTACGAAGTAAGGGTTATAGTGTATTTCGGTTTTGAGGTGTAGTTCGGTCATAGAAGCATTCAAGGTATTCCTAATTCTAGTTCCTTTCTGTATTGTTTCATTAGTTCTTATAGTTTTTCTCTACTCAAATCCTAACTTAGTATTCTTTATTCTTGGTTAGGCATCTAAGTTCTTTGAACTTGAGGTTCTTGTTGGTAAGTACCTTTTCGATGGTGTAGTTCATTCTTTTCATCTCTTTTCTTTAGAGTACTCACATTTCTATTAATGGTTTTTAGGAGTGTTTCAAAATCCCGACCTTGCCCTCATCATCCCGGTATTTTGGTAAGGAAAATAGGATAGTTCTGATGTGATATGTGCTATGTTTATATAAAAGTGTTATGATTATGCTATAGTATGACTTTATGTGTTATGATATATGTATGTTTGGGGCTTATAGTTGCTTAGTTAGCAAACCCCAATAGTCACCATGTACATGGGTTAGAATTATGATATATGTTTTATAGTATATGACATATGTTCATAGTTTATGTGTGTGGTTATGTTTCATGCTTGTAGTAGATTTTCCTTACTGGGCATTAGGCTCATTCCTTTATGTTTTATATGTGCAGGAAAACAGTTAAGGCGATGGGAAGGTTCTTGGCCGCTTAGGAATGTGTATTGAGGGAGAATGGAAATCAGTGGACTGCACAAACGATTCGAGGTTGAAGTTGTTTAAGTCTTTTAAATTATGATATCTATGTATTTCCGCACTTAATTTTGTAACCAATTTATATAAGTTATGTTCTATTTTATTTTCAAACAATGGGATCCCATATCCTAAATAATTATTTTGTATTTTAACCCTGGTTTTACAGTTTTTAATAAAGTTACGACTGTTTTGTATGTAAGTTTTCTTAAGATTAATCTATGAATAGTAGTTATTAATGGTCCAAAGTCTAGAATAAGTTGGGTCGTTACAGCTAGTTACTCAGAGTTAAGGGCAAGGGCCCCAGGTGACTATATGGTGACATAGCTAGGGCATAGAGCCCCGAGTTCACTCTATAGTCATCTATTTAGGGCAGTGGGCTCCAGAATGATCCAATGATTATTTATTGTTAATCATATGCCTGCATGAGTAGGTTATTACTGTTGGGCATGCTAGATATGTATTTGGAATCTGTACTTACTGTTCATGCACATGTTTAAGCTTTCTTGTTGAGCCTTGGCTCATGGGTGCTATGTGGTGCAGGTAAAGGTACAGGAAAACTAGACCAGCCATGAGTTTGAGAGCTTCGGTGGTAACGTATACATATGCGGCTGCTCTTCCACCGTGGCTGAGCTTATCTCAGAGGAACTAGGGTTGTATCCCTTATTTTGCCGCTTAGGTCAGCTGGTTGTAAGTTTTGATTGTATGTACCGTTTCAAACATTTATTTGTACACTTTTGGGATCCCATGAATGTATTAAACTTTTAAATGAAAAGTCAACGGTTCCTTTGACAAAAAAAATTTAACCATAACCCTTGACATTAACCTTAGTTACACGTTTATAACCAAATGAGTTGATTAGCAAGTCTGACACTATTCAAAGTACACATTGTAACGTTCCAGGATTAGGAGAACGTTACAACAGTTGTCACAGTACTGTTCAAGATGCGTGATATCCAGATCGCCTTCGTGAAACTCTAAACGTGACTCGTGTCAGTTCAGGTTAGTTCTTCGACATCAAGCTCGAAGGAAGTGTTCAGCTCGCGGAAGTCTAATAATGACGCACAGTGAAGGATCCCAAAAAACTTGGATATTCCTTATACGCTCATTAATGCTAAAATATTATTCAATATTTATTACCCGATATTGGGGGCATAAAATAAATAGGCATTAATGTATTTATGTAAATAAGATGTTACCTAAAAATGCATGTTACCATATTTATATGCAGGTACCCAAAATTGTCCTGGCAGAATTCCCTAGAAATACAAGGGAGAATGGATAGAAAGGGAGAGAACATTTTTGTATACTAAAACTCTGGTGAAATTGTGACAGACAATTTTAGAGTGAGAAAGAAACAAATTAATAAGAAGGACTCGTGGACTAGGTAGATTTTAACTACTGAAGCATGTAAAAAGTGTGGGTGATCTTAATACTTTTTTTTTTATCCAATTACGGTTTCGCAAAAGCCTAATATCTCTATTTTTCATATTTCTTAATCCACTGTTGGGAAATTATCGCATCAACATAGGTCCGATGGCTCTATCAGCTATTCAAGGTAAGAGTTGAAATTGGGAAAAAAATCAGGGAAATAACATATTTGGAAGAAATTTGTTCTTTGGGATCAAATATGTATTTGAGACAAATAATTTAATTATTATAGCAATTTTCGAAATCGGTATTTTCTTTAAAAATGAATTTTTGAAATTATATTATTAAATTAATTGGCAATTTCAAAAATGGCATTTAAATAATTAAGATAATTAATTTTCAATTAATTAGTTTTATTTATTTAAATAATGTGAAAATATATTTATGATAATTCAAATTGGATTTTAATTTGAAAATGATATTTTTTTCTTTAATTAATCTGATAAGATAAGTTATTAGGTTTAGATATTTTTGAATAAATAATTATTAAATAATAATTAAAAGAGAGTAGATGGAACATATCCCTGAAATCAGGGATGTGTTACTATAGTTGGCGTGTAACGAGGTCCAATAATGGGTCTTGATATTTTACTTATTTATTTAATAAATGGTTTATAATTTGAATTTTGAATTTTGAATTTAATTAATTCTTTTATAAATTTATCATATAGAAATTATTTTATAATACGCTTAAGAGAGAGAATATTCTAAAGAGAAAATTCTAAGCTTTTCACAGAGAAAAAATAATAACGTAATATTTTTCCTATCCTTTAAAAATGTCTTAGACCTAATATTCCAAGATCTCATGAGTTGAGTACATCTTTTAAATCAAAAAAAAAAAATTCCACCATTACTCTATGTGCCCACACATCTTGAGGTGTAGAGATACCTCAAGACGTGTGTGGGCATAGAAGAACTAGGGTTAAACCCTAATTTTGCCGATTAATCCGACTAGTGTTATAACCACCCTTTTGGATTGCAAATGACTTTTTAAATGTTTATTTTTGGATCCCATGTATGAACTTAATCTTGTAATGATAGTAAATAGTGCAAGACTTGCTAATCAAGTAATTTGAACAAAAAATGTGATCCTAAGTTCAACCATCAGGTTAGGGTTAAAAGATTTTGATCATAAATGGTTAATTTTTATTAAAACACATGTTTGATACATGGGATCCCAAAAACAAGGTATGAGTGGTAATTTACAATTTCAAAAAGTTAATACAACAAAAAGCCACTCTAATGGCAAAATACAAGTTCTAGGGCTCTGTCCCTGTACTTTCCCTCGATCGTGGCAGACGAGCAGCTGACTATGTACACCCCGCCCCCAGAGCTCTCCAACTCATGGTTGGTCCAGTTTCCCTTTGACTTTACCTACACCACGTATCACCCGTGAGCCAAGGCCCAGCAAGAAAATCATAAACAACAAGCACATATAGCAACAGTAGAATTCAATCAAACTTAACTCAATCAGTTCAATCATATAACAGAGTACATGCATTAAACTAACCAATGGTACACATATAATTTCAAGTTCATACCTTAGCAAGTTACGCAAGTGTTCAGGGTTGGTACGCGTATACCAAGCCCTCTGTTTATCTAGCAAACCTGGCTCGCTTAGGCCGAGTTGCGTTCAGTACGCATATCATCAGCCCTGACACCCTTAGGTCATTCATCTCATATATCATAACAATCGTACAATCACATAGTACACGTATTCAAATATTGGGAACCTCAGTCCCATTTACAATCACAAGGGGGCAGTTTTCTTACCTCGAATCCCGAACAGAGAATTAAAAGGATGGTCCCGAGCGTGATCCTCAGTCCTAAGCCTTATCGATAAACCTAGTCACGGTGTCAATGGGTGATCATCAATTCATAACCCAAATAAATGTCTAGGAAAGAATAACTAGCCCTTGAGACCTCAAATTCTACCAAACTGGATAGTAGAAATCGTCCCGAGCCCTTAGGTTCAAACCCCCGAGCCTTCCAAAGCCTAAAAACTAACCTAGGACAAAATTCCCTAGGCGGGCCGCGACCTGGCCCTAAGAGCCGTGGTGCGCCTCAAGTCAGAGGCGTGGCCCTATGCCTTTGGGGGAAGGCGGGTCGCGACTTTCCCCCCTAACATCGCGATGCGCTCTCAAATCAGAAAGCCCTCCCAGGGCATTCTGGGCATGCGGGTCGCGGCACGCCCCCACGAACCCAGAATTTTCTGGGTTTTCTCAACATCCTACCCATCCATAACCTCAAAAATTCTTCTAGCCACAGTCCCAATCCATACCAACCTCAGACTCAAGCCTAGAAAGCTTACTCCTATAACCTAAGAATCATGTTCTATCCACAAACAATTTCTTACTCCCCTCTAACACCCAGAAATTAGACCCTACAATCTGTTTCATGCAAGCTCCATGTCCCAAAACTCAATAATCAAAGATTGAATTTTACCTGAATTGCTAGTCTAAACTCCTCAGGAACCTTTGTCAGCCTTTCACTCTTTTTTCCCCAGCTTGAACCAGCCCAAAACCCAGCTTAGTTTTGAATTTCCCCTCAGTTTGCTCAAAGCCTCAACACAAGAGGGAGAGGGAGAGAAAATCATGAGTGAGAGGGAGTGAGAAAGAGCTAAGAGTCTTCCACTACATTTCTGGTTGTTCCATAGAATTTTACTGAGTATATAACTTAATTAGAAAAGACAAAATTTCCCTTTACCATTAACCCAACCCTCTAATTACCTTTAAGGGTAGAATGGTCATTTCCCCCGGTTCCCGCTAATTCCTCATGTGTTCCTACTATCAACAAATTATTCTCGTCGTGTCCAATTAATTACCAAAAACTTATTCATTGTCTAATAAATCTCAAAATATTCTCTAAATTCCCAAAATACCCCCAGGCTCCCCCCCGAGTCGGGTATTTAAACCCTGCTGTGACTATTTCGCTAATGCGCTCACTAGGACCGTCTCGAGCCATATACTGCAACTATATCCACATAATAATGTGGTCTCAACCATTTATCACATATAATTACATTTATGCTCTCAATGGGCAAAATTACAGATATGCCCTTATGAACAGTAAAGGGCCCACATGCATATTTAATACTCATAAACATACACATAATATATTCACATAATCATACAAATCATGCATGCCATATAATCACGCATTTAACCAATTAAACATACATATATCCAATTATGCCCTCCCAACAGGCTAATTAGGGCACTAAGCTGTTAGGAACGAGTTTCCTAATACGCAGCGGAATGGTGGTGGGTTGGCCCAGTGTACAACAAATTTTTTGTAACATATTTAAACTACCTTTAAATATGTGGATCCATTAATATACATACATTAATCATAATCAAGAAAAGAATAGAAAACATACCTCTTGATTCATATCAAGTGTCCTTTCTATCTTTTCGTAATTTGAACGAACTTCCTATCCAAGCTGCTCCCAAGTACTCACACCAAGATCTTCCAGAACGTTCTCTACACCTCAAGAAATGTGTGGGCACTTAGAGAATAAAGGATAGTTAATTTTTTATTCTACTTGACGTACTCAACACATGAGATCAAGAGAATATGCCTGAGATTGGTTCTTTATCATTTTCAGGTATAGATAGAAAAGTATTGCTTAGGACCAGCGTAGCTTTTTTGTCTGCTCTGTGAAGTGAGGTCGGATCTTCTCAATAGCTTCAATAATCTTCTGAACCAACTCCGGTCCCAAATACTTCCTCTCACCCATCTCATCCCAATGAATGGGTGACCTGCATCTCATTCCATACAACATTTCATATGGAGCTACTCCAATCGTTTATTGATAGTTGTTGTTGTATGAAAATTCAATCAACAGAAGGTACTTACTCCAAGACCCCTCAAAGTCTAATACACACACTCTAAGCATGTCTTCCAATACCTGAATCATTCTCTCAAACTATCCATCTTTCTGAGGATGAATGGTTGTACTGAACTTCAACTAAGTCCCCATAGCCTTCTGCAAACCACTCCAAAATTAGAGGTAAATATGGGATCCTGGTCTGATACTATAGATTTAGGAACCCCATGCAGACTTACAATCTCCCTTGCGTACAACTCTGCATATTGATCCACAGTATAGGTCGTTCTCACTGGTAGAAAGTGAGCTGACTTAGTGTATCTGTCTACAATCACCCTGACTGAGTCATGTAACCCCACTGTCCTGAGCAAACCAACCATAAAATCCATTGTAATATCTTCCCACTTCCACTCGGGAATACCCAAAGGTTATAGCGACCCCGCTGGTCACTGATGCTCAGCATTTACGTGCTGACAGGTTAAACACTTTACCACGTTCTCCACTACGTCCTTATTCATCCCATGCCACCAATATAAAGTTCGTAGTTCCTGATATATCTTCGTGGTGTCTGGATGGAGTGGGTATGGTGTAGTGTGGGATTCATCAAGTATCTCTCGTCTAATACCCACATCCGTCGGGACGCAAATTTGATCCTTATACCGTAATAAACCAGCCACTGAAAATGAAATAGTCCTTAGCCACTCCAGCTAGGGAATTCCCTCTAACCTCCTGCAACTGTGCATCATTCATCTAAACCTTTCTTATCCTCTCTAAAAGGGTTGGAGGTAAGGTGATATTAGCCAACTAGCCCACAACCAGCTCTATTCTCGCTCTAGCAATCTCCTCTACTAATTCCTTTGATAGCTATGTAGAGCTAAATAATTGTCCCTGGCCCCTCCGACTCAACGTGTAATGCCTTGGATACCCCAAGATCGTTACGGTGAATGGTTAATCATGAATTTAACTCGCTACCTGAATTCTTTGGTTAAAAATGTGCTTCTAGGTGTTATTAACAGGCTAAGGTGGAAAATCAATCAAAAGGAAAGGATATATTTTATTTAAAACATAAAACTGTTCATGGGCCCATAAAAAAACGTTTACAAGTTATTTACAACTCAAAATGATCATTACTATTTCAAATATACAAACCCACCGACCTAAGCGGCAAAAATAGGGTAACCCCCTAGTTCCTCTGAGAACTCCTTGGTCGTGGTGGTCAACCGGCCGCATATGTACACAGCACCACCTAAGCTCTCCACTCAAGGCTAGGTGAGCTTTTCTTTCCCTTTACCTACACCACATAGCACCCATGAGCCAAGGCCCAGCAAGAAAACACAATATTTCATGAATATAATATCAACAATGATCGTAATAATCATTCAGGACTTTCAGTCCAAAATAGAGGAGTGACAGTTGAAAAGTCACTAAGGTGGGTTTCGTTCCCTTTAGCCATGTGACGATAGGGTCACCTGGGCTTCACAAATAAGTGATCCTTTCACTATCTTATCAAGATAGGTGCTCGATGAACTAGTCACCAATAAAACCTATCGGATGACCATAGAGTCACCACCATGGGATTCCGCTCCCTAGCCACGTGACAAGCAGTCACCTAGGCCTTTGGCCCTGGCTCTGAGTAACTAGTCCTAGACTAGTCAAGCGCTTATAAGTTTCATCGACCTTAGGGTCGGTCCAACATTAATGCTCCTAGAGTTATTCAATGTTGATATCGATTAGATCTAATCTTTAATCGGCCCTGCATTCAGGATGCTTATGTCGTTTCTGACTCTTAGGTCAGTAATACGCGACCAGTGCCGATTCTGAATAGTCAGTGCCATACACAAGTAAGCAAGATTTGCTAAGCATTTAATATGCAATCAATGTCCACAATCTATAACCAACATGCCTCAACACAATCACGCATGTCATATACACAGGGTGCAGTTTTCTTACCTCTGATTCGAGAGAGAGTTAATATAAGAACGACCCTTGAGAACGATCAAACTTTAAGTTCCTTAGCGGTCACCTTGTCATAACCAAATATGGGACACCATCATTAAAATGAATAATAAAAAGTTCCCGAACCAAGATCTAGCCTCCGGGACGTCGAATCCCACTAATCCGGGTAGTAGGAGCGATCCCAAGGCCTAAAACTGAGTTCCCATGATCAAAACATCCAATTGGCCTCAAAACCACTAAAGAGTCGCGGCCCTAGAAGCTTGAGCCGCGGTCCCCAGCCACACCAGGAGAAAGGGCCGCGGCGCTCACTACCCAGTGCCACAGCGCCCAGCACGCCCAAACTCCTCCTCCTGCTTCTTCGAGCTTGGGCCACGGCACCCATGAACAGGGTCGCGACACCCACCCATAAACTAGCCATAACCTCAATTTCTCCCATCCTAAACCTTCCAAAAACATACCCAAACACTTCCAAATCCAAAAATAAAAGTTCCCAAACTTCCCAATGATCCAAAATCATCGAATCCCGAGGCTCAAACGAATCAAAAACTCAACGATTCACAAAATCCAATTCAAAGCTTAGAAACTCTAAAACTCAAAACTTGAAGCTTAGATTACCATTGATTGGGTTGTTTTTGGTTAAATCCTTCAGTCAAGAACCTTCTAATCTTTCCTAGGATCGCTATGCCTCGATCCTCGCTTGATTCCGACTCCTAGAACTAAAGATTTCCTCAAAATTTCCACGAACGGCACAAAGGTTAACGTGAGAGAGAAAAAGGTATTTTTAAACGTACGTTTCTATCTGACGAACTACTTTAGGCTTAAGTAACCACAAATAAAACCTAATGCTCGGGGTCCCAAAAACACCCCCGGGGACATAATAGTCAAAACTCCCAGAATTTCCGCCTTATCTCAATAACTCCCAATTTATCATCAAATAAACATTCCTATTATCCAATATCCCAATAAATGACCCGGTTATGACAAAATCGCTAATTTGCAAAATAAGACCGTCTCATGCTGAATAGCTCGAATATATCTCCTTAATAATGGGATCTCATCCATAACTCACACTATGCACCAAAATACATAAATATTCCCTCAGTGGGCGAAATTACCAAAATACCCAAATAATCAAATGTGGACCCACATGCATGCATTTAACATCATATTATAATATAATTCACATAAACATGCATATAATCATTTAATGGCATAATTAAACAGTTATGGCCCTCCCAACCTACTAATCCAGCCATTAAACCGCATTAGGGAATTTGGGGTATTACAACTATCCCCTCCTTACAGAAATTTCGTTCTCGAAATTTACCTGAACAGCTTGGGATACTGATTCTGGATATCTGACTCCAGCTCCCAGGTCGCTTCCTCGACCTTGTTGTTCCTCCATAATACCTTAACCAAAGGTATCGTCTTATTCCTAAGGACCTTTTCATTTCCATCAAGTATCTGGACTAGCTGCTCCTCAAAAGAGAGATCTGCCTCAAGCTTTAGATCTTCATAACTCAAAATATGATTCACATCAGATACATACCTCCGAAGAGCTGAAACGTGAAACACATTATGCACGGCTGACAACGCCGATGGTAAGGCCAACCTATAAGCCACCTGACCAATCCTCTCAAGGATCTCAAATGGACCTACAAACCTGGGGCTCGGCTTGCCCTTCTTCCCAAATCTCCTCACCCATTTCCATGGAGAGACTCTAAGGAAGACATAGTCTCCCACCTGGAACTCCACGTTCCTACGCTTGGGATCTACATAACTCTTCTGTCTACTCTGAGAAGCGAGCATCCGAGCTCTAATCTTCTCAATGGCCTCACTGGTCATCTGAACTACCTCAGAACCCAAGTATCTCCTTCCATCTGTCTCATCCCAATGAATGGGAGATCTGCACTTCCTACCATACAACATCTCGTAAGGTGCAACTCCAATGGTAGACTAATAACTATTATTGTTGGAAAACTCTATCAAAGGTAGACACTTATTCCAAGATCAACCAAAGTCCAGGACACATGCTCCCAGCATGTCTTCCAATATCTGGATCGTTGTCTCAGATTGCCCATCTGTCTGAGGATGTTAAGCAGTACTGAACTTCAATTGTGTTCACATGGCTTTCTATAAACTCCCCCAAAACTTGGAAGTAAAAGTGGGGTCCCGATCTGACACGATCGACCTCAGTGCTCCATGGAGGCGCACGATCTCTCTCACATAGAGATCTGCATACTGGTCAACTGTATATGTAGTCTTAACTAGCAAGAAGTGAGTTGACTTGGTATAGCGATCCACTATCACCCAAATAGAATCATGCTGACCAACAGTCCTGGGTAAGCCCACACGAAATCCATCGTGATGTCTTCCCACTTCCACTCTTGGATATCCAGAGGCTGCAATAACCCTGACAGCCTCTGATGCTCAACCTTGACCTGTTGACATGTCAAGCACTTGGCCACATACTCTACTACATCTCTCTTCATCCCCGGCCACCAATACAACGATCTCACATCCTGATACATCTTCGTTGTGCCTGGATGCAAAGAATAAGGTGTAGTATGAGATTCATCTAGAATTTCTCGCTTTAAAGCAGTGTCTAACGGAACACATATCCGCTCCTTGTATCTCAATAAGCCTATCTCAGACACTGTATAATCTCTGGATGCTCCAGCCAAAACATCCTCTTTGATCTTGATCAGCTGTGGATCACTCAACTGACCCTCCTTGATTCTCTCCAACAGTGTAGACTGTAGCGTAATATTAGCCAACTGTCCCACCAGCAACTCTATACCAGCTCTGGTCATATCATCTGCTAACTCTCTGGCTATCAGCCTGATACCATAAATCTGACCCGGACCCTTCTGGCTTAAAGCATCAGCTACCACGTTGGCTTTTCCTAGATGATACAAAATCTCACAATCATAATCTTTTACTAACTCTAGCCAACGCCTTTGCCTCATATTCAAATCTTTCTGGGTGAAGAAGTATTTCAGGCTCTTGTGGTCTGTATAGATCTCACACTTTTCTCCATAAAGATAATGCCTCCATATCTTTAAAGCAAAGACCACAGTCGCCAACTCTAAATCATGAGTGGGATATCTCTTTTCATACTCCTTCAACTGACGAGAAGCATAAGCAATAACCTTCTCTGATTGCATCAGAACATAGCCCGGACCCTGATGAGAAGCATCACAATAAATCACAAACTTCTCCTAGTCTGTCAGAAGACTCAGAATCGGAGCTGTAATCAATCTCTGCTTCAGTTCCTAGAAGTTGTTCTCACACTTATCTGACCATACAAATTTCTGACTCTTGCGTGTCAGCTCAGTCAATGCAGTAGCTATCTTTGAAAACCCTTCCACGAAATGCCTATAATAACCTGCCAACCCAAGGAAACTTCTAACCTCAGAAGACATTCTTTGGCCTTGGCCAATTTCTGACTGCCTCAATCTTTGCTGGATCAACCTTAATCCCTTCCTTACTGACAATGTTCCCAAGAAAAGATACCTGAGATAACCAGAACTCACATTTCTTGAACTTGGCAAACAGTCTGTGTTCCCTTAATCTCTGTAGAACAAACCTCAAATGCTGCTCATGCTCTGACTTAGACTGAGAATATACCAGAATATCATCGATGAAGATGATTACAAACTGATCCAGATAATCCTTGAACACTCTATTCATCAGATCCATAAAAGCAGCAAGAGCATTAGTCAATTTAAAAGACATGACTAAGAACTCATAATGCCCATACCTGGTACGAAAAACAGTCTTCGGTATATCTCCTTCCTTAACCCTCAACTGATGATAACCAGAATGAAGGTCGATCTTTGAGAATACCGTCTTACCTTGCAACTGATCAAACATATCATCTATCATTGGCAAAGGATACTTATTCTTAATTGTCAACTTGTCCAGTTATCTGTAATCAATGCACATCCTCAAAGAACCATCATTCTTCTTTACAAATAGAACTAGCGCACCCCAAGGTAAGAACCTTGGACTGATAAAACCCAAATCCAAAAGCTCTTGCAACTGTACCTTTAATTCTTTTAACTCAGCTGGGGCCGTTCTGTAAGGTGCTCTAGACACTGGCTCCATCCCTGGTGCCAGTTCTATCATGAACTCTATCTCTCTGTGCGGTGGCAACCCTGGAAAATCTTCTGGAAACACATCCAGGAATTCACAAACAAGTCTGGTATCTTCTGGTCTCACTGGCATGACCTGAGTGGTATCAACCACACAAGCCAAGAATCCAATGCAACCTCCTTGCAATAGATCCCTAGCCCTCAATATAGAAATCATAGTTATACGAGGTCCATGCACAGTACAAACAAACACAAAAGGATCCTCACCTTCAGGCTCAAAGGTGACCATCTTCCTTCGGCAATCAATGGTTGCCCCATACTTTGCCAACCAATCCATACCCAATATCATGTCGAAGTCAGTCATAACCAACTCTATCAAATCCACTGACAACTCTCTGCCCTCCACTATCACTGGCAAAGATCTGACCCACCTCCTGGATACCACTAACTCTCCAGTGGGTAACAAAGTTCCAAACCCCACAGCATAAAAATCACAGGGTCTACACAGTCTATCAATAATACTACTAGCAACAAAAGAATGTGTAGCACCAAAATCAATCAAAACACTATAAGGGGTTCCAGTACTAAGAAGCTGACCTGTAACTACTGAGGGAGAAGCCTCAGCTTCTGCTTGTGTCAATGCAAACACTCGAGATGGGGCCGAGCTATCCGCTTTCCTGGGCTCTTCTTTTCTTGCCTTAGGGCAATCCTTTCTGAGATGCCCCACTACTCCACATGAAAAGCAGGCCCTTGCCCTACACTCTCCCAAATGACGCCTCTTGCATCTAGGGCATTCGGGATAAGACTTCTAGGCTTCACTACCAACTAGATGACCCATTAAAACACCATGGGGCTGCCTATCAAGACCTACAACTGGGATGGTGTCAAGAACCTTCCTCTTCTGATCGTTGGGGCCTCTACCCCTACTTGAACCCATAAATGGAGGACCTGTCCTCCTAAACTCCTTTCTGGCTGCACTATCTCGCCAGATCTTGTTCTCTGCACTCTCAGCTGTGAGTGTCTTCTCAACCACCTATGCATAGGTAGTAACCCCAGCCACAGTGGTAATACGAACATCACAGGCTAATCTGGGCTATAGCCCTTGAAGAAATCTCTCCCTCCTGGTCCCATCAGTGGGCACTAGATCCATGGAAAATATGGCCAAACGATCAAATTTCAAGGCATACTCAGTGACTGACAAGCCTCCTTGAAGTAGCCTGATGAACTCCTCACCCTTTGCCGCCCTGATAGCATCATTGTAATATTTCTTGTTGAACAGAGTCTGCAACTCTTCCCAACTAAGGGCATTAACATTTCTGGTATGGGTAATAATCTCCAACCAAATTCGAGCATCCTCCCAAAACATATAAGTGGCACAGGCCACCCTCTCATTACTAGTCACCCTCATGAAGTCCAGGATGGTGGTAATCAAACTCATCCATTGCTCTGCCTTGGCAGGATCTAGACTGCCTTCAAAAACTGGAGGTTGCTACTTCCTGAACCTTTCATAGAGAGGCTCCCATTTATTACCAACCTCCGGCAGCTGCTCAGCTGCTGGCACCAACACAAGAGGTGCCTCTGATACACTGGCCACTGCAGGAGCTTGTTGTTGTCTCAGGAGGTGAAGTTCTTCTCCCTGTCTCAACACTGTAGCCTGCAGATCGCTAATTAACTGGTACCAGTTTGCAGGAGCTGGCTGTGGAATCTGTCCTTGGTCATTTTCTTGACCCTAATTGTTATTATTATTCTGGCCTTGATCACTCTGGGCAGCTGACATATCTGTCTACCCTGGATTCATTCTTACCACTTATACCTTGCTGAAACAATAGTCAATACGGCCAATCAGGTAGTGATTACTAAACCTCTTGCCGCCTTACGATCCAAGAACAAGCAGACAATTTACATATTCCACAGTCATACAAATATACAAGTAGATACATGATTATAGCATTTAGCATTTAACATGTATCAAATAATGATTCACAATCAACAATACTTATAAGTATGTTCCAGCAATTTCAGTACTATTTAGCACACGGTTGTTGAAGATATAATATTCAGGGCACAGGTTTAACGTGGTGTCTCATGTATACGGGTAAAGCATATATACTATATTTAAGGAGTTATAAATATAAATACATAAATAGTTACCAAACCATGAGTCGAGCTTGACTTCAGTGATGAGTGTAAATGCCCAACCAGTCTACAGGAACCCTAACCTTGGCACGCTCTGATACCAAGTTGTAACGCCCTGGATACCCCAAGACCGTTACGGTGAACAGTCAATTTAACTCACTACCAGAGTTCTTTGGTTGAAAACGTGCTTCTAGGTGTTATTAACAAGCTAAGGTGGAAAATCAATCAAAAGAAAGGATATATTTTATTTAAAACATAAAATTGTTCATGGGCCCATAAAAAAACGTTTACAAGTTATTTACAACTCAAAATGGTCATTACAGTTTCAAATATACAAACCCGCCGACCTAAGTGGCAAAAATAAGGAAAACCCCCCAGTTCCTCTGAGAACTCCTTGGCCGTGGTGGTCAAGCGGCCGCATATGTACACAGTACAACCTAAGCTCTCCACTCAAGGCTGGGCAAGCTTTTCTTTCCCTTTACCTGCACTACATAGCACCCATGAGCTAAGCCCTAGATAGAAAACACAACATTGCATGAATATAATATCAACAATGATCGTAATAATCATTTAGGACTTTCAGTCCAAAATAAAGGAGTGACAGTTGAAAAGTCACTAAGGTGGGTTTCGTTCCCTTTAGCCATGTGACGATACGATCACCTGGGCTTCACAAATAAGTGATCCTTTCACTATCTTATCAAGATAGGTGCTCGATGAACTAGTCACCAATAAAACCTATCGGATGACCATAGAGTCACCACCATGGGATTCCGCTCCCTAGCCACGTGACAAGCAGTCACCTAGGCCTTTGGCCTTGGCTCTGAGTAACTAGTCCTAGACTAGTCAAGCTCTTATAAGTTTCATCGACCTTAGGGTTAGTCCAGCATTAATGCTCCTAGAGTCATTCAATGTTGATATCGATTAGATCTAATCTTTAATCGGCCCTGCGTTCAGGACGCTTACGCCGTTTATGACTCTGAGGTCAGTAATACGCGACCAGTGCCGATTCTGAATAGTCAGTGCCATACACAAGTAAGCAAGATTTGCTAAGCATTTAATATGCAATCAATGTCCACATTCTATAACCAACATGCCTCAACACAATCACGCATGTCATATACACAGGGTGCAGTTTTCTTACCTCTGATTCGAGCGAGAGTTAATATAAGAACGACCCTTGAGAATGATCAACCTTTAAGTTCCTTAGCGGTCACCTAGTCATAACCAAATATGGGACACCATCATTAAAATGAATAATAAAAAGTTCCCAAACCATGGTCTAGCCTCCGAGATGTCGAATTCCACTAATTCGGGTAGTAGGAGCGACCTCGAGGCCTAAAACTGAGTTCCCATGATCAAAACATCCAATTGGCCTCAAAACCCCTCAAGAGCCGCAGCCCCCAGCCACACTAGGAGTAAGGGCTGCCCACTACCCAGTGTCGCGGCGCCCAGCACGCCCAAAATCCTCCTCCTGCTTCTTCGAGCTTGGGCCGCGACCCCACCCCACCCAGAAACCAGCCATAACCTCGATTTCTCCCATCCTAAACCTTCCAAAAACATACCCAAACACTTCCAAATCTAAAAATCAAAGTTCCCAAACTTCCCAATTATCCAAAATCATCAAATCCCGAGGCTCAAATGAATCAAACATTCTACGATTCACAAAATCCAATTCAAAGCTTAGAAACTCTAAACTCAAAACCTAAAGCTTAGATTACCTTTGATTGGGTTGTTTCTGGTTAAATCCTTTGGTTAAGAAGCTTCTAACCTTTCCTAGGATCGCTATGCCTCGATCCTCGCTTGATTCTAACTCCTAGAACTCAAGAGTTCCTCGAAATTTCCACAAACGTCACAAAGGTTAACAGGAGTGAGAAAAAGGTGTTTTTAAACGTACGGTTCTGTGTGATGAACTACTTCAGGCTTAAGTAACCTCAAATAAAACCTAATGCTCGGGGTCCCAAAAACACCCCCGGGGACATAATAGTTAAAACTCCCAGAATTTCTTCCTGATCTCAATAACTCCCAATTTATCATCAAATAAACATTCTCATTATCCAATATCCCAATAAATGACCCCGTTATGACAAAACCGCTAATTTGCAAAATAAGACCTTCTCATGTCGAATAGCTCGAATATATCTCCATAATAATGGGATCTCATCCATAACTCACATTATGCACCAAAATACACAAATATTCCCTCAACAGGCAAAATTACCAAAATACCCAAATAATCAAATGTGGACCCACATGCATGCATTTAACATCATATTATAATATAATTCACATAAACATGCATATAATCATTTAATGGCATAATTAAATAATTATGGCCCACCCGACCTACTAATCCAGTCATTAAACCACATTAGGGAATTCGGGGCATTACACAACGCATCTGCCACTACATTGGCTTTCCCTGGGTGTTAAAGAATATCACAATCATAGTCCTTTACTAACTCCAGCCAATGTCTCTGCCTCATATTCAAGTCCTTCTGGGTGAAGAAATACTTCAAGATCTTATGATCGGTGAATATCTCGCACTTTTCTCCATATAAGTAATGTCGCCAAACTTTCAGTGTGAATATCACCGCTTCCAACTCCAGATCATGGGTAGGGTACCACTGCTCATAATCCTTCAGCTGTCATGGCGCATACGTAATAACCTTCTCATTATGCATCAATACGCATCTCAATCCCAATCTCAATGCATAACAATATACCACAAACTCCCCCTCCCCCCTCCAAAGGAAAACTCAACACAAGAGTAGTAATCAGTCGTCGCTTCAGTTCTTGGAAGTTATTCTCACACTTCTCTGACCAAATGAACTTCAGATTTTTCCTTGTCATCTCTGTGGCAACCTTCGAGAATCCTTCCACAAATTGTCTGTAATATCCTGCCAATCCAAGGAAGCTCCTAACCTCTATGGCATTCTTTGGCCTCGGCCAATCTCTCACTGCCTCTACCTTATTCCCATCCTCACCAACAATGTGTCCAAGGAATGTCACTTCTGGTAGCCAGAAATCCCACTACTTAAACTTAGCATACAACCGATGCTCTCTCAGTCTCTATAATACCTTCCAAAGATGATGCTCATGCTCTGCCTCTGAACTGAAGTAAACCAAAATGTCTTCGATGAAGACAATCACAAACCGATCCAAGAAGTCCTTGAACACCATGTTCACTAGATCGGTCAGACCAAACAACATGACCAGGAACTCATAATGGACATACCTCGTTCGGAAGGCCGTCTTCGAAATATCCTTGTCCTTGATCCTCAGCTGGTGATAACCAGATCGAAGATCAATCTTCGAGAACACCAACTTTCCCTGTAGCTGATCAAATAGGTCATTGATCCTTGGTAAGCGGTATTTTTTCTTGATGGTCAACTTGTTCAACTCCCTGTAGTCTATGCACATTCTTAGAGTCCCATCCTTCTTCTTCACAAACAAAATCGGAACACCCCATGGTGAGCAGCTAGGTCTGATAAACCCCAAATCAAGAAGCTCTTGCAACTGTATCTTCAACTCTTTTAGTTCCACCGGAGCCATCCTATATGGTTCCCTCGACACTGGCTCTGTACCCGACGCTAATTCGATGACAAACTGAATCTCCCTGTGCGGCAGCAGTCCTGGTAAATCCTCGTAAAACACATCCAAGAACTCGCGTACCAATCTGGTCTCTCCCGGCCCCGCTGGCATAACTCTGGTGTTATCCAACATACTAGCTAGAAAACCTATATAAACTCCTTGTAATAGGTCTCTAGCCCTCAATGTTGATATCATGGGTATATGGGGTCCATGCACAGGACCAACAAAAACAAAGGGATCCTCACCCTCAAGCTCAAAGGTCACCATCTTCTTTCTGCAATCTATAGTAGCCCCATATCTGACTAGCCAATCCATCCCTAAAATCATATCAAATTCATCCATACTCAACTCGATCAAATCTACTGATAGTTCCTTACTATCAACCATCACCGGTAGTGCTCCAATCCACCTCCTAGAAACTACCAGTTCCCCTGTAGGCAATATAGTCCCAAACCCCACATTATAATACTCACTAGGTCTACACAATCTATCAATTACCTTAATAGAAACAAATGAATGTGTAGCATCAGAGTCAATGAATACAGTATATGAAGAGCCAGCGCTAGAAAGCTGACCTGTCACTATTGAGGGACTAGCCTCGACCTCTGCCAGAGTCAAGCTGAACACTCGAGCTAGGGTCAAGCTATCCACCTTCCCTGGTTCCTCCTTCTTCACTATTGGGAAGTCCTTCATAAGGTGTCCCACCACCCTGCACAGATAATAAGCCTTTGCCCAACATTCGCCCGGTTGGCGCTTCCTGCATCTTGCACACTCTGAATAACTTCTCCATGTCTCACCACCTCCCTAGCGACCACCCTGAGCACCCCGACCTCTTCTATTAGGACCAACAGTGGTCGAAGTGTCAGGGTTCTTCCTCTTCAGATCATTGGGGCCTCCACCTACCAGACCCTGTGGATGGAGGCACTGCCCTGCGAACATTCCATCTCATAGCATTCTCCCTCAAGATCTTATTCTCAGCCTCTTTAGCGGTAAGAGCCTTCTCAACAGCCTGGGCATAAGTTGTCTGCCAAGTTACTGATGTAATCCTCACATCTCGGGCTATCATATCATTAAGCCCTCCAACAAACCTATCTTGTCTGGACACATCTATAGGCATTAAGTCTTATGCAAACTTCGCTAGCCTATCAAACTTCAGGGCATACTATGTAACTGTCATGCTACCCTGTACCAACCTTGCAAACTCATACACCTTCGCTGCCCTAATGGCAACATTGTAGTACTTCTGATTAAACAAATCTTCAAAACCCATCCCAACTCAAAGTAGAAATATCTCGAGTCTGTGATGCCACTTCCCACCAAATAAGGGCATCCTCTCTAAGCATATAGGTGGCACAGGCCACCTTGTCATTACCTTCCTCCCTCATAAAATATAGGATAGAGGTAATCATACTCATCCACTATTCAGCCTTCAGTGGATTTGGTCCTCCCTCAAAGGTTGGAGGATGCTGTCTCCTGAACCGCTCATAAAGTGGCTCCCACCTGTTCCCAACCTCAAGTGGTTGTACAACTGGTGCCAAAGCAGGTGGCGCAATAGGTGCAGCACTCCCTGGCGGAACATGTTGTCTCAAGAGACGGATCTGCTCTTCCTGGCTTCATAACCGGGCTTGCATAACAATAAGTATCTGTTGCTAGTTCTCAGGGACTGGTGGAGGGTTCTGGCCCTATTCATTATCTCTAGCCTCGGCTCCTGCGCTGGCTAGTTGTATTGATCGCCTTGGACACATAGCTATCCAAGTTTTTCTGCAATCAACGACTCGATAGTCAGGAAATGATGACAGGATAATAGTATTTCCAAGGTCCATCCTTGAAACCCAACTAGCAATATACAATCAAGATGCAAACAAGCATTTAAACATTCATTCACATGCAGCAGCAATGCTAATAAGCATACCTCACCATAATCACATAGTAGTTAAGGGCAAAGCCCTATCAGTATCTCATGCTCCCTATTAATCATACAATAAAGCATTTACGTTTCATTCAAACATTTAAACATGTAATCACATTTATACAGTACCAAACCCTGAGTCGAGCTTGTCTTTAACGGCGAGTGTACATGCCCAACCAGTCTTCAGGAAACCTTAAACCTAGACGGCTCTGATACCAAGTTGTAACACCTTAGATAACCAAGAATATTACACTGTGTATTTTAAAATAGTTCAAGACTTTCTAATTAAGTTGTTTGAAAAAAAAATGTGATCCTAAGATCTTTCCATCAGGTTAGGGTTAAAAGATTTTAATCATAAACGAATCATTTTCATTAAAACAGATGTTTGATACATGGGATCCCAAAAATAGGGTATGAGTGGTAATTTACAATTTCAAAAAGTTAATACGACCAAAAGCCACTCTAATGGAAAAATATAAGTTCTAGGGCTATATCCCTGTACTTTCCCTTGGTCGTGGCGGACAAGCAACTGACTATGTACACCCCACCCCCAGAGCTCTCCAACTCATGGTTCGTCCAGTTTCCCTTTGCCTTTTCCTGCACCACGTAGCACCCTTGAGCCAAGGCCCAGCAAGAAAATCATAAACAGCAAGCACATACAACAACAGTAGAATTCAATCAAACTTAACTCAATCAGTTCAATTATATAACATAGTACACATATAATTTCAAGTTCATATCTTAGCCGGTTACGCATGTATTCAGGGATGGTACACTTAGACCAAGCCCTCTGTTTATCTAGCTGACCCCGACTCGCTTAGGCCGAGCTGTGTTCAGTACACATATCATCAGCCTCGGCACCCTTAGGCCATTCATTCTCATATATCATAACAATCGTACAATCACATAGTACACATATTCAAATATTGGGAACCTCAATCCCCTTTACAACCACAAGGGTGAAGTTTTCTTACCTCGAATCCCGAGTAGAGAATTAAAAGGACGGTCTCAAGAATGATCCTCAGTCCTGAGCCTTAGCGATAAACCTAGTCACAGTGTCAATGGGTGATCATCAATTCATAACCCAAATAAATGTTTAGGAAATAATAACTAGCCTTTGAGACCTCGAATTCTACCAAACCGGGTACTAGAAATTGTCCCGGGCGCTTAGGTTTGAACCCCCGAGCCTTCCCAAGCCTAAAAATTATCCTAGCCCAAAATTCCCTAGGCGAGCTCGCGATCTGGCCTTGAGGGTCATGGCACACCCCAAGTCAAAGGCATGGCCCTATGCCTTTGGGGGGAGGCGGGTCGCGATGCACCCTCAAATCAGAAAGCCCTCCCAGGGCATTCTGAGCATGCGGGTCGTGGCGCCTATGAGCTGGGTCGTGGCGCGCCCCCACGAACCCAGAATTTTCTGGGTTTTCTTAGCATCCTACCCAGCCATAACCTCAAAAATCCTTCTAGCCATACTCCCAATCCATACCAACCTCAGACGCAAGCCTTGAGAGCTTAATCCTATAACCTAAGCATCATGTTCAATCCACAAATAATTTCTTACTCCCCACTAACAACCAGAAATTAAACCCTACAATCTGTTTCATGCAAGCCCTAAGTCCCAATATCATTTCAACAAAACTCAGTAATCAAAGATTGAATTTTACCTAAATTTCTAGTCTAAACTCCGCAGGAACCTTTGTTAGCCTTTCACTTTGTTTTTCCTCAGCTTGAACCAGCCCAAAACCAAGCTTAGTCTTGAATTTTCCTTCAGTTTTCTCCAAGCCTCAACATAAGAGGGAAAGGGAGAGAAAATCGTGAGTGAGAGGGGGTGAGAGAGAGCTAAGAGTCCTCCACTACATTCTGGTTGTTCCTTAGAATTTTACTGAGTATATAACTTAATAGAAAAGACCAAATTTCCCTTTATCATTAACCCATCCTTCCAATTACCTCTAAGGATAGAATGGTCATTTCCCCCCGGTTCCCGCAAATTCCTCAAGTGTTCCTACTATTAACCAATTAATCCCGACTATCCAATTAATTGCATAAAACTTATTTATCATCTAATAAATCCCAAAATATTCTCTAAATTCCCAAAATACCCCCAGGCTCCACCCCCTCCCCTTCCCCCCCCCCCCCCCCCCCCGCGAGTCGGGTATTTAAACCCTGCTGTGACTATTTTGCTAATTCGCTAACTAGGACCGTCTCAAGCCATATACTGGAACTATATCCACGTAATAATGTTGCCTCAACCATTTATCACATATAATTACATTTATGCCCTTAACGAGCAAAAATTACATATATGCCCTGATGAACGGTAAAGGGCCCACATGCATATTTAATACTCATAAACATGCACATAATATTCACAAAATCATATAAATCATACATGCCACATAAACACGCATTTATCCAATTAAACATACATATATCCAATTATGTCCTCCCGGTACGCTAATCAGGGCACTAAGCCCTATTAGCAATTTTTGGGTTTTTACACTTATTAGCATGATTGTTGAGTGTGAATGCTTGTTTGCTCGGTCTTGGACCACAGGCTGCAAGAGGTATTGTTATTTCTACCTAATAGGTCGAGTTGTTAAATGTAGAGATAAATTTTTAAGTATGCTTCCAGGATAGTAAGATCCATTAGCCGGCTAAGAAATACAGGCCAAGAATGGTAATTAGGGTCACACCTCTTTGCCAGCTCCAGAGAACTGGAAGCAAGTGCTTGTTGATATGAAAGCTAGATTACAGAGGCAGAAAGAAGAAATCCTCCTATTTAAACAGCAACATGTTCCAACAGGGAACGTCCAGCTAGTGGTGCCACCTAAGTTGGCACCAATAGTAGTACTGTAACGTCCCAAAATTCCTAATAAGGTTTAGTGCCTTGATTAGGGGCTGTTGACGGTAAGAACTCATCAACGATTAAAGGTTAGAAAACTCAGATTTTTGTACAACGGAAAGCTTAGAATCAGATGGAAAGAACTTGAATCAACAGAAAAAACTAGAAAAAGAATGAAACAAGGATCATGTATTTCTTAAGTGTCTCTCATACAATCAACTTCCAACCCTTTAACCTGAGGGGTTGAGGCCTATTTATAGGTGGGTACTATTGGCCCCTGATACAAATAAGTCCCAGGAGACAGTGACGTACGCAGGTACACTGATAGTGCAGTGGCTCAGGGCGTAGTGGTGTCTACCCTGACAATGCCAGAGTCGTGGCTTAGGACATAGTACTGTCGGCTCTGGTGTATGGTCAGGGGTGTTCAAGTGGTTCCACTACTCTTCGTATAGGTCTGTACTGCCACTACTTCTCAGATGCAGATGACAGGGCCATGCCTCTGTTCTCTTCACAACCGTACGCCTCGTGTCAGTACACGTGTCTTGTACCCGGCCATCCTCATCAATCCCCGCTAGATGCCTAATGTTCGTTTGGCGCACCCATTAGGTGTCTCCAAGTGTTACTCGTGCCTATATCAAGGAGGCTTCAACCTATACGTGTCATGAGAAGCCAAGGCATCAGGGGTCAAGGCTGGCCTATGCAGGTCACATGGAGGCGAGGCTCAAGACATGGGTAGTGCAACGAGGCCACACCCTCGCATAGTGAGGCTGGCCCTCTTCCCTCGGGTGTAGGCATGGCGAGGCTCGGGATACGAGCACCGCAACAAGGCCACACCCTCGCATAGCGAGGCTGGCCCTCTTCCCTCGGGTGTAGGCGTGGCGAGGCTCGGGATACGGGCTCTGCAACAAGGCTACACCCTCGCATAGCGAGGGTGTCTCTCGTAGTGAGGTTGGTCTTCTTCTCCCGTGTCCAGGCAAGGCAAGGCTCGATGCTTGGGTGGATGCGGCGTACGCAGATGGCTAGCTGAGGACCCGCGCACATCAAAGGCTACGCGGCGTGCATGAGATGCCAGCCGAGGACCCTCGCATAGCGAGGATGGCGTCCGGATTGGTAAGCGGTCGAGGGCCCTCGTGTAGCGAGGGTGGCTCTCTTGTCCCAATTCCTCCAACACCATGTGACGTCCTTGTCCCCTTGTGCATGCAATAAGTAGCCTTTAGGATGCCTCGTAGTGTAGAGGTTCCCTTGTGAAAGGAATTCACAAGGGAAGAATTCCCACATTTACACTTCCCCTCGAGTCTACAAGTACACTTTTAAGTGTGTTTGTAGACTCTTTCTTTTTCTCTTGCTTGACATGTATGGCCAACTTTAGGGGACTCGGCCTTGGAGCGTTTCCCAATGTCGCTTGAAGAAATACAAAGTGAGTTTTGAAGTTGTGTTTCTTTATCGTGTCCAAAGAAACACAACAACCATCTAACTCTTGGGGGATCCATGAAAATCCCTAAGATTGCATAAGGGCCAATCATTCTCAATTGCGGATCCCAAGGTTACCCATACTCTTGATCTCCACCATTCATAGGGATATAGATCCAATGGCTATGGGGCCTTGACTTTCCTTATAAATACCCCAAGGCTTGAAGCCATTTCTCCACACCAAGACTTGCCTAGCCTAGTGGTATTCCCTCCAAACCACTTTCAAGAGTTCAAGGGTTCTATCCACCTCCAACGCATTCTTAAGGTACCCTTCCTTCTATTTTCATTATTCATCTTCCTTTCTTTTTTATTTTTTATTTTTTATTTTTTTATTTTTGTGCTAGCTTTGCGGTGACGATAGGCATTCTCCTGCTCCTACGGTCTTGCCCCTGCTTATCGCTCAACCGACCCCACACCTACACAAGTCTATCCTTGCACACCCTCAGCTTCATATACCCACAGGTATGCCTCCTTCCTCTCTTTCTCCTTTTGTTTTACATTGGTTACGCGGGGGTAGAATTAATGGTTGCACGACACTCATTCTTCATAGTTTGTCATTCTTTTCGTATGGCCTTTCCAGTACATATACATAGGCCCTTTTCTTATACCCCTCACACTCATGTTGTAGATATAGGGTTACCCTTACGCATACACGCCCTCAAGTCTTAGCTAGTCCATGGCGTCTAGGCGATGTCCCAAAGGTCCGTCCAATGTTGAATTTATTGAGTTGTCATCCTCTGACTCAGAGGCCGACGGACGTAGACCCTCTAACCGCAGGGGTGTGCGGGCGCTCTACCTCCGGAGACTGTCCTACCTCAGACATAAAGCGTGCGACCTGGAGAGGGAGCTAGAATCCCATACCAGGGATGTGGGTTTTGGTTTCTCCCCCCAGCAAGCGACATACATTTCCTAGCTACAATCAATCCTCTAGGATTGCCTTTCTGAAATTGCTTGCCTAGAGGAAAAATTTCCCCTGAGCCTTTTTCCTTTCGCCGTGTCGAGTCTCCCGGTCATAGGGATCCCTCCTTCGAAGGAGATAGACGTGAATTGGTTGAACTGGAGTTCCTTTCCATGATTCCACCCGCGCTTCCTCTCCTATCCTAGGTCTTGTGCCCTAGGGTCAAGCAAAGCGCTGGTAGACATAGGACACGGGGGGGTCTTCCAGGATCCTTAGAAAGTCTATTGCTCATAAGTTTCCTATCTCTGTCCAGGTACCTGAGATGTCGAAGAGAGCCTTGGACACTTCCGAAGAAATAGGCAGGTCCACACTTTCCCTGAAGAAATTGGGCAACATGCTAAAAGTTCATCAGTTAGCATTGAATCTCAAGTTCGTTATACCAGAGCGCAATGAACGCGCATCCGAACTGCCAGAAGGGTTCGTGGCCTTCAGCGATTCTGTAACGCCCCAACTCCAGGGACCATTACGGTGTGCCTTGTAAATAGTGCTAAACTCGCTAATCGAGTCATTTGGGAAAAATCGTATAACTAAGTATGATTAGCAGTTTAGGGATTAAAAATCTTGGTTAAGATGTAACGTTTCTTTCAAACGTTTAATATATATGTTGGGATCCCAAAATTATAATTTTAGAGTCTATTACAAGAAAATATTTACAACAGGCCGTTCTATGCGGCAAAACAGGGTTTAACCCTAGTTCCTTCTCAACCTCAGCCGTGGTGGACGAGCAGCTGCATATGTACACCTCATCACATTAGCTCTCCAGCTCAAGGATGGTCCAGATTTATTTTTCCTTTACCTGCACCACATAGCACCCATGAGCCGAAGCCCAGCAAGAAAACTTAATATGCTCATGAACAGCTATAACATGTCATCGGATCATAAGGCACACACCCTACTCCAACAGGCAACAGATCCACATAATGTTGAGTATAACACATCAACCAATGATCATAATAATCATCCAGGCTCTTAGCCCCAATAAATAGGTGACAGTCGCAACAGTCAAAGAAGTGGGTACAGCCCCCTCTAGCCATGTGACGATAGGGTCACTTGGGCTTAATTGATAAGTGAACCTTTCATAAGTTTGAACTGGATATGTGTATGGTGAATAGTCACCAACATAACCTTCCTCATGACCATAAAGTCATAACCTTGGATCAGCGTTCCCCAGCCATTTGACAAACAGTCACCGGGCCATATGCCCTGGCTCTGAATAACTAGTCTCAGACTAGCCAAGCGCTTATAAGTTCATCGACCTTAGGGTCGGTCCAGCGTTAATACCCCATATGAGTCATTCTTGCTAATATCAATTAGATCTAATCTTCATTTGGCTCAACGTTCATAACGCTATGCCATTTCTGACTCTTAGGTCAGTAAAACACGACCAGTGTTCAACCCATTGTGAACTTGACTAGTAAATCACAGCTTCACAGATGGATCTAACACCATTGCCGATTCTAACTAGTAAGTCAGTGCCACCAAACATATATCACATATCCAATATCCATAAACAAGGTATTCAGCATGCCTACTCAACATGTACTAGTACAATTAGGACTATGCACGAACACAGAGACTCAAGCTCTGAACGGTATCATACTCAGTGTATAAAGCATGTCCTAATCACATGTTTCTCATGCATCATATGCATTATATTTAACAATCCAACATGCACCAATAATAGCCATGCATGTCACATAAACACAGGGTGTAGTTTTCTTACCTCAGATTCCAGCTAGAACCAATATAAGAACGACCCTTGAGAATGATCAACCTTTAAGCCCTTAGCGGTTACCTAATCATAACCAAATATGGGAAACCATCAATAAAATGATCAACATACGTTACCAAACCAAAATCTAGCCTCCGGGACAACAATCCAAACTAATCCAAGTAGTAGGAACACTCCCGAGGCCTATAGCTAAGTTCCCGGGGTCAAAACGAGCAAACGGGGTGAAAACAGGGCAAGGGCTGCAGCCCTAGCACCTTGGGCCGTGGCCCCCAGAATTTTCTGAGCCAAGGGCCATGGCGCCCTTCATCAAGGGCCGCAGCGCCCAGCAAGACCAATTTCCTGACACCTGCTTCTTCGAGTTAGGGCCGCGGCGCCCAAGAACAGGGCTGCGGTGCCCAAGAACAAGGCCGCGGCCCCCAACCCTGGGCCATTCCCAAACTCAATTTTAACACTCCAAAGCCTCCAAAATCATACCTAAACATTCCCCAATCATAAAATCAAAGTTCCCACGCTTCCCAATACTCCAAAACCCTCAAAACCCAAGGTTCAAACCAACTAAAAACTCAACAATTCACAAAGTCCAATTCTAGGCTTAAAAACTTTAGAAACTCAAAACTTCAAACTTATATTACCTTTGATTGGGTTGTTTTCCGTCAAATCCTTCGGTTAAGAAGCTTCTAATCTTTCCTAGGATCGCTATGCCTCGACCCTCGCTTGATTCCGACTCCTAGAACTCAAAATTCCTTTAATAAAGCTTCGAACGGTAAAATAGTCTGTCGGGAAGGAAGAGAGAGATTTTCTAACGTGCGTTCTTATCGGAAAAGCTACTTCAAGCTTAAGTAACCTCAAATAAATCCTAAGGCTCGAGGTCCCGAAAACACCCCTGGGGACATTATAGTCAAAACTTCCAGAATTCCATCCTGATCTCAAATACTCCCAATTTATCATCAAATAAACATTCTATTACCCCAAACTTGACCCCGTTATGACAAAACTGCTAACTCATAATCTATGATCGTCTCATGCCGAATAGCTCGAATATATCTCCATAATAATAAAATCTCATTCACAAATTACAATATGCACCCAATTTACAAATATGCCCTCAACATGCCAAATTACCAAAATGCCCTTATCATTATAAATACCCCCATATGCATGCATTTATCATCTTATAATAATATAATTCACATTAACACGCATATGATCATTTAATATCATAATAAATCAATTATGGCCCTCCCGGCCTCCTGATCAAGGTCCTAATCCTTATTAGGAAATTTGGGGCATTACAGATTCCATAATCCGATCTGGTGGGGCTTTGCCGCTTCACCCTTTTTTCGTCAAAGTGTTGAACTACTTTGAATTGGCGCCACTACAATTGTCCCCCAACTTCTGGGTGACACTTAGCTGCCTATATGTGTTGTACCGTCAGGTGTACTCTAGGGGCCCTTCGATGAGCGAGGTTCATTGCTTCTTCACCCTGAGGGAGAATACATCTGCCCCCGGGTTCTACCAACTCCAGAAAGCCGCGACCCTTAAAGGGAGTTCCCTCGTGGAGGGCTCCATTTCCAATAGGGGTCGTGGAAGTCAGACTACTTCTTCACTTATAGCAGGCAGACCCGACACACTAGCTTCAACACCCCACATAAGGCTATTCTCACTTTGATCCCATATATTAGAGGTTTCTCTTTTTACTCAGCTTCTCTCTTTTTTTTATAGCTTTTCTAACTGTAGTTATTTCCTTTCATTTGATGGCAGGTCTCTTAGGGGTTGTTGGTTCCAACTTGAAATGGTCGGCTCGTGACCGAGTAATGAAAATCCTGACCTTGCCGAAGGGATGCAAACAAGCCAGGGCCCTTTTTACAGAGAGCAACCTTCGCTTGTACGGGTTGCTGACCTCGGACCAGACAGTCACCCTATGCTCCATTTCCTCTGAATCTGAGGATCCACGCCCCGCGTCACCTGACCCTGGGCGTTCCTACCCAGCGTCACCCGACCCTGCGGGTCCACGTCCTACGTCACCTGACCCTGCGGGTCCACGCCTACGTCACCCGAACCTGTGGATCCACCCTCTACGGTACCTGAACTTGTGGGTCTGTGGGTATATGGTCACGATGAAAGTAATTATGACGAAGTAGCTGATAGGGACTATGTCTACCCTTCGGCCGACCATATGGACGTTGAGGAGACTGTGGTGTCTGAGAACTACTCGTGATTGCACTCTGCTGCCGGCATGGCTGGGGGTGTGGTCGATGACGGTCACACTGGCGGTGTTAGCTCTTGGATGCCACCGTCGATGCTTGGCGGCGAGTTTGCCTTTGATGCCTCCGGCTCTCGCTCTTCTCTGCCTAAAAGGAATTTCATTATTCCTTCTTTTGCTGGGGCTCCTCTACCCCCGAGAAGGCATTCTAGGCGGGTGCCTTCAGGAGCCTCTTTACCCAAGGAGATGACTCTGCAATCTTCTGCTCCCCACATAACTACAGATGGATCAGGACCTTCTCGATCCCCATTCCTGACAAAGCGTTCCTCGGTAAGCACACGCGCCTCCCCTGGCCAGGCTTATGTTTCTACTTCCGAAGATCATCCTCTGGCGAGCCATTATGGGGAAGCCATGGGCCATCATTTGGGAAACTTTCCCAAAGGTGAGTGGGGGACCTTGCACAATGTCCCCGAGGCTGAGCTTGAAGACGCCTATATGCGAGCCTCCTTGCAGGTACTTGTGGAGATACTCAGTTTATTCATTTATGATAGATATATATACATTTTTTTTTTGTCACCTGGCCCTCGAGGCTCTGTTCCATGTCCTTACCCTTACCTAGGCTTCCATCTTGAGTCATCGGCTAATCGCCTCCCACTCTTCATCGACCCAACGGTTGCAACACGACCTTGAGGAGGCACTGGGGAACCTATCGGTGGCCGAGACTGCAAAGGATGCCTTGTCAAGTCAACTAACCGAGGCAGTTTGCCAGAGGGATGCCGCCTTAGCCCGGGCTGCATCAACCTCTCATACCAATACTCAGCTAGAGGCTACCATCCAAACTCTAAATGGGAGGATAACTATGCTCAAGGCTGAGCTTGTCAACGCTGAGAATTGCATAGTCGAGAACACGTTGCATGCTGTTTGGAGGATTAACCCCACCGTTGACCTATCTCCTTTTGGGGACTATGTCGTCTAGATGATTTCTGAGTGGAAGGGTCAGGATGGAGATTTGTAGGTTCCTTTGTATTCGATCTATGTATATTATTGTTATGTAATCCCTCACATTATTTCTCCTTTTTTTTTCCTTTGTGTTCATCAAACTTAAGGGGCTTTGGTAAGTCCCTCTTATTACTATTGTTTGTGGCTTACATATTTCTTCCTTGATCTGATGGCGATAATCTTTCTAGTGCACCTTGATTATACTTGTAAGGGCACGTTAACCCATTGGGCTATTGGGGTCCTTTTACATTCTTTGCACGCGCTTGTTACTTTTTGCGAGAAGCGTCATTCTCGTCATTATACATAGTACTATTTTTTCAAGGGTCCCTTGTAGGATCCTTTTTTTCTAGCCGGCTTAATGGTCGTTCTAGACTTATTGGGAGATTCCCTCCTTACGACCTCACCCCCCGGGGCGTCGGCCTTTGGTTGGAGGTCATCCTTTTAATCTATTCCCTTGATATTCATAAGGGTAGCTAATCCTTTTGAATATAAGAGATTTTTTTTTTAGAGTTGTGCCTCCTGTCCTACCCCCCAAGTGCTTGGTGAGATTTATTTCGGCAGGCACTTTAGTTGAAGTTCGCATAGAGAAGTAGAAAATATACGAAGTGGTGATGAGTTCCATTCATAGTAGTCAGATTACAACCATATATATATATAAGGCTTACATCTACTTGGGAGGTTATCTAGGTAACCTCTTTGATTCTCGTCTACTAAGATAACATAATCTGCAACAAACTAAACATAGATACTGACTGGTGGTACTTCTCGAGATTGGGAGTCTTACTGGTAGTCCTATCCGGTCGGTCCCTCCATGATTCTGGGGTCTAGTTCCTGCGAGTCTACGCCCCCATGCACCACCATCGCCATCGATTCTCGCAGTTTTGCAGACATGCGAAGGGAAGTGTTATAACACTCCCTTGCCTCTCTTTGTTCTCCCTTCATACTCGCTACTCCACCAGGAGTTGGGAACTTGACGGCGAGGTGATATATTGAAGTGATCGCTTTCAATTCTCTTAGGGATGGTCTCCCCAATACAGCATTGAAAGCTAAAGCACAATCTACTACGATGAAGTTTGCCATCACTGTGGTCTGTCGGGGTTGCTCTCCCATGGTGAGTGCTAATTCAATCACCCCTAAAGGTTGTATCAAGTCCCCCGTGAACCCGTATGAGGAGGATTGACAGGGTTTCAAGTGTCTGACGCTCAAACCCATCTTCTCCAAGGCGGGGCGATATAAGACATCTACGGAACTTCCATTGTCTACGAGGACCTGATGTACCCGCAGGTTGGCCAACTGAACAATCAACACCAAAGGATCATTATTAGGAAAGTGCACCCCTCGTGCATCCTCCTATGTAAAAGTGATTGAGTCATTTTCTCCCTTAAAGCTTTTAGGGGGTCACTGCTCCAAACTCATGACACACGGTGGTGGACTCCGTCTATCTTCTCTAGTGTATCTGTCTCGACCCTTCCTGGACTCTCCCCCAAACCCCGGACCTCCGAAGATCATTCCCACCTCTCCCTATATCTCTGGGGCTCCCTCTTGTGTTCGAGGTATCAGCGACACCTCCTCTGATTTCTGCTTCTCTCTTCTAACATATCGGCCCAGGTATCGCCTTCAGATGAGCTCTTCAATTTCTTCCTTCAAATGGGTACATTCTGCCGTGGTATGGCCGATATCCTTGTGGTATTGACAATATTTTCCAGGGTCTCTCCTGGACCGATCTCTTCTCATCGGTGGGGGCTTTTTGAAGGGAATATGATCCTCATTTGTGAGGTAGATATGCTCTCTGGTGTCCATCAGGTTTGTATAAAAGGTGTAGGCCATTTTCCTATGGTCGCCTTCGAGTTTGGTCCTTCCATATTGATCATCTCTCGACCCTTCATACGTCCTTTTATTCTTCGCTCCATTTGACCCTTCATTGGCTGGGGACTTTACATGGGACTCACTTTTTCCTGCCTTTAAGTTCGCATGGCCATCCTCCACATGAATGTACTTTTGCGCCCTCTCGTAGAAGTCATCTAGGTCAGTGACTTCCCTTTTGAGCATATTATCCCACAATTTGCTTCCTGGACGCACTTCGGCTGTGATGGCCATTTTTAACTACCTGCGGGTCAAGCTCCCTACTTTGGCTGCGTCCATGTTAAACCTGTGGATGTAGCTCTTCATACTCTCATTTTCTCCTTGTTTTACATTGGCGATGCTAGTTCCTGGCATTGTATAATCATGCACGGCGTGATGTTGTTGGAGAAATTCATCTGAAAACTATTGCCAAGACCTGATGGATCCCGGCCGAAGTCTTTTAAACCATTTGTACGCAGGGCCTTTCAACGTGACTGTGAAACAGTGGCATCTAGCCCCGCTACTAATCCCCCTTAACTTCATCAAGTCATTGAATGTGTCCAGATGGTATTTGGGGTCTGTGCTTCCTTCATACTGGGTCATATGAGGCTCCTTGAAGTTGGCTGGGAGTCGGATGGCTTGGATTTCTTTGGTGAAGGGCGATTCATGGTCAAACTCATCCTCAAGGCTTTGTCCTCCATATGCGGTGTCAATCTTGCTCCGCAGGCTCCTCATCTCTGTATCGAGGTCTTGCCTCCTCTTCTTCAGGGAGTCTCTCAACATGGATGTGTTGACACCTTCCTTTCCTTTGTCGTCCCGAGGGACAGTAGGAGGGGTAGTCCTCTTATCCGCCCTCCTCTTGTTGAGCTCTTCTCGTAGATCCGAGGGCGTCCTCTTTTAGGTGACCTCGACGTCGTTGCGAGAGCCAACATTGTTCCTTTGCCCTGGCCCCTGGGGTGGCCTCGATGGTCCGGGACGCTCATGCGGCTTCACCCTGGGGGTATTATTGGTGGAGTGCAAGTCCTCCCATCGTCTATCAAGATGGTGGTCTCTACCCCCTCCTGACCTTTCTATTTCCTCTTGGGCAGGGTCACGCTTGACTTACCTTGCAACAGGCCATTCAACACCTCTTGCATGTTCTCCAGGGTGGTCTCCAACCTTTGGTTCTTATGGTGCAGCTCACGTATCTCCTCTTCATAGAAACGAGATTTAGAACTCGAGCTCACGAAATGGACCCGGGGATGCTTATCATGTCTACGCGTCGAGGGGCCCAGGTCCTGCAGGCCGGAGTTCGGCACCTGCGGTGGTTTAGGGAGCGGGAACTCGTCGGCTTTCCCTAGTGGTGTGGTGGTTGCCCTTGGAGGATTCTCACCAGGTGGGATGGCTGGTGATGAGACCTCCCTATTACCCTCGTGAACCTCAGCGTCCCTTGGGGGCTCCACATCTCTGGGTGGAGGAGGATCCTTCATGGAGGCCTTCAGCTGAACTCCGTTAAGGTGGACTTCCACCTCTCGTGGCTCCCTGAGTCGCTTTGAATGTCTCAGCATTTCTTCTTGCTGGGAGCAATGGTAGAACAGTAGCTTGGTACTTAGCTTTCCACATACGGCGCCAAACTGTTGACGGTAAGAACTTGTCAACGATTAAAGGTTAGAAAACTCAGATTTTTATACTACAGAAAGCTTAGAAACAGATGGAAAGAACTTCAATCAACAGAAAAAACCAGAACAACAATGAAACAAGGATCGTGTATTTCTTAAGTGTCTCTCAAACAATCAACTTTCAAACCCTTTAACCTGAGGGGTTGAGGCCTATTTATAGGTGGGCTCTATTGGCCCCTAATACAAATAAGTCCCAGGAGACAGTGACGTACGCGAGTACACTGATAGTGCAGTGGCTCAGGGCGTAGTGGTGTCTACCCTGACAATGCCAGAGTCGTGGCTTAGGACATAGTACTGTCGGCTCTGGTGTATGGTCGGGGGTGTTCAAGTGGTTCCACTACTCTTCGTACAGGTCCGTACTGCCACTACTTCTCAGATGCAGATGACAGGGCCATGCCTTTGTTCTCTTCACAACCATACGCCTTGTGTCAGTACACGTGTCCTGTACTCGGCCATCCTCATCAATCCCCATTCGATGCCTAATGTTCATTTGGCGCACCCATTAGGTGTCTCCAAGTGTTCCTCATGCCTATGTCAAGGAGGCTTCAACCTATACGTGTCATGAGAAGCCAAGGCGACAGGGGTCAAGGCTGGCCTATGCAGGTCACATGGAGGTGAGGCTCAAGACATGGGCAGTGCAACGAGGCCACACCCTCGCATAGCAAGGCTGGCCCTCTTCCCTCGGGTGTAGGCGTGGTGAGGCTCAGGATACGGGCGCCGCAACAAGGCCACACCCTCGCATAGAGAGGCTGGCCCTCTTCCCTCGGGTGTAGGCGTGGCGAGGCTCGGGATACGAGCGCCACAACAAGGCCACACCCTCGCATAGCGAGGGTGTCTCGCGTAGCAAGGCTGGTCTTCTTCTCCCGTGTGCAGGCGAGGTGAGGCTCGATGCTTGGGTGGACGCGGCGTACACAGATGGCCGGCCGAGGACCCACACACATCAAAGGCTACGCAGCGCGCATGGGACGTCAGCCGAGGACCCTCGCATAGCGAGGATGGCGTCTGGATTGGTAAGCAGCCAAGGGCCCTCGTGTAGCGAGGGTGGCTCTCTTATCCCAATTCCTCCAACACCGTCTGACGTCCTTGTCCCCTTGTGCATGCAATAAGTAGCCTTTAGGATGCCTCGTAGTGTAGAGGTTCCCTTGTGAATGGAATCACAAGGGAAGAATTCCCACATTTACAGGGGCCCTAAGGGCAATATTGGAATATTTATGGGAATTTCATGTGTTATATTATTATATAGTTAATTATGCATGATTATGTGAGTTATATTATAATATGACTAGATATGCATGTGTTAGGTGTATTGAATATGCATTTGGGGTTGTTTCTTATTAGAAGGGAAATTTTCGTAATTTGGCCTTTTATGGGTTTATTTGGAATATATGTGATATATGTGTGAGACCACATTATTATGTGGATATATTTGGGTTACTCGGCACAAGGCGATCGTAGGGAGCAAGTTAGCGGGAGAGTCACAATGAGACCAAATACTCAATTCGGGGTGAGTCAAGGGGTATTTTGCATATTTAATACATTATCGGGAATTATCGGGTAATGGGAAATTGTTTATTAACTATTTGAGGATATATTCAGGGTTAGTGAGATTAGGAGGGAATTCTGGGAATTTTGACCATTTTACCCTCAGAGACGTTTTTGGTTCCCTGAGCCTCGGGATTTACTTAGAGTTACTAGAACTCTATGTAACTTCACCAAAATAAGAAAAACACAAAACACACTCTCAGCTCTCTCTCTCTCTCTCTCTCTCTCTCTCTCTCTCTCTCTCTCTCTCTCTCTCTCTCTCTTTCTCTCTCTCTCTCTCTCTCTCTCTCTCTCTCTCATCTTTGCTGGTGAATCATTGAGGAAAACCAAGGGAATTCAAGGCTAGGGAGCTTGGAATTTAAAGCTTGAGCCTAGGGTTGGATAGGTTGTAGCTAGGAGGTCATTAAACATAGGTAAGGTAAGCATCAATCCCTATTTTGACTGAGTTCTATTTTGGTTTATTATAGTTCTTGAAGTGTTCTTGAGCTTTGAGGCTCAAGGGGTTGATTGTGAGTTTTGGTGTGTTTTTGTTCAAGTTTTAGGTTGGGTTTTGTTGCTGGTAATATGTTGATGTTGTTCATGGGGTTGAATTATGGTTTTGGGAATTGTTTGGGATTATTTTGGGTAAGATTTGGCTTGAGGAAAAAGATGGAAATCTGGGTTCGTAGTGTCGCATCGTGATCCTGTTCTTGGGGGTGTCGTGGCCCTGTTCTAAGGGCATCATGACCCGCGTGATCTTAGGGCCTAGGAGTTCTGTTTGGCATAAGCGTGCCACGACCCAGTAAGTATGTGTTGCGGTGCGTGTCCCAGGAAATGTAAGGGTTGGGAGCCTCTAACTTGAGGTGCGCTGCGACCCATTAGGGGTTGCCGCGACGTGCATAGGCAGAAATGGCCAAGAAGGGTTTTGAGTGACGGGAACTCAAACCTAAGGGCTTGGGATTGATTCTACTACCTAGCTTTGTAGAATTAAATGTCCCAGAGGCTAGAACTTGGTCCGGAAGCCTTTATTTTCTCATTATCGACATGATTCTATATTATGGTTGTGACTAGGTTATCGCTAGGGGTTCAGAAGTGGAATTCTGCTCGAGGGTCGTTCTTATTATACGATGCACTCGGACCTTAGGTAAGAAAACTACACCCGGTCTGCATTTAGGGCTTGGCCCAGTTATAGTACAGGATTAATATTATGTTGAGAATGTTTTATTAAATGCGATGTGTTTCCCTAAGCTATGTAATATTTATTTGTCTGTATATCTGATTGGGAAACTCAACTTATAAGCTGAGGATTTATCTGTGTTATCTGATGAAGAGCTTGGCCTAATAGTCAAGGACATAGCCGTTTTAAGAGACTTGACTTATCAGTTGAAGGTTAAAAGGCTCGACTTATCAGTCAAAGATTAAAAGACTCGACTTATCAGTCGGAGGCTACAAACTTGACTTATCAATCGAAGGTTAAGGACTCAACTTATCATTCGAAAGTTAAAAGACTCGACTTATCATTCAAAGATTAAGGGACTCGGCTTATAAGTAGGGGGTTTAAAGGCTCGGCTTAGGAGTCAAGGGCAGCAATAGCATACTAATCGCTGGTCGATAGGGTTAAGCCAACCCAGAAGTGAGATATACGCTTGAACGCCCCTAGGGTTGTATGGAATGTTAAGCATCAGACCTACTTGGCCATCTCTGAGGCTGGTTATATGAGAGATTGGGAAATAGGCCCTAGTGTGACTCTATAGTCACTTATTTGGGTTGATTGCTTGCATGAGTAGGGTTATTACTGCTAGGCATGGTAACTATAAATCTGTGATCAGATAATGTACTGCTTATAAGCATAATTATGTTTTCTTGTTGAGCCTCAGCTCATAGGTGCTAAATAGTGCAGGTAAAGGAAAGGAAAAGTTGGACCAACCATGAGTTAGAGAGCTTTAGGGGCGAAGTCTACATATGCGGCCTGGTCGTCCACCACGGTCGAGATTATCAGTCGGAACTAGGGTTGGACCTTGATTTTGCTGCCTAGGTCTGCATTTGTATACATGATAACTCTACAAAATAGAGTTATTTTACCGCTTTTTATGTGCTAATTGTTGCTTAATTCTTGAGTTTTTAATCGATTTATTAAGTTTTTAAGTAATTTTGAATTTATTAATTTTATTTTGATTTTATATATTTTTGTGTGTTTTTATAGTCATTTTGTTGTAATATGTTGTCGTTGAATTAGTTGAAATTAATATTGTTAAGTTAGGAATAAAAGATGCAATTTTGAGCTTAAATGTTCAATTAAATTAAGTTTTAATTAATATTTTCAATGAATTAATATAATTTATTTTATAATTGAAAATATTTGATTTTAATTTAATTTATGTTTATTTTGTAGAGAATTTGTTGTATTTTTTTTCTTGAAAAACAAGAAAAATGAAGGAAAAATGGTATTTTTAAGAGAAAAGAAAGGAGAAAATATGGCATTTATGAAAATCTCACCAAGTCAGCCCAATGGATCCACACCTGCCAGGCCCACGTTTCTCCTCCTGTCCAGCCCAGCCCGTGCCTCCACTCAGCTCCTCCATCACCTCTTGGGCCCGCCTCCAGGCCCAATTCACCCATCTGCAGCAGCCCAGCCACGGGCCCAAGCCAGCTCCTCCCTGCCTTTTTTTTCTCCAACCGAGCACAGCCCCAGCCTTCCCAAGCATCTACCAGCCCGCCTGCAGCTTCAGCCTACACCAGGCCTTCCTGCACCAGCTGCCTCCCGAAGCTCACCCCTGCACCACCGAAGCTTCCTCCTCAGCAGCAAGGCCCACGCCCAACCTGACCCAGCCACCCAAACCAACCCCTTTGTTTTTCTTGAGCCCAACATCAAAATGTCCCCTTGTCCTATTTGTCCAAAAATACCAATTTTTACCCAAATTTTTCTACACATTTTACCCCAAAAAATCATTATTACACCCTATAATTTACCCATATTTGCCATATTATAATTAATTAAATTAATTTACTCAATTTAAATAATTTAAATTGATTATTTTAATACCTCATTTTGGCTATAAATATGGAGTTTTGAAGACCATTTAGGGTGTCAATTTTAGGAGGAAGGTTACCATACCAAAAATTCTACACATTTCAAAACCTCTTTATTCTCTTCATCTTCTACTTCTTTTTGTTATTTTCTATGTATTTTTAGAGGAAAAATTTGGGGGTTCATCCTCCAAATTTTCCTATTTATGTTTGTAATTTTTAGTTTGTATTCGCTATTCTAGTTATGTGTTTCTAATCTTTTTAAGATTATTAAGGTAATGATGAAACAATATGTAACTAGATAGTGTTTATTTTGTATGTTGACTTCCTATTTTGTGCTACAAAGTTTATGGAATTTTCTTCTTCAAATATCTTCTTTCATCTTAAATATCATGTATTTTAGATTGTTAGCACGTATTTACTCTTTGTTCTTCATTAGTGCAAAAACATAATATTCTTTGTGTAAAATGTGTCATTAAATTGTACACATCTATGCTTAGAACAAAAATATTATGTTTTTCCTTATAAATAATGTTCATTGATTTATTTTTTATTTCATTAGATTGATTTACACTAAATGATTTGAAATTACAATTTTGAAAAGTGAAGAAAAATCCTATCTTTTTAGAAGTAATTTGTGCTTAAAATTATAAATCTATTTGGAAAATAATAGTTTGAATTATTTTAACTATCACTAAAACTTGGGAATTAATGTACTTATAAATTTTGTTGAACTTATATTTTGTGGATTCTATTATCTTAATAATCTTTCTTTTACCATCTTTATTTCTATTGTTAATTTATGTTATAAATATTGTCTTCAATATCTTTATTATTATCTTTTATTTTATTTTTATTATACAAAAATCTTATCAATCTTTGGAGCTAGGTTAGAATGTATTAATTTTGGTTTAAAATAGTTTTCTTTTCGATTTTAGACAACTCCTTTGGGTTCGATATCATGCTTACACGAACACTATATTCCATATACGATTCGTGCGCTTGCGAGTTATAAATATTTAAAACATACCTGTTTTGGGTCCATCAAGTTTTTGGCGTCGTTGCTGGGGAGTTGTAAGAAAGGAAACGAAAATTATCTCAAGGTTAGTAAATTTTTCTACTAGTTATTTTAATTTTTGCACTTAAAAATAAAAAAAAAAACCTATATATAAAAAAATATATATTTATATAAAATCTAAAAGAAAAAAGATAAAAAGAAAATTTGGGACGGTTCTACCACCCATAAAAAAATATACTTATATTTCTATATTTATTGTTTTTTTTAGTTGACGGCACTTGTGCCTCCTATCTATCCTTTTAATTTTTATAGTCGATGGCACTTGTGCCTCCTAATTTTGTTGTAATTTATCTTGTTGTCATTTTTTTTATTTTTGCAAGTTACTAGTTGATGGCAATTTTGCCTCCTAGTCTTTTATTTTATGTTTTAGTTGATGGCACTTGTGCCTCCTAATTTTTTACCTTAATTTTTTTATGGTTGATGGCATGCTATGCCTCCCTACTCTTGCCTAATTTTTTATAATCTTATTTAATTTTATCTTATTCTTCGTTGGCGTTTATCATATTATTGTGAAAAAAAATACTTGAAAAGAAAAAAAAAACTTAAATCTTGTCCTAGCTCTTGTTTTCATTTCTTATCTTAATTTTATATTTTTATTATTTATTTTTGTAATTTTTGTGTTTAGTACTTAATTTCTGTTTTAATTTTTTTTCTTTAAAAAAAAATATCTCTTGAAATGGATCATTTTAATTATAGTTGGAATTCTGAGTACAACTATTCCGAGCAATCAAATTTAAATTATGGAGAAACTAATGATATGCATGATTATGGTGAATCCTTTGATATCCCATTTGCCCCCACCTTTAATCTAAATTTTTCATGGAGTCATACCCAGTCTCCAATAGGGCATGAATTCAACATGCATAATCAAAGTCATGTCCAATCCGACCTATCATATCCCATTGAACAAGAAATGAGCCCATCTTTAGAGGATACCCTACAACAGTTCATGCAATCAACCTACTAAATCTTACTAGCCCAGTCATAGTCAATCTCAAAAATTGAAACAATAGTAGGACAACTTGCAACTGTTATAGAGTCGAAAAAACAAGTTTATCCCAACCAACTCATTCCCAATCCAAATAGTCAAATTGAAAATGAAAAGGAGAATGAAGTTGTTGAAGAACTTATAATATGCATCCAACCCCCTAATAAAAAAAAGAGTTGGATGAAATAATTTTCGAGGCTCATGAGGAAAATGAAAAATATATAATTATATCTCAAGAGCCTATAAATGAACAAATTTGTATATTTACTCAAATTGAAAAGGAGTCTAATATAGATATTCAATTTTCTTATTTTATTGATATTCCCTTAAAATTGCATATTTCTAATTTTCTTGTAGGTGTGATGTTATCAATTATTATTTATGGCATTTACACCAAAGTCATAACTCACCCTACAAATGAAATTCTACACCATCGATTTGGTGTAGGTTAAAAGAAAGAAAAAAATATAGTCGAGCTAAAGACTATAAACTAAAGCGCTTTGTGGGAAGCAACCCATACTTTTTATGTTTCATTTTGTATTTCACTTTTTGTTGTGTGTTTCATGTTTTTCAAAGTCCAAAAAGCTTGAAGGAAACCTCTTGCCCAAAAAGAAAAGAAGAGAAGAAAAAAAAGAAGCCAAATCAAGAAAGCATTCATCAAAGGGAGTAGTTCTTAAATTTTCCATTTTATTAAGCATTGAGGACAATGTTTCATTTAAATTTAGGGGTTTATCCTCCAAATTTTCCTATTTATGTTTGTAATTTTTAGTTTGTATTTGCTATTCTAGTTATGTGTTTCTAATCCTTTTAAGATTATTAAGGTGATGATGAAACAATATGTAACTAGATAGTGTTTATTTTGTATGTTGATTTCCTATTTTGTGCAACAAAGTTTATGGAATTTTCTTCTTCAAATATCTTCTTTCATCTTAAATATCATGTATTTTAGATTGTTAGTGTTATCCAGATTTCCGGATAGCGTTTAGATGGATATCCTCGGGGAAGCAGAATTATCAATGTCTTTCACGGTAGGTGACCAGAGCTCGCGGAGGGACAGAAAGGCTTCGCCTCTCCCGTTTAGTGTCCGGATTACTCTTTCAAGCAAACGCGACGCGGAAGCACGTCAACTCTCCCGGACTCCCGAAGGGGTATCTTTCGGGGAAGCTCCTTCCAGGAGAAGCTCTTCAAGTGGTCTTCGCGGAAACAATTCCGTGCCTCGCACGGAACAAGACCAAGCGGTCGAGTCATGGAGGAGGCATAGTTGGAATGATATCCGCCTGACACAGAATCCCGCCTGACACGCCCGACAGGTCAAAGCCGCACACATCCCAGCACGCCTAAAAGTACTATTTCGCCTACTGTTCCGCTGACAACTTGGAAAAGACAGCTGCCTTTGTGCATTCCCCATACTTTCACGTAAATATACCCACATAGAGCCTAGTAGCCAGGTGACTACGGTAATTGTATCCCCTATTTATGGCTGGTGTAATTAAGACTCATGTGAGTAGAGAAAAACCCTAATCCAAAACCCTAGCTATAAAGACCCCCTCATTTTACAATAGGGGGGACGGCCAAAAAATCACATAGCAAGAACTCTACTAAAATCTCTCTAGCTTCATCTTCTCCAAGAGAACCCGAGAGAAACACTGTGAGGTTGTGAGTTCCTTATACACCAGCTGTTTGATTGTTATTCTCTACAAGTATAATAGCATCGACTCGTGGACCAGGGCTCGTTAACGCCTGAACCACGTAAAAACACTGTTTGTTTATTTACATTTCTGCATTTTTATAGCTCTTGTCTTTTTATTATTCCGTTCGTATTCGTTTCCGAAAAACTCGGTAAACATTTTGGTGCTTTCATTGAGAGCTGTAGGAAGTTGTTAGTCAGCTCTTTTTCTGTGTATTGAAAAGATGGTGACTACGAGAAAATCTGGTTGACAAAAGTGCTAGGGTCGACCCCGATACTATGATGGAAGATGTGGTACAAAACGAACCCTTGGACCACCACGGTGAAGACCCGACATCCCGCCAGGATCGGGTCAGCACTGAAGAAACGACATACCTAGAAAGCGAGGAAGAGTATGTCCGAGACGGTTACTACAAAGACGGCTACTACTACGAGAAGGATCCAGAACTGGTCCAAGTAGCCGAAGAACTGGTGGTCACTAAGGCCAAGCTTGCTGAGCAGGAGCGCGTCTCCGAAAAAATGCAGCGCATGATGGAGCGCCTCCAGAGCAAGTTCAGAGACCTAGGCGACTCGGACGAGGATGCCTTTGTTCCAGGTGGTGCTGATGCCACCATGCCGGATCCAGCCGCCGCTGGACCATCCAAAACTGCCCCTAACAAGGGCAAAGAAAAGGTTGGGGAGCCTGCACGCGCTAACGCCCCTGCACCTCCTAAAGGCGTGGATCACCAGGCCGACTGCCCCCCCCCCCCCCACGCGCAGAAGGTCTCTGGCGCTTCTAAGCCCAGGCGTCCTTCAGCCCCAAGGGGGCACTCTGTGCCTAAAGGGCCCGGTGCTAAGGCACCCAGGCCTAGGGGAAGGAACAACCGCCCCAGTGATTCCGTCAACCAGGACGGTCGGGCTGCGGAAACGCACTCCGAAGATAGCTGGTCCACGGTGGATCTAAGAAGAAGGTTGGAGGCCAAGTATGAAAAGGCCAAAGGAGAAAAGGCCCGGCCTCGCGGAGATGACCTGCGAAATCATCTTAATGACAAGGTCCGGGGACGTGACCTCCTGGAGAGTGATACAAAGAGGCTCGAGGAACAGATCGCTGCCTTGACCAAGCTGGTCCGGAAGCAAAGTGGGGCCCTGTCAGACTCCGAGGAGGAGGACCCGGAACCATGTATTCGGAGGATCGCGGAAACGTCCCTCCCGGATAACTTCAAAATGCCCCACATAGAATTATATGACGGTAGGACAGACCCGCGCACCCATCTAGCTAAATACAACAAAATGATGCAAGTGGCGCGCGTCAGTGAAGATGCCAAATGCATGTGCTTCTCACTCACCCTTACCAAGTCCGCGGAGGACTGGTGGAAAAGATTAGCTCTCGGATCCATCCACAGTTGGAAGGAGCTACAGTCCGCGTTCAGAAGGCAGTTCATTGCTGCCCGAGACCACGACATGGAAGTTTGTTCCTTAACCAACATCAAGTAGCTACCCAATGAGAACCTCAAAGCTTTCATTCAGAGAATGATGGAAGCTGCTGCAAAGACCAAGGTCAGCGATGACATGAAGCTGATCGCCCTTCAATCGGGCCTTACTGTCGGCTCCCTGCTATGGGGGGAAATGCAAAGGAGACGGGCAGAAACGCTGTCCGAATTCATGTCAAGAGCTCAGGGAATCATCAACCTTGAGGATGCCTACCAGTAGGCCTTTGGAGTTCCCCCAGCTCCCACGCCTTCCGTGACTGCGCCGAGCTTTGCTTCGCAAGCTCCCGCACCAGTCCTCACGCTTCCAGGAGCCCAATTCACTCCAAGTGTGTATGGGCCTTCCGCGTCTGCTCAGACGCCGAGTCAAACCCATTTCTCTGGGTACAGAGCTGTACAAACCGGATGTAGTATCGCTCCTGGCCTGCCGCAGCCGCAAGCGGAAGGCCCAGAATGAAATTTGAGCCAATCGCGGAGTAAACGAAGCAGAAGAAACTCCAACCGGGGAGACCATTCAAAGAAACCCCGGAAGGACTATGAGCCCAAGTTCACGGAGTATACCAGTTTGATAGACTCGCGAGAGAATGTCTATCGGGCGACCTGTAATATGGTCAACTACAGGAAACCCCTGAAAGTGTCTCACGGAGGAAGGCGTCCGCGAGACTCCAATAAGAGGTGTGAGTTCCACGGAGACGTGGGGCACACCACGAACGAGTGCCTTCAGCTGAAGGATGAGATCGAGTCCCTGGCAAGAGCGGGACACCTTGGTCAGTGGGTGAGGATACCCATAATCTATCCCGGACAGGGAGTAGTTCACGGAGCTGCATATTCTCCGGGACAAAGGGGGACCGCTAGCGCTCCTGGAGCTGGTCACCTCCAAGCTCCCGGGTCTCAGTTCCCAGCGCTTCCTGCTCCAACCGCTCTGGCACCCATTGCCTTGTTGGCTCCAGGACCTGGCAACCCATATCCGCCCGGCCTTGCTCCACCACCCATTGACGGACACGTAGCCACCATTTCCGGAGGACCGCACCTTGCCGGAAGCACCCGCAACTCCCAGAAAAGGTACTTGAGGGAGTTAGAACACACCGAGGAGATGTGCGCCTTGGTTCAATCACCTGCTCAACGTCCCCGAATGATGGACCTTCCCATCACCTTCACGGAGGACGACGCCCGACATGTGCACTTCCCCCACAACGATCCCCTCGTGGTGGAAGCCCAGATTGCCAATAAGAAGGTATCACGGATCCTTGTCGATAATGGAAGCTCCGTAAATATCCTCTTCAAAGCTGCCTTCCAGGCTATCGGATTAACCGAGACAGACCTGACCCCATGCCCCATCTAGCTTCAGGGGTTCAATGGGGATGCACTCATGCCATTAGGCAAAATTCAACTTCCAGTCACCCTCAGAGGAGAAAGCGACGCTTGCGCCTTCAAGCACTGCACGTTTGTAGTGGTCGACTGCCCCACGGCGTATAATGCCATCCTAGGCCAACCGGTCCTAATAGATTGTGGGGCCATAACCTCGATACGCCACTTATGCTTGAAGTTTCCATGCGATGATGGGCGTATCGGCACCCTCCGAGGAGACCAACGAAGTGCACGAAGCTGTTATAACGTCTCCGTCCGATCCGTCTACACGGTCCAGGAGACGGTTGCTGCCATTCCTTTGGCGGAAGACTTACCAGAAACTGGGGGTGCCCAAGGGGCGTACGTTGACGAACTCGACCCTAGAGTGGGGATCGAGAGAGCGATAGAGCCGATGGAGGAAGTTGAAGAGGTGATCCTCAACCCGGGAGATCCCACCAAAGTCATTCAGGTAGGGAAAAACCTCCCATCGGCCATTCGAGAAAAGATCGTGGCCACTGTGAAGAATAATCAGGATATCCTGGCATGGTCCCACGCTGATATGACGGGGATTAATCCCAATGTTGCGTGCCACGCACTCAACATAGACCCATCTGCAACTCCAGTTCGCCAAAAGAGGAGGCCGTTAGACCCAGTGAGGGCCGAAGCAGTCAAAGCTGAAGTGGACAAGTTGATGTCCATAGGCTTTCTCCAGGAGTCACACTATCCCGTGTGGTTGGCCAACCCGGTTCTGGTCCCGAAACCCAATGGGTCCTGGAGAATGTGCATCGACTTCACGGACCTAAACAAAGCCTGCCCGAAAGATTGTTTCCCTCTTCCGCGAATCGATCAGATGGTAGACGCTACTTCCGGGTATGAACTCTTGTCCTTCATGGATGCGTACTCCGGATACAACCAGATCAAGATGCATGTCGCGGACCAGGAACACACCAGCTTCCTCACGGACAAAGGTGTCTACTGTTACGTGGTCATGCCTTTCGGTTTGAAGAATGCTGGGGCGACGTACCAGCGTCTAGTAAACAGGATGTTCAAGGACCAACTGGGGAGGAACATGGAGGTGTACGTGGACGACATGTTGGTAAAATCCAAGACCTCCGGGGACCACAGTGATGACCTTGAGGAAGCTTTCGCCGTGATCCGAAAGTATGGAATGAAACTGAATCCGAAGAAATGTACTTTCGGGGTCTCGTCTGGGAAGTTCCTCGGTTTCATTGTCAGCTCCCGCGGAGTGGAGGCCAACCCTAAGAAAATTAAAGCATTCATGGATATGCCTTCTCCCCGAAAGCATAAGGACGTCCAAAGCATTACCGGAAGGATAGCTGCCCTCAGCCGCTTCGTATCCAAGGCCACTGACAAGTGTATCCCCTTCTTCAATGTGTTGCGAGGAAACAAGAAGTTCGAGTGGACCCCCGAATGCGAAGCAGCCTTCCAACACCTCAAGGAACATTTAACCCGAGCTCCCATTCTGTCCAAACATGTCGAAGGAGAGGCGTTGTTCTTATACTTAGCTGTGACAGAGCACGCAGTGAGTGCCGCTCTCGTCCGGGAAGATGGCCGTATCCAGCTCCCTGTGTATTACGTAAGCAAGAGGTTACTGGACGCCGAGTCCAGATATTCAATGATCGAAAAACTCTCCCTCTGCTTGCTAATTGCTTCGCGGAAGCTAAGGCCCTATTTCCAGGCGCACACCATCAAAGTACTCACCAACCACCCTCTCCGACAAGTCTTACAGAAGCCCGAGTCTTCTGGCAGATTGCTTAAATGGGCCATGGAACTGAGCCAATTTGACATCCACTACCAGCCACGTGTTTCCATAAAAGGACAAGCTCTTGCAGACTTTATTGTGGAATGCTCAGGAATGAATGACCTCCCGAAAGATCCTGTCCCGGAACTTCCCACATGGAAGGTCTACGTAGACGGAGCCTCAAATGAAAAAGGAGCTGGAGCAGGGGTCATCCTAATATCTCCCCAAGGACATCAGCTCCAGAGCGCCATCCGTTTCGCATTCCCAGCGTCCAACAACGAGGCAGAACACGAAGCCATGTTGGCTGGATTACAACTGGCCAGAGAAGTCGGAGCCCAAAAAATCGAGGTATACAGCGACTCCCTACTTGTGGTAAACCAAATATCCGGGGAATACCAGACGAAAGGCGAAAAAATGGCTGCCTACGTGTCTCTCTCCCGCGGCCTCTTGCAGCATTTCAAAGGCTACCACATCCGCCAGGTCCCCCGGGACCAGAACTCACTCGCGGACATGCTGGCCAAGCTTGCAACAGACCCGGAGATTGAACAATATGGCCTAGTGCCCATCGGGCACTTAGAAGCACCTAGTACCGAGACACAGAGGGTAAATGCCATCATCGACCATTCCCATTCCTGGATAGGACCCATCCTCAGATTTCTCACCACCGGAGAGCTCCCCACTGATAAGGCTGACGCAAGAAAGCTCCAGTATCAAGCTCCCCGATACGTGGTTATGGATGGAAAGCTTTACCGCAGGGGGTTGTCCATACCCTTCCTTAGGTGTGTTGCTGGAACCGAAGTCAGCGCCATCATCCATGAGGTTCACGGAGGCTTCTGTGGCGACCATACCTCCGGGCTGAGCCTCTCCAAAAAGATCCTTCGACAAGGATACTTCTGGCCCATCATGAAGAAGGATTGTGTGGATTATGTCAGAAAATGTGAGCAATGCCAGAGGTATGCCAAGGTTCCGCGAGCGCCTTCTACGGAAATTACCTTAATGACCAGCCCCTGGCCGTTCGCCGTCTGGGGCATTGACCTAGTAGGTTCCCTTCCAACTGGAAGGGGCGGAGTGAAGTATGCCATAGTCGCGGTAGACTACTTCACCAAATGGGCTGAAGCTGAACCTATGAACATGGTCACGTCTAAGAAGGCACTGGACTTTGTCATCAAGAATATAGTGTGTCGTTTTGGGCTTCCACGAAAAATTGTGTCCGATAACGGGAAGCAATTTGATAGTGAACATTTCACGAACTTCTGTGCTTCGCATGGAATCATCAAAAGCTTTTCCGCAGTCGCCAGACCCCAGGCTAATGGGCAAGTGGAGGCAGTAAACAAAATCTTAAAGACCACGTTGAAGAAAAAACTCCAAGCCTGCAAGGCTCACTGGCCGGAAGAACTTCCGCGAGTACTTTGGGCCTATCGCACAACAGAGAGAACTTCGACGGGGCACACGCCTTATTCCATGACCTTCGGTTGCGAGGCCGTCATCCCAGTAGAAACTATGATCCCCTCTCACAGGCAGGATACCTATGACCCTACCCGGAACCACGCCCTTCTCCAGGAGTCCCTGGACATGATAGAAGAGCTCCGGGAGCAGTCGCAGGTCCAACTAAAAATGTACCAAGGCAAGATAGCCCGACACTTTAACACAAGAGTCAAGAGCCGTACATTCGAAGTTGGGGATCTTGTCCTACGGAGAGTATTTCCTGCTACGCAGGATCCGGGAGTGGGAGTCCTCGGACCCAACTGGGAAGGCCCCTATGAAGTCCGAGAAAAAGTGGGCCATGGGACGTATCACTTAAAGAGACTCGACGGATCTAAAGTCCCGCGCGCCTGGAACGCGGAGCACCTCCGTCGTTACTATCAGTAGGCTTCGGACTATCTAGTCGAAAGTCCTTGGTGGACGTAGCAAAAGTGTAAAATGTGGAGATAATCCTCCCCGCTGTAAAACACATGTCTCAGGCTAATTTAATGAAACACGGAGAGGTTCACTCCGCTTTTACTGCATTTTTTATCCCTGTGTTCAAGGCTGCGTTTCAACAAGTGACCACGCGGTCCGGAGACGTCCGGACCCCACGCTCACTTGGGGGGGGTATACATGGCTAAGGCATAGCCATACGCCCCTTGAACAAAATATACGCAGAACACCACTCGTATGCTAGCATTTTTTAAATTGTTAAGCTTAGGTTAATTTGTTATTTCCATAAACATACTTGCATTACGTGTCATGTGCGCATTATGTGTTTTTGTCATAAACATACTTGCATTACGTGTCATGTGCGCATTATGTGTTTTTGCCATAAACATACTTGCATTGCGTGTCATGTGCGCATTATGTGTTTTTGTGAAAATTGCCATTGAAATTCCTGCCATTATGCATCATGAAAATAATCTCCTGTAGCCCAGCAATGAACAGGACTGGGGGTTGGGGCACATTCAGAGAGCTACGCCGAAACACCCCCAACTCTCTGACAAGTCCTTTGCAGAATACTCCGCGACCGCTGTAGAGCTTTGCTTCGCAAGCTCCAGCTCCGGGTCCCGCAAGGCAAAAGATGGCAAGATCCGCGACCGTTGTAAGCCTTGCTTCGCAGGCTTCAGCTCCGGATCTCACAAAATAATGCATGGCGAGCTCCTCGACCACTGTAAGTTTCAGCTCCAGGAGCAGACATGGTCGATCCCCCACTCACAGCAGGCCTTGCTTCGCAAAGCCCCTGCTCCGGGATCACACCTGGTGGGCGTGGCAATTTCCCCGACAGCAACGAGCCTTGCCTCGCAGGGCTCCATGCCAGGTCCCTGAAGTCAGCCACCATGAGGTTCGCAACGACAGTTAGTTTTGCTTCGCAAAGATCTAACCTTAAGTCTAGCGACGCTCACCAAAAGAACTCCCGTTCTGAGCCATGAAACGGCTCACCTTAGCAATCCCAGCGAACAGTATGACTACAAGTCCCGGGATTGGCTATTTGCCTTAGGAAAGCTAAAATACGGTGAAAGGAGTCTGGCCGTTGGAACCAGGAAACCTTCGTAACCTAGAAACTACGTGGGAAAAGACATCAGCCGTTAAAGCTTCAAGTTGGAAGTGCATAGGTTCTGGCCGTTGGAACCAAAACCTCACGCGCCCCTACGGCAGTTTCTACCGTATAAAAGTCTACCCTAAGCGCAAAGTTAAATAAAGAACTCGGCAGAAAAGAAAGGAGAATGCTATAATTATGGCAAATATGTCTGCAATGAGAAAAGAGTACAAGGAGCTTCGCCCCAAAGAAAAACTCAAATGAAAAATAATTAAATATAAGGCCCCTTCAAGCATTGGGGGTGGCAGCAGTGTCCGCATCCAAGGCCTCGAGGTCAGCGGTTTCAACTGGGGCTGGCGGAGTCGACTCATTGGAAGGCGGAACGTCATCACGGGCAGGTTCAGAGGTCCCCGCCTCTCCGGGATCTCCTGCCTCAGGGGCTCCGGCAGGTTCGTCAATGTTGTAAGTTTGGACGTACACCTCCGGGCCTTGATCCCACACCTGTAGCTTCTCCCTCATGGCGTCGGCATCCTCTCCCAGATAGCCTAGTACCTCCGGGTTCATTTTCCAGAGTTGATGCATGAGGACCACGTGCGATATATTAATCGTCCTGTTCAGTACCACCTCGGCATCCTCCTTCTCCTTCAAGCGCTCCGCCTCGGAAGTTGCCAGCTTTGCCTCCGCCACAGCTAATTGATCTTTTAGTTTTTCCACCTCGGTCTTGGATGCATCCCGCTCTCCCTTAAGAGAATCAATCTCCTTACGCTGCATCTTATTCTGGTTCAGCACGGATTGCTTCTCGGTCACATGCCCCCTGGCGGTGAATTGCAAGGCTCCGATCTCTTTATCCTTCTCGGCGAGCCCCAACTCCAGCATAGACACGAGATCCCTACTCCTCTTATGAAATTGCTCCTCCTCGTGCAGCTTGTTCTGAAGAGTGGCATATTCCTCTTGCCGCTTAAGGAGGAGATCATTTTTCAATTGCAAGCGGGCTTCCAAGGTATCCTTCTCCACCCTGGTTTGGGATAGCTCTTCCCGGAGCTTGGAGTTTTCGGCCTTCAAGTCATCCGACCGTTGTTTGAACTCAGTCTCTGCACTGGCCCGGTACTCCCGGTATTTGGCAAGATATTTCTTCTCCGCCTCTTCCTCAGCCGTGCGTCGGGCCTGGTCAATCTTCTCCGAAGCCTCCCCCCTTGTGCTCTCGACCTGTTGGGTCAGTTTCTGCTTCTCCGCCTCCAAGGCCTGGCGAGCCACCTGGCTCTCCTCCAGCTGAACCAGAACTGCACCCACCTCCCGGAACGAGCGTTCCGCGATTAGAGAAGCCTGCATGGAAAGACAACAGAATGAGTTAAGCAGAACCAAATGTGCTAAGACAGATGATCCCAAAGCTTAACTGGCGGCTTACCCCGGACAATTGTTGCTTCACGGCATGTGTCAGCAACAGCGGATCCTTACTGCTACTGATGGCCCATTTCTCAGAATTGAGCTCGCACAAGCTCAGGGCCATGTCCTCCATCATCTCCGCTCCGAACGGCGCCAATGCACGTCCGAGCCTAGGCACCAGCCTCTTCTCCAAGGCTGGGCCATCCAAAACCGCCCCAGCCGGGTGAAGCGACCTCACCCCCTCAGCCAACTCAGCTCTCTTCACGTCAGACAAGTTGTCTGTCCTTCCCTGAGTAATGGCCTTCTCAGCCTCCAACCGCCTCTTCAAAAAATTATCGGCCCGTCTTACACCCTCCAGGAGGGCAGCGGGGAAATGGGTTGGTTTCTGCGGGAAGTGGAACTTCAGGCCAGGCAGAGGAAGGTTTGTTTGCTGAGAAGAAGGAGACCCCGAAAGGGTGGACTCCCTTTGGGCTGGAGGAGGAGGCAGACGGGGTACTAAGGCCCCGGTCTATTGTTGTTGCTGGTGTTGCTGTTGTTTTTGCTGCTGCGGCGGCGGAGGTGACTGCCGTTGCTGATGTTGTTGCTTTTGCTGCTACGGCAGCGGAAGTAATTGCCTTTGTTGTTGTTGCTGGTTTGGATGTTGTTGTTGCTGCCGCTGTGGCGTTGGTGATTGTCTCTGTTGTTCTTGTTGCTGCTGTTGTTGTAGTTGTGGTTACTGTCGTTGCTGTTGTTGTTGCCTTCGACCAGGAGAAGAGTGTCTAAGGCGTTTCTTCTCGGCGCCCTCAGCATCCCCTCCAGGACGCTTGCTCACCCCAGTCGTCTTCACGGGGAACACAAGCCCTTCCCCGTCGCTGCTACTACTCGAGTTCGCCATGGGCTCGGGAGGCCCCTTGGCAGGAGATCTCTCCACCGCCGAAGACACATGCGCCTCGCCACCTGTCTTCTTGGATGTGGCAGCTTTACCTCCCCTACCGGCTCCGGCTTTTCGTCCTTTCCCCTTGGACGGATCTTGGCTGGTGGCGGCTTTCTTGATGAGTAAGGTAACTCTCCCCAACATCTTGGCTTCGGGAAATTCTGCAAGAAACGTACGAAGCAAGGTTAACGAACCAGCAAGCAATGTGAAAGAAGATAAGCAGAAGACAAGACAATCAGCAACATAAAAGCATAAGCAAGTCCGCCAGCGAGGAACAAGAAAAAGAAAAGTTTGAAAGGGACGACCATGCACGAGAAACGTGGATGGCCTTCCCCGAGCGAAACAAAACACCGCTTCCTGCTCCAGGAAGCTCCCGTACTCCTTGAAGTCCGGGAATGACATGCTGAGGGAAGAAGGGTCAACCATGACGACACCTTCTGGCAGACTACCGTCACTCAGACACCCGAGGAGCTCATCTACCCTATCGCAATATCTGTCAAAGGGTATCCTACGCGGATCTAGCCTAAGGAAGCAGGGATCAAACCCCATCTGAGAGGTCCAGGAAACCTCAGACAGGCTGGGGGTGTAGATCAATCGAAAACTAGTCTTACCTCTCCCGGAGGTACCAGCCCCCGGAGTCCCTTCGTTGGGGTAAGCTGCGGCGTGGCGAGCCTCGATCTCCTCTTCCTCCGGCAGGGGGTCGGGGAACCTCTCCGCCCAACTAGGGGATAAAGTATTCTCGTCCCGGGCTGCTTGGCTGATCACCTTGGACAACTCCAGGGCAATCTGCTCTCGGATGTCAGCTGACACCTGACTTTGCCCCCGTCCACTCACTGGCTCGATGTTTTGGAAAGAAGCGAGTAGCCCATACTCCCTCAAAGATTCGGAGGTCACAAGTCCCTCCACTTTCAACTCTTCCTCCGAGAGCCCTTCGTAGAACTTTGACCTCCTTATCATCTCCGCACAGCGAGGTGTACGCGGAACGACTTCTGCAAAATCCAAATACAAGAATTTGAGATCCTCCCGAAAGGCGAATCAAACGTAAAGAAACAAAGTTGAAAAGGAGAGGAAGGAGCACTTACCAGGGACTTTGAAGTCCAAAGATAGGGCTGGCACCCTCTTCAGTGGGAAGCCAGTCGTCAGGAACCAGTACTCCCAGAGGTCTGGAACCCTCGCGGTATAACAGGTGGGAAACATCACGTCCGGGTGCCTCTCCAGCCTGTAAAATCCCACCTTGTCTGGATGACCTCTCATGGGCTGAGACTTCAACCCGTAGAAGTACAGCACCTCCTCCGGGGTAGGAGCTTCCAGGTTCCGGGACTTGCAAAAGATGAACCACCCCGCTAGGAGCTTGTAGCTGGGGGGAATCAACTGGAAGGGGGCAATCCCCGCCTTCACACAGAAATTGGCAAAGTAACTTCTTAGGGGCAAGTGCGCCCCACACACTATGTGTGCCCAGCTCCAGGCACCAAAACCCTCGTGGCTCTGACTAGCCGACTCGCCCAGCACCGACAGACGGTGCCACATCAGGCCTGGGATGTTCTTCAGGCCTGCCTCTGAGGAGTACAGCTCCAGCATACCGTAGTTCCTGAACAGGTTCGGCTTCTGGTCCATCTCCCAGATTGAACTATTGGTAGTCGGTGGGCTAGCCGCGACCACTTTTGTCTTTCCTTTCCCCTTTGCGCCGGCGACAGGAGAACCCTTCTCCTGGGCAGAATCAGCCTCTACCACAGCGATGAGTTGTTCCTTTGAGATGTTCGTCACTGAACAAAAGAAACAAAGAAGAAAACACTCTAAGCAGTCAGCACCCTTGTCATACCCTAGTGGTATCAAAGGCGTCGGGGAGACCCTCCCCGAAAACTGCTTGGAGAGGCTCCCACCGAGCTTGCCGAGGGGTTGGCACCATGCCACCCGAAGGGCAGCAAGGAACCAAACTCAGACTCCGAGCCTAAGCCCGCCGAGAGAAGTGTTTTTCTAGAAAAAGACACCCTAAAGGCGTTCATGCTTATGCCCTAAAACAGCAAACCAGAACAGCGCAAGCAAGACAAGGAACGACTTTCCAAACGCAAAACGTCAAAGCATGCAAAGAGATTACTTATCGACTCACATCAATCGCATGCCTATCAAAGCCCTATTCACGCATGCACATAGGCGATACTGGCAGAAAACTCAACTCTAACAACTACCAACAACCTTAGGTTTGGGAAGAAAGAGCAAAGTAGAAATACTTACTGGTATTCGGGTAGTTGAAGGTTGAAGAAGTAACCGGATCACTGCACAGCACGATCGCGAGAAGTAAAAGCTGCAAAGACGAACGGCGATTCAAACCCTGAACTTCGGCGAATAAACCCACTGCCAAATCAAAAGAAAAGTTTCTAGATTCCTTACCAAAAGAAGTGGCAAATTCGAAGGAATGGAAGCTTGGAAGCCTGAGAGTTCGAAGGTTTGAAAATCTGAAAATCCGAAAGATAGAGAATTTGAAAGCGTAAAGAGGAAGAAAGGTCCGTTCCCTCATTTTTATAGCAGGAAAGAAGTCGTTTCAAATTCCTCAAATGGACGGTCCCGATCTTCCCATTCCGTGTGCATCAGATCCAACGGCTGGAGATGAAGCGACGATCCTATTTATGACTCCTCGGGTGGGAATAAAGTATTTATTTCCCATCATTATACCACCTCGGGCCCGGTGTACCATTAAAAACCGTCAAATCGTTACTCAGATGCCTGACGCACGCATACTCAACCAGTCGCCTCACGCACACGTCTTGGTCGCAGAGCCATTCCCGGCATGACGCGTGGCCCTTGCCGCACTTGAGTACTTGAGTTCAAACAGAAGAAATTTCCTTTCTTTTTCATACTAACACTCAGGCGGGAAAAGAGGAACCCTTCCAGGAACACAGGAGGTGGCCCCTCGCCTAATCTAAGAAACCGGAATACCCGGAGGACTGTACAAGCTCCCGGATCTCTCAAAGCTCCGTGACCTTGGGGGGTAAATGTTATCCATATTTCCGGATAGCGTTTAGATGGATATCCTCGGGGAAGCAGAATTATCAATGTCTTTCACGGTAGGTGACCAGAGCTCGCGGAGGGACAGAAAGGCTTCGCCTCTCCCGTTTAGTGTCCGGATTACTCTTTCAAGCAAACGCGACGCGGAAGCACGTCAACTCTCCCGGACTCCCGAAGGGGTATCTTTCGGGGAAGCTCCTTCCAGGAGAAGCTCTTCAAGTGGTCTTCGCGGAAACAATTCCGTGCCTCGCACGGAACAAGACCAAGCGGTCGAGTCATGGAGGAGGCATAGTTGGAATGATATCCACCTGACACAGAATCCCGCCTGACACGCCCGACAGGTCAAAGCCGCACACATCCCAGCACGCCTAAAAGTACTATTTCGCCTACTGTTCCGCTGACAACTTGGAAAAGACAGTTGCATTTGTGCATTCCCCATACTTTCACGTAAATATACATACATAGAGCCTGGTAGCCAGGTGACTACGGTAATTGTATCCCCTATTTATGGCTGGTGTAATTAAGACTCATGTGAGTAGAGAAAAACCCTAATCCAAAACCCTAGCTATAAAGACCCCCTCATTTTACAATAGGGGGGACGGCCAACAAATCACATAGCAAGAACTCTACTAAAATCTCTCTAGCTTCATCTTCTCCAAGAGAACCCGAGAGAAACACTGTGAGGTTGTGAGTTCCTTATACACCAGCTGTTTGATTGTTATTCTCTACAAGTATAATAACATCGACTCGTGGACTAGGGCTCGTTAACGCCTGAACCACGTAAAAACACTGTTTGTTTATTTACATTTCTGCATTTTTATAGCTCTTGTCTTTTTATTATTCCGTTCGTATTCGTTTCCGAAAAACTCGGTAAACAGTTAGCATGTTTACTCTTTGTTCTTCATTAGTGCAAAAACATAATATTATTTGTGTAAAATGTGTCATTAAATTGTACACATCTATGCTTAGAACAAAAATATTATGTTTTGCCTTATAAATAATGTTCATTGATTTATTTTTTATTTCATTAGATTGATTTACACTAAATGATTTGAAATTATAATTTTGAAAAGTGAAGAAAAATCCTATCTTTTTAGAAGTAATTTGTGCTTAAAATTATAAATCTATTTGGAAAATAATAGTTTGAATTATTTTAACTATCACTAAAACTTTGGAATCAATATACTAATAAGTATTATTAAACTTACATTTTGTGGATTCTAGTTTCTTAATAATCTTTTCTTTTAACACTAATTTTCAAATCATTATTGGTTTATTTTTATTCTCTTAAATAGCTTTATTTTCAATCTTTTATTTTATGTTCATAACATTAAAACTCATCAATCTTTGGAGCTAGGTTAGAATTTATTAATTTTGGTTTAAAATAATTTTCTTTTTTATTTTAGACAACTCCTTTGGGTTCGATCTCGTGCTAACACGAACACTATATTCCATATACGATTCGTGCGCTTGCGAGTATAAGTTTTTAAAACATACCCGTTTTGGGTCCATCAATACATTTTTGGGTTTTTAACTATTTTAAACTATGTTGGGATCCCATGTAGGGTAGTCAAACTCTTTTAACGAAATGGTTGACTTTTCACTGAAATTTTTAGTACCTAAACTTGTGGTTAATTTTAATTACACGATTTAAGCCCAAATGGCTCATTTAGCAAGTTACGCACTATTTAAATTACATAGTGTAACGGTCCTGGGTTAGGTGGGCGTTACAAGTACAGCCGCCAGAGGCTAGGACCAGATGGGAATCCCTTTTATGAAAGGTTTAGAAAATAGAGCTCTCTAGTATTTTAGGGTAATGAAGATCTGGCAAAGGCCTGTGCCACGTATATCTTTCATGAGAATGCCCGAATGTGGTGGGAAGTGATATCCCATACTTGGAACGTGAAAACCATTGATTGGAAAGAGTTCAGAATTATATTCAATGAAAAGTACTACAATGATGCAATTACGATTGCAAAGGCAAAGGAATTCAGTAAGCTGCTACAGGGAAACATGTCAGTGACCGAGTATGTACTGAGGCTTGATAGATTGGCCAAGTTTGTTGTAGACTTGGTACCCACGGATGGGACAAGGAAGGAAAAGTTCCTTCAAAGGTCACAGCCAATAATAGCCTAAGACGTCCGAATTACCACCGTGCCTGGAGTGACAACATATACCCATATGGTAGAGAAAGCCCTTACTCCATAGGGCGCAGAGAACAAAATCTGGCACGAGAATGCAGCCAGGAGAATCACAAGGAGGATGAGACCTCCATTTGTGGGCTCTGGTAGGGGCGGAGGCCCTAGTGGCCAGAAAATGAAGGCTCCAGACACTTTTTCAGCTTCAGGCTCCAACACGAGCCATGTGGTATACATATAGGCCGCCAAGGCGGCTATGAGGTCTAGAGGGCTTACCTTGAGTGTGCTAGGTGCAGAAGGCGCCATGTGGGAGAGTGTCGGGCAAAGGCCTGCTTTCTGTGCGGGGTAGTAGGACATTTGAAGAAAGACTTCCTGAGAGTGAAGAAAGAGGAACCAAAGAAAGCAGACAGCTTGACTCCAGGTCAAGTGTTCGCGTTGACACAAGCAAAGGCCGAGGCTAGTCCCTCAGTAGTGACGAGTCAACTTTCTAGTGCTGGAACCTTTTACACTGTTTTGATTGATTCTGGTGCTACACATTCCATTGTTTCTAGTAAGATAAATTATAGACTGTGTAGGCCATGTGATTATTATACTGTGGGTTTTGGAACTTTATTCCCCACTAGGGAGCTAGTAGTTTCCAGGAGATAGGTTAAATCACTACCAATGATAGCGGATGTGTAACGTCCCAAATCCGCTAATAAGGCTTAGTGCCTTGATTAGCATGTTGGGAGGGAAATGATTGATTTAGTTATGTTATTATGTGGATTAAAGGATTATGTGATTAAACATGCATGTTTAGGTGAATTAAATATGCATGTGGGCCCATTTTGGTTAATAGGGGCATATTTGTAATTTTGGCCTGTTGAAGGCATAATCGTGATTATGTGTGTGTTATGAATGAAACCACTGTATTGTGGAGATATATTTGTGATGTGTGATCTAAGAAAATTCTAGGGAGCAGAATAGTCGCAACGGGGTCAAATACCCAGCTCGGGGTGAGCCTTGGGGCATTATGAGAACATAGAATGTGTTTGGGATTTACCAGGTAACTATTGGTAACACTCTAGAGTAATTGATATTGGGGAGAAATTTAAATGGGAAAAAATGGCATTTTTGCAAGAGAATGAGTAAAATACTATGATGCCCTTGAGGATAGTATAGGTATTTAGTTAGAAGGAGGGGCAAAAGGGTAAATTGGCTTGAGGAAAGGTGAGTGATGGCTGAGAACATGGTGGTACATTCTAAGCCTTTCCTCTCTCTCTCTCTCTCCACTCTTAACACTTAGACTTTTAGAGGCTCTCTAGAGAAAACCAGGAACTAAGATAAAAGGAAGTTGATTTTTGAGGATTAAGGGAGGAATTCAAGCTAGAAAGTGGAGCTAAGAAAGCTTGAGGTCGTTTTGTACAACTGAGGTAAGGATTCCACCCTTAAATTATGAGTTTGTGATGACACTTATAGTAAAGGTTTTTGAAGTTTTTATCTTATGTGTGAATCTTGAGATTTGGGGTAGTTTTGACCTAGTTTATAGGTTATAAATGTTGTTTATGTTGCTGTGAGCTGGTTTAGGGGTTTGATTTGCAGAAAAATGAGGGTTTTGGTAAGAAATTTTTTAGGATTTTCTGGTTGAAGTCGCAGGAAATTTTGGGTTTTGGGCTCGAGTCGTGGCCCTGTTCTTCACGCACCGTGGTCCGTGTGTGCAAAGAGGCTTGGGGAGCCTCTAATTTTGCCTAGGCAGGGCGCGCTGTGGCCCGTGTTCCCTAGAAGAAAGCCCCAAAGCTCTCTAACTTGTAGCATGTCGCGGCCCTAGGGGCTAGCCGCGGCTCAAATTAAGACCAAAATAGGACTTTAAGCTTGGGAACCCAAATCTAAAGGCTCGAGAAGGATTCTACTACCTGGTTCAGAAGGATTCTAGGTCCCGAAGGCTAGAATACTATTTTGAAGTTCTTAATTGATTTAGGGCTTGGTGGATGTTTATTTATTGATGCGTTATGACTAGGTTTTACGCCAAGGCTCGAGATTAGAGGATCGCGCTCGGGATCACACTATATAGCCAGCTCGGGACACAGGTAAGAAAACTGTTTGTGCCCGTAGAGCAGGGCATGGCCCTATTATTTATGTTTAATGTGTGTGTGAATATTTGTAGTTGGTATGCTATGTTTTCATAATTATTAATGATCAGTCAAGGCCGGGAACGACAAAGGCTGGGGATGGCGAAGGCCAGGATCGGCTTAAAGCATGATGAATGCAGGCCGGTAGTGTGAGACCCTCTAAGGGTGTTGTACTCACCCGCTCGGTTAAGACCATGAACCCAGTGCCTGGTAAAGCACCTAGGTCGGCATAGGTCGCTATGTGATTAATCTGCTATTTGTTTAAGTTGTGTATTATAGGATTGAGTTGTCTTATGCTATGTGAGAAGTTTTCATGCTAGGCCTTGGCTCACGAGTGCTCTATGGTTCTGGTAAGGGTAAAGGAAAGGCCGACCAAACATGAGTTAGAGGGTATGGAGCGGCGCGTACATGTTCGACCTGCCAAGCTACCACAACCAGGGTTGTTTTGAGGAACATGCTGTAAAGAGTTGATTTTGTCGCTTAGGTCGACTATACCTTGACTTTTGAATTTTAAATACATTTTGAAACAGTATTGGGATCCCAATGTATCACTTTTATAACTTTAATGGATGTCCAAACCTTTTGTACCTAATTCTCATTAAATGAGTTTTATTTCGATTTAATCACACTTTTCAACTTGAAACCTCGATTAGCGAGTTAATGGCACATTTTAAAATCACATGATAATGGCTCTAGGGTAGTAGGGCGTTATAGAATGGCAGAGAGTTGTCAGTTGATTTTATTGAGTTAGTTATGAATGGCTTTGACATGATTTTAGGTATGGACTAGTTGGCTAAATATGGGGCAACTATAGACTGCAAGAAGAAGATGCTAACCTTTGAACATGAGGATGAGGCTCCCCTTGTTTTTGTTGGAACTATGCATGGACTCTGTGTACCTATGATATCAACATTGAGAGCTAGAGACCTTTTGTGAGGTGGTTGCATAGGATTCCTAACCAGTGTGGTGGATAACACCCAGGTCGTGCCAGTGGAACTAGATACTAGACTAGTCTGTGAGTTTCTGGATGTGTGTCCAGAGGATTTGCCAGGGTTTCCGCCACACATAGAGATAGATTTTTTATTGAACTGGCACCAGGGATAGAACCAGTGTCTAAGGCACCGTACAGAATGGCCCCAGTAGAGTTGAAAGAATTGAAGGTACAATTACAGGAGTTGTTAGAGTTGTGTTTTATTAGGCCCAATTTCTCGCCATGGGGCGCACCAGTTCTATTTTTAAAGAAGAAAGACAGTTATCTAAGGATGTGTATTGATTACAGAGAACTGAAAAAGTTAACCGTAAAAAACAAGTACCCATTGTCAAGGATAGATGACTTGTTCCATCAATTGCAAGGCAAGACTGTATTCTCAAAGATTGATCTTTGATCTGGTTATCACCAACTGAGGATCAAGGAGGAAGATATACCGAAGACTACCTTCCGCACCAGATATAGGCATTATGACTTCCTGGTCATGTCATTTGGTTTGACTAATGCCCCATGAGCTTTTATGGATCTGATGAATAGGGTGTTCAAGGATTATCTTTATTGGTTTGTGATCGTCTTCATCGATGATATTCTAGTTTACTCTCAGTCGGAGGAAGAGCATGAGTAGCATCTCAGGTTGGTTTTTACAGAGCTTGAGGGAACACAAGCTGTATGAAAAGTTCAAGAAATGTGAGTTCTGGTTACAACATGTGACTTTACTTGGTCACATTGTCAGTAGAAATGGAATCAAGGTGAACCCAGCTATGATTGAGGCATTCAGAGATTGGCCAAGGCCGAGGAATGCTTCAGAGATTAAAAGTTTCCTTGGATTGGCAGGTTATTACAAGCCCTTTGTGGAAGGTTTCTCAAGGATTGCTACCCCACTAACAGAACTGACACGCAAGAGCCAGAAGTTTTCCTGGTCAGATAGGTGTGAGAATAGCTTCGAGGAGTTGAAGCGGCAATTGATTACAACTCCAGTACTGAGTCTACCAATAGATCAAGAGAAGTTTGTGGTTTCTTGTGATGCCTCGAGATAGGGTTTGGGTTGTGTTCTTATGCAGGCAGGGAAGGTGATTTCTTATGCATCATGTCAGTTGAAAGAATATGAACAAAGATACCCTACGCATGATTTTGAGTTAGCAGCGGTGGCCGTTGCACTAAAGGTATGTAGGCATTACCTGTATGGGGAGAAGTGTGAGATATACACTGACCACAAAAGCCTGAAGTATTTCTTCACACAGAAGGATTTGAACATGAGACAGAGGCATTGGTTAGAGCTAGTGAAGGATTATGACTGTGAACACCTGTATCATCCAGGGAATGCCAACGTGGTGGTAGATGCCTTAAGCTGGAAAGTTCATAGACAATTATGCAGTTCGAGGCACATGTCCAAGGAATTGAGAGAGGATATGACCAGAGCAGGGATACAGTTATTGGTGGGCCAATTAACCAACATCACCCTGCAGTCTACTCTTCTAGAGAGGATAAAGCAAAGTCAATTGAATGATCCACATTTGATGAAGATTAAAGGGGGTCCTAGCTGGAGTGGCTAGGGACTATACAGTGTCAGGTCTGGGTTTATTGAGATACAAGGGTCGGATTTGTGGTCCGATGGATGTTGTTATCAAACAGGAGATTCTAGATGAATCTCATACTTCCCCTTACTATTTGTATCCAGGCACCACGAAGATCTATCAAGATCTAAAGACTTTATATTGGTGGCCTGGGATGAAGAGGGATATAACCGAATATATGGAAGTGCTTGACGCGACAGCAGGTCAAGGCTAAGCATCAGAGACCAGCAGGGCTATTACAGCCTTTCGATATCCCGAAGTGGAAGTGGAAGGACGTCACAATGGATTTTTTTGTTGGGTTTCCCAGGACAGTGGGTCAACACAATTCAGTGTGGGTTACTGTGGATCGATACACCAAATCAACTCACTTTCTACCAATGAGGATTACTTATACAGTTGACTAGTACGCAGATCTCTATGTGAGAGAGATGGTGTGTCATCATGGGGCTCCAAAGTCTATAGTATCATATCAGGACCCCACATTTACTTCCAACTTTTGGGGAAGTTTACAGAAAGCTATTGGTACACAGTTGAAATTTAGTACAGCTTATCATCCTCAAACAGATGGTCAGTCTGAGAGGACAAATTAGATACTGGAAGACATGCTTTAGGTATGCGTTTTGGACTTTGAAGGGTCCCAGAGTAAGTATTTGTCTTTGATATAATTTTCCTACAAACACAGCTACTAGTTAACCATTAGAGTGGCTCCTTATGAGATGTTGTATGGTAGGAAGTGTAGATCGCTCATTCACTTGGATGAGATGGGTGAAAGAAAATACTTAGGTCCTAAAGCAGTACAGAGGACCAGTGAGGCTATTGAAAAAATTAGAGCTCGGATGCTCACGTCTCATAGTAGGAAAAAATGTTATTCAGATCTGAAGCACAAGAACGTGGAGTTCCAAGTGGGAGACTATGGGCTTGTTTGTTATTGTTTTCTGTTTTTTGTTTTCAAAATTGTGTTCTCAGAAATGAGAACAGAAAACTGTTTTTGTAGATTTTAAAAAACAAGAGGTGTTTGGTTAATATTTTCTAAAAACATTTTTTTAGTTTTATTTTTTTAAAATCTTAAATAAAAAATTAACAAATATATTTACAAATAGAAAAATATTTTAAAAGTTTGCAATAAATAATGAGATAAAATAATTTAAAAGAAAAAATGATGAAAAATAAGAAGTGAGAAAATTTGAGAACAACAGAAAACAACTTTTCCTTGTTCTCAAAATTTTCTGTTTTTTGTAACTTTGTTTTTAAAAATTGTTTTCTGAAAACAATGCCAAACACCCACACTTGTTTTCAAAAAACAGTTTTTAGCTTTTAAAAACAAAAAACAGTTTTTTAGTTAAGGTGCCAAACATCCCCTATGTTTTCCTTATAGTTTCACCATTGGAAGGGTTGAAGAGGTTTGGGAAGAAGGGAAAGTTGAGCCCTAGATTTGTAGCACCTTTTGAGATCCTGGAGAGGATTGGTCAGGTGGCCTATAAGCTGGACTTACCTCTGGCATTGTTAACAGTGAACAATGTGTTTCATATTTTGATGCTTCAGAAGTATGTATAATATGACGCTCATGTATTGAGTTACGACGATCTAGAGCTGCAGCCAGACCTATCCTATGAGGAGCAGCCATTCCAGATATTAGACAGGAAGAACAAGGTCTTGAGGAATAAAACCGTACCTTTGGTTAAAGGTATTATGGATGAACAACAAGGTAGAGAAGGGGACTAAGAAATTGGAGTCAAATATGTGGGATCAGTATCCCAAGCTATTCAGGTAAAATTTCGAGGACGAAATTTCTATAAGGACAGGATAATTGTAACATCCCAAATTTGCTAATCAAGCTTAGTGCCTTGATTAGTGTGCTGCTAGGGCATAAATGGATATTATGTGTATTTTGCGATTATCTATGTATGATTATGTGATTTACATGAGTTATATTACAATATGATTTTTTATGCATGTTGAAGTGTATTTAATATGCATGTGGGCCCGTTTCTTATTAGAAGGGTATTTTCGTAATTTTAACATGTTCAGGGTATATTTGTAAATCTATGTGATTTGTGATTGAAACCACATTATTATGTGGATATATTTGGGTTACTTGGCATGAGACGATCCTAGTGAGAAAGTTACCAGAAAAGTCACAACGGGATTAAATAACCGGCTCGGGGTGAGCCTAAGGGTATTTTGGTAATTTAGTACATTACCAGGGTCTATTGGGTAATGGGAAATTATTTGATGAGTATTTGGGTGTAATGGATTTAATTGGGAAATTAGATTGTTAATTAAGGATTAGTTGGGAAATGGTGGCAAAGGACCAAAATTCCATTGGTTTGGTTAAAGGGGCATTGGTTTGGGTAAGGGCAAATTGGTCATTTTGACCCTTGGGCTGAGTTAAGTTGGACAAAAGCTTAGCACTTTGGCTCATTTACGTGACTCTCTATCTCTCTCTTGGTTACCCTCTTGGAAGGGTTTTGGAGCTAAGGAGCAGCTTGAGCTCTCACTTGGAATTTAGAGATTTGAAGGGAGAATTTAGGGCTGGGGAAGCAAAGATTGAAGCTGGTTGAGCCATCTTCTTCCTTGGAAATTCGTTTTTGGCAGATGAGGCAAGAAATTGTCCAACCATTCTTTAGTTCTTTGTGTTCTTGAGCTTTTCTTGAGTTTTTTTTCCTGTTGTTATGGTGTTCTTGAGGAAAGTCGAGGGTGTGATTTGGTGGTTGGAGTTTGTTGAAGTTTAGCAGTAGCTTAGGGGCCGAATTACACAACTGAGGTAAGAATTCTCCTCTGATTTATGTGGATTTCTTGTGTTCTTGAGGTGTTCTTGAGCTTTGAAGCTTAAGATTTGAGTTTTGAGATTTAGTGAGAGATTGGGTGAGTTTTTGGTGTTACTATGTTGCTTAAGTTGAATTATATTGATTTTGGGACTCATTTCGGGTTTTGGTTGGCACTTGGGGTGTGTTTTGATGAGTTAAGCTCAGAGAAAAATCAGGTGGAATGGGTTTGTGAGGTGGCTCCTCTGCACTGGGTTTGGGAGCCTCTGCGCTAAGTAGGGGAGGGCTTTGGGGGATCTCTGACTTGCTTGGAAGCCACTGCCCTTGTTCTGGGCTCCCATTTGCTATGTTAGGGAGTTCCTAGGAATTCTCTGAATATTTTGGGTGCCCCCACCCTATGTCAATTTCAGCAAGCGTCATTTTTAGAGCTTGGGAAGAACGTGGGGGCGATTCCACCACCCCGTTGGGTGGAATTGGAGATCCCGAGGGCACGCGATTGGTTTCGTAGTTTGTTTATGGGATTAGATCATAATGAAGATATTATTTATGGTTGTGACTAGGTTACTGCTAGAGCTTGGGATAGGATCGTGCTCGAGGGTCATTTTATTTATCCAATGCTTAGCCCAGAGGTAAAAACTGCACCCATTATGTGATTAGGGCTTGGCGAAGTTATTGAACATGGTTATGACTGTAATGCCCCGAAATCCCTAATGTGGTTTAATGGCTGGATTAGTAGGCCGAGAGGGCCATAATTGTTTAATTACACCATTAAATGATAATATGCATGTTTATGTGAATTATATTATAATATGATGTTATATGCATGCATGTGGGTCCACATTTGTTCATTAGGGTGTTTTGATAATTTGGTCCGTTGAGGGCATAATTGTGTATTTTGGTGCATATTGTTTATTATGGATGAGATCCCATTATTATGGAGATATATTCGAGCTATTCGGCATGAGATGGTCTTATATTTCAAATTAGAAGTTTTGTCATAACGGGGTCATTTATTGGAATATTGAGTAATGAGAATGTTTATTTGAGGATAATTGGGAGTTATTGAGATCAGGAGGAAATTCTGGGAGTTTTGACTATAATGTCCCCAAGGGTGTTTTTGGGACCCCGAGCACTAGGTTTTATTTGAGGTTACTTAAGCTTGAAGTAGCTTGCCAGATAGAACCGTACGTTAGAAAACACTTTTTCTCTTCCCGTTAGTTCATTTTACCGTTTGAGGAAATTTCGAAGAAATTTTGAGTTCTAGGAGTTGGAATCAAGTGAGGATAGAGGCATAGTGATCCTAGGAAAGATTAAAAGCTTCTTGATCGAAGGATTTAACAGAAAACAACCCAATCAAAGGTAATCTAAGCTTTAAGTTTTAAGTTTTTAGAGTTTCTAACCTTAGAATTGGTTTTTGTGAATCGTTGAGTATCTGATTCGTTTGAGCCTCGGGATTTGATGATTTTGGATCATTAGGATGTTTGGGAACTTTGATTTTTGGATTTGGAAGTGTTTAGATATGTTTCTGAAGGTTTGGGATGAACAAAATCGAGTTCTTGGCTGGTTCTGGGTGGGGGGCCGGGGCCGCGGCCCAAGCTCGAAGAAGCATCTGGAGGCTTTAGGGCGTGCTGGGCGCTGCCGCCCTGGGTAGTGGGTGTCGCGGCACAAGGTGCTAGGGTTGCGGCTCAGGCAAGGTTTTGAGGCTGCTTGAGTGTTTTGACCTCGGAACTTGGTTTTAGGCCTCGTGATCGTTCCTACTACTCGGATTGGTGGGGATTGATGTCCCGGAGGCTAGATCTTGGTTCGGGAACCTTTTTTGTTCATTTTATTGATAGTGTCCCGTATTTGGTTATGACTAGGTGACTACTAAAGGGCTAAAAGTCAGATCGTTCTCAAGGGTCGTTCTTTTATTCATTCTCGCTCGAATCAGAAGTAAGAAAATTGCACCCTGTGTATAAGACATGCATGATTGTTGTTGAGGCATGATGGTTGATAAATATGGACATTGATTGCATATTAAATGCTGCGTAGAATTTGCTTACTTGTGTATGGCACTGATTAGTCAGGGACGGCACTGGTCGCATATTACTAACCTGAGAGTCAGAAATGGCATAAGTGTCCTAAACGCAGGGCCAATTAAAGATTAGATCTAATCGATATCAGCGTTGAATGACTCTAGGAGAATTAATGTTGGACCGACCCTAAGGTCGATGAAACTTATAAGCGCTTGACTAGTCTAAGACTAGTTACTCAGAGCCATAGGCCTAGGTGACTGCTTGTCACATGGCTAGGGAGTGAAATCCCACGGTTGTGACTCTATCGTCACAAGGTAGGTTATGTTGGTGACTAGTTCATCAAGCACCTATCTTGTTTAAGCTAGTGAAAGGATCACTTATTTGTAAAGCCCCGGTGACCCTAACGTCACATCACTAATGGGAACAGAACCCATCTTAGTGACTTTTGCGACTGTCACACATCTGTTTTGGACTGAAAGTCCTGAATGATTATTATGATCATTGTTGATATTATATTCATGCTATATTGTGTTTTCTTGCTGGGCTTTGGCTCATGGGTGCTATGTGGTGCAGGTAAAGGGAAAGAAAAGCTCACCCAGCCTTGAGTGGAGTGCTTAGGTGGTGTTGCGTACATATGCGGCCGCTTGACCACTATAACACCCTACTACCTTAGAGCCGTTACTAAGTGGGTTTAAAATGTGCAATCAACTCGCTAAACGAGGTTTTTAGAACAAAAGTGTGATTAAATAAAAGTCTAGGCTGTAATCTTTTAAAAGGTACTCTATTTCATTAAAAGTTCAAGAGTTTAACATATGGGATCCCAGAACTCGGTTTATAAAATATTTACAATTCAAAACAAGTTTATAAGTAGTTAACCCTCAAAATTAGGGTTTGTACAGCCATTTCTCAAAAATATCCCCAACCAAAGCAGTCGGGCAGGCCAAACATGTACGCGCCGCCCCCACGCCCTCCGTACTCATGGCTGGTTGACTTTCTCTTTGCCCTTACCTGCAACACAGAGCACCCGTGAGCCGAAGCCCAGCAAGAAAACTCAAATAGTACATAATATATGCATAATACACAAGCACTACAGCAGATAGCTCATATCTAGTCAGACAGTCCATAAAATCTAATACATATACGGTCATGCCATCCCAGAAGCGTTACCAAAGCCTGGGATCTGGGTCTATACCGTAAGGATATCCCATGTATCCATTGGGGTCTCACCCTAACCACGAGCACTCCATGTGCTAAGTGGTATTCCCGGCCCCACTGTCGTTCTCGGCCTTCGCCGTTCTCGACCCTTCGCCGTTCCCGGCCCTTCGCCGTTCCCGGCCCTTCGCCGTTCATTCTGCTATTTCCACATTTAGCATTCTCAAATAACAATCAAATATATAATCATTCATGTAATGCTACATCCTAGAAATAATACAATCTAGGGCCGCGCCCTGCAACAAAACTATGGGCCCAAGCCCTGCTCTACGGGTGCTACCGTTTTCTTACCTGTATCCCGAGCTTTCTGATGCACTAAGGTCGCGAGCACGGTCCTCTAACCCGAGCCTCTCCAAAGACCTAGTCACAACACATATAGAACATCCTTTAATACTAATCAATCCAAAACCACTTCTCGGGACCAATCCCACACTCTCGGAATCTCCAAATTCCTAAAACAATTCATCGGAAACATCCCCCGAACCCCTGGAGCAAAAGCTCAAAATTGCAAAATTCCATGTTCTGAAAATAGCCTAGCACCGTGGCGCTGCCCTAGAGGGCCGCGGTGCCCAGCAAGTCAGAGAGCACTTCCCCTTCCCAGAAACAGCCTCGCGTCGCGGCGCCCAAGTACAGGGTCGCGGCGCTCCTTCGCGAACCCAGAAATCTGGGTTTTCCCCTGCGTTTTTCCCTGAGCTAAACCACTCCAAATCATCCCAAACAAGTACCTAGGCCCCAAAACCACTTCAAAACCCCAAGTGAACCCTTAACAACCTATAAACATCATAAACAACCTCAATCACACCCAAAAATCCACTCTTGGGTTTCAAATTTTAGAAACCTAAACTATGGCTTCTAAGACTTAAACCATAGCTTGAAAAATATGAACCTTGCTTTTAAAATCTTAAATCACATCAGAGACAAAATGTAAACATGTTTGAACTCCTACCTCAATCAAGAATCTGGCTTGATCCCTTCTCAATTCCAGCCTCCAACCTCTTCCCTCTTGATTATCCTAGTTGAATTTCCAAACAAAACCAGCCATTCCCCCTTTAGATTCCCACACTCAATCTCTGAAAAATCAGACTTAAATTCAACAAAAACAGAGCTCAAACTCTTACCTCTGAACAATTTTGTCCTAAGCTTGATCTTGGTTACTTCAACCCTCTTGATTCTCCTCCTAAGACTCAGATTCAGCTTCCTTCTTCAGCTCCTCTTTTGTTCTATCTCTAGGTCTCAAAGTTTAGCATAAACCAACTATCACCAAGTATAATACGTAAATTCCTTTTTCCTTCTGCTGAAGGTTATCTATCTTGCCAAATGACTATTCCACCCTTCCTCAAATATCCCTTCCTAACTAAACCTCAAGGCCCTTTTTGTCATTTCATTTCTTTTGCTATTCTACCACTTTTTATTACAACTTGTTACTCTCAACAGTTACTAATGGTTACCCAGGTTACTCAATCACCAATAACCATTAACCACAAACCCTCAACTCAACTCACTAAACTCCTCAAAGTACCCCTAGGCTCCTCCCGAGCCGGGTATAAAATCTCGTTGTGACTTTTGAGTTATCTAGCTCTCTAGGACCGTCTCGGCATGTGCATCACATTAATATCACCACACCCACGTGGTACAAACCACATAATACAATTATCACATTTATGCCCTCAACGGGCTAAAATTACCAATTTACCCCTATCATGTAAACGGGGCCCACATGCATATTTATACCACCTAAACATGCATTCTAATCACACATTCATTTAAATTCATATATTATCATATTAATTCACTTATTGCCCTCCAGGCACGCTAATCAAGGTCCTAAACCTTATTAGCAACTTGGGTTGTTACAATTATCCCCTCCTTACAAGAATTTCGTCCTCAAAATTACCTGAACAACTCGGGATGCCACTCCCGCATAACAGACTCAAGCTACCACGTCGCCTCTTCAACCTTGTTGTTTCTCCACAGCTCTTTAACTAAGGCGATGGTCTTGCTCCGCAAGAATTTGTCCTTCCTATCAAGGATCTGAACAGGCTTCTCCTCGTATGATAAATCCTGATCCAACTCCAAATTCTCATAGCTCAACACATGAGTAGTATCTGATACATAATTTTGAAGCATGGACACATGAAACATGTCATGAACCCCTGATAGAGCTGGAGGCATTGCTAATATGTAAGCTACCTCACCAACTCGTTCCAGAACCTCAAAGGGGCCAACAAACCTGGGACTCAGCTTACCCTGAACACATGTTCGCCGACCTGAAACTCCACTTTCCTGCGTCTCAGATCTGAGTAACTCTTCTGACGACTCTGGGAGGCGAGCATATGAGCTCTAATCTTCTCAATTGCCCCATTGGTCCTCTGAACCATCTCAGGACCTAAATATCTTCTCTCACCGGTCTCATCCCAATGTATCGGTGACCTGCACTTCCTTCCATACAACATCTCATACGGAGCTACTCCGATAGACGCTTGATAGCTATTGTTATACGAGAATTAAACCAATGGGAGATATCTGCTCCAGGATCCCCCAAAATCTAGTACATAGGCTCGTAACATGTCTTCCAGTATCTTAATTGTCCTCTTAGAATGCCCATCCATCTGAGGATGGTAAGCGATACTGAACCGCAACTGTGAGCCCATTGCCTTCTGCAGGCTCTCCCAAAACTTGGAGGTGAAGGTGGGAGACGCCCCACGTCACTATGGCTGCTTTCTGGAATGACGACTGGCCCTACAAACCAACACGAGTATTTTCAGCATGCTTTGTCCTCACTCACATGCTTCCTAGGAAAACTTCCCAGGAGGTCACCCATCCCTAGATTACCCCAGGTCAAGCACGCTTAACTTTGGAGTTCTTAAGTGATGGGCTACCGAAAAGAAGATGCATCTTGTTGATATAGGTAGTACCCATCAATTCATTTAAGCCCTCTTCAACTGTGTAGTCCCATACCTACACAGTCTTAGAATCATCACACTTGACCTTCCCCAGGCGGTGTGGGATTGCACAGCTTACCCGGTCTTTCCCCTTACGGATCACGAGAATCTGATTGTCACAACCACCACAGCCAAGGAGTTCTCAGAGGAAATAGAGGGTTTACCCTATTTTTGTCGCTTAGATCGGCGAGTTTGTAAATTTGAAACTGTAATGACCATTTTCAGTTGTAAATAACTTGTAAATGTTTTTTTATTGGTCTATGAATAGTTTTATGTTTTAAATAAAATATATCATTTCCTTTTGATTGGTTTTATTCACCTTAGCCTGTTAATAATACCTAGAAGCACGTTTTTAACCAAAGGACTCGGGTAGTGAGTTAAATTTTCGGTTCACCGTAACTGTTATGGGGTAACCAGGGCGTTACAATGACCATGCTTGGATTGTTTTATTAGACATGTTAACAATTTTGTGCATACTAGTAATATATAATGTATCCTTATCTGTTTTACTTGATTGAAAGGCTTGACTAATGAGTCAAGGGCGGCAATGGAGCTGGTGCCCATTGATGGGACCAGAAGAGAGAGATTTATTCAGGGGCTACAGCCCAGATTAGCCCGTGATGTACGTATTACCACTGTGGTTGGGGTTACTACCTATGTGCAAGTGGTTGAGAAGGCACTCACAGCTGAGAATGTAGAGAACAAGATCTAGCGAGATAGTGCAGACAGAAAAAAGTTCAGGAGGACAAGTCCTCCATTTGTGGGTTCAAGTAGGGGTGGAGGCCCCAGTGACCAGAAGAGGAAGGTTCCTGACACCTTCCCAGTTCCAGGTCCTGATAGGTAACCCCGTGGTATTTCAATGGGTCGTCCAGGTGGTAATGAAGCCTGGAAGTCTTATCCTGAATGCCCTAGATGCAAAAGGCGTCATTTGGGAGAGTGTAGGGCAAGGGCCTGTTTCTCGTGTGGAGCAGTGGGTCATCTTAGAAAGGATTGCCCTAAGACAAGAAAAGAAGAACCTAGGAAAGCGGATAGCTCGGCCCCAGCTCGAGTGTTCACATTGACACAAGTAGAAGCTGAGGCTTCTCCGTCAGTTGATACAGGTCAGCTTCTGTTGGAAATAGCTTATACAGGATCTTTATTTATTTTCATGTATATCTAATATTAAACAAATTAATACGAGATAGCCTAAAACATGTTTCTAAAATTGAATTCAAGGAGAAACAAATAATATAATACTTACAGTATACGCAGCGGAATTAAGAGTCCTTCCTTCAGTTTCTCTAACTCTTGTATCCTTTCTGTTGCAGAGTATTATCAAGAAACTGAACCGATCTTTTATTTTCTTCACGATCTTCCAATGTATCCTTAGAACCACCTAGACTAGTGGGGGAAATTCTAAACACATGAGATAGGTATAGAGAGAAGAAGAGAAAATAACAAAGAGGCTTAGAAAAGGACTTGTGTTTAGAGAGAATCTAAAACTATCAGAAAATCTGACTTGTGACTTATCTGTCGTCTCTCTAAGCACTCCTTTTATAGACTCAACTAGGCCATTTAATTTAATTAAAAAATCAATAAAATAACAGCCCTTTTGAAGCCCTAGGTCGAAATTATCATGGGCTATAAGCCCATGAAATTTCCCATTTGATTATAAGCCCATTGGACTTAAAATCAAGGCTTGTATTATTTTCTATTGATTTAATTAATTAAATAATAATTTAAATCCTTTATCAAATTAATTATTAATAATTTGAACCTTGATTTAAATTTATTTATTAATTTAGATACCAATTTATCTTAATTAATAAATCTGCCATAATTTCTCTTTTCTTCTCAAAATTACACAACTCTGTGAAACTATCCAAAATTGACCTGGTCAACTTTGATAATTCTAATTGATAATTAAATCAATTAATTGAGACTATCTAGATGATTTTATCCAAGGTACAATGGGGACCATGGGCCTATGAAATCAAGCTCCAATAAGTTATCATAAATCTAACAAATAAATTTACTAACTTATTAATTCCTCGTGACTCCACTATAGACTTGGAATTGCACTCTTGAATTCATAGAACGCTCTATAACAAATATAGATACGCTATTAATTATCCATTGTTACAACCATAATTTTCACTCAATCCTCTATAGACGGTCTACAATGAGATAGGACTAAAATACCGTTTTACCCCTCATTGTATTTTATCCTTAAGAAACTTAGTTCCTTGTAAATGATATTTCAGTAAACTAATTTAATTACTGAAATGAGATCTCTATCATTTATCACCTTGAACCAAACTAAAATGAAACCATCGTTTCACTTCTTCATCAGAAGCTATAGATGTTCATATCTATGATTAACACTCCCACTCAATTATACTACCGAGTTCCCAAGATGTAAGTATGGGCTAGTCCGTAGGGTAAGCTGGTAACGAACAAGTCAAAGAACTCAAATAATACAATCAGTTAGAATACTAACCACTCAGAATTGAGATTGAATTGACCTATGGTCAACTATATGATATGACTAGAATAGATAATAACGGTATGTTTACTTATCTTATCAACTGTCAATATCGGTCCTGTCCGATGTAACAAATACATCCGATCTTATCTACTTTGCTAATGTTCTGGAAAGAACATAACACTGTAATGTGTAAGTAGATCATATCGTAGATTGGCAAGTCAGTGTAAATCTGGTGCACTGACTAATCTTAGGACTAACTTATTTTTTAACATATAATCATATTTATATTCCACTGTGATTACGTCACTATAAATAAGATTAGCTATATGCTCGGGATTTAATAGAAGTTTATATTAAACAAATAATCATGAAAATAAAACATGTGAGCAAAGTGATTGACCAAGTCAAAAAATGATTTCTATTCTTTTATTGATAATAAAATGAGATTACAAAGAATTTGAGTATTAATTAGGGCATAAAACCCCAACAGCTTCTTAGTGCTGGAACCCCTTATAATGTATTGATTGATTCTAGTGCTACACACTCTTTTTTTGCTAGTAGTATTGATTGATTGATTTTGATGCTGTGGGGTTTGGAACTTTATGACCCAGTAGAGAGTTAGTGGTATCCAGGAGATGGGTCAGATCTTTGCCAGTGACAGTGGAGGGCAGAGAGTTGTCAATGGATTTGATAGAGTTTATTATGACTGACTTTGACATGATATTGGGTATGGACTGGTTAGCGAAGTATGGGGCAACCATTGATTGTAGAAGGAAGATGGTCGCCTTTGAGCCTAAAGGTGAGGATCCTTTTGTGTTTGTTTGTACTGTGCATGGACCTCGCATACCTATGATTTTTGTATTAAGGGCTAGGGATCTATTGCAAGGAGGTTGCATTGGATTCTTGGATAGTGTGGTTGATACCACTCAAGTCGTGCCAGTGAGACCAGAAGAGACCAGACTTGTCTATGAATTCCCAGATGTACTTCCAGAAGATTTGCCAGGGTTGCCACCGTACAGAGAAATAGAGTTCGTGATAGAACTGGCACCAGGGACAAAGCCAGTGTCTAGAGCACCTTACAGAATGGTCCCAGCTGAGTTGAAAGAATTAAAGGTACAGTCGCAAGAATTGTTGGATTTGGGTTTTATCAGACCTAGTTTCTCACATTGGGGTGCGCCAGTTCTGTTTGTGAAAAAGAAGGATGGTTCTCTAAGGATGTGCATTAATTACAGAGAACTGAATAAGTTGACAATCAAGAACAAGTATCATTTTCCAAAGATAGATAATCTGTTTGATCAGTTGCAAGGTAAGAAGGTATTCTCAAAGATCAACCTTCGTTCTGGTTATCATCAGTTGAGGGTCAAGGAGGGAGACATACCGAAGACTGCTTTTCGTACCAGGTATGGACATTATGAGGTCTTAGTCATGTCCTTTGGATTGACTAATGCACCTGCTGCTTTTATGGATCTGATGAACAAAGTGTTCAAGGATTATCTGGACCAGTTTGTGAACGTCTTCATTGATGATATTCTGGTATATTCTCAGACTAAGTCAGAGCATGAGCAGCATCTGAGGTTGGTTCTTCAGAGACTGAGAAAGCACAGATTGTTTGCAAAGTTCAAGAAATGTGAGTTCTGGTTATCTCATGTATCCTTTCTTAGGCACATTATCAGTAAGGATGAGATTAAGGTAGATCCAGCGAAGATTGAAGTGGTCAGAGATTGGCCAAGGCCAAAGAATGCTTCTGAGGTTCAAAGTTTCCTTGGATTGGCAGGTTATTATAGGCATTTCGTGGAAGGGTTCTCAAAGATTTCTACTGCATTGACTGAGCTGACATGCAAGAGTTAGAAATTTGTGTGGTCAAATAGGTGTGAGAACAGCTTCAAGGAACTGAAGCAAAGATTGATTACAACTCCGATTCTGAGTCTTTTGACAGATTAGGAGAAGTTTGTGATTTACTGTGATGCTTCTCATCAGGGTTTGGGCTGTGTTCTGATGCAGTCAGAGAAAGTAATTGCTTATACCTCTCGTCAGTTGAAGGAGTATGAAAAGAGATATCCCACTTATGATTTAGAGTTGGCGGCTGTGGTCTTTTCTTTAAAGATATGGAGGCATTATCTCTTTGGTGAGAAGTGTGAGATCTATACATACTACAAGACCTTGAAATACTTCTTCACTCAAAAAGATTTGAATATGAGACAAAGGCGTTGGCTGGAGTTAGTAAAATATTATGATTGTTAGATTTTGTATCATCCAGGAAAAGCAAACGTGGAAGCTGATGCTTTAAGCTGGAATGGTCCGAGACAGATTTATGGTGCGAGGCTGATAGCCAGAGAATTAGCAGATGATATGACCAAAGCTGGTATAGAGTTGCTGGTGGGCCAGTTGGCCAATATTACGCTACAGTCTACACTGTTGGAGAGAATCAAGGAGGCTCAGTTAAGTGATCCACAGCTGATCAAGACCAGAGAGGATGTTTTGGATGGAGCATCCAGAGATTATACAGTGTCTAATTTAGGCTTATTGAGATATAAGGGGCGGATATGTGTTCCGTTAGACACTGCTTTAAGGCGAGAGATTCTGGATGAATCTCATACTACACCTTACTCTTTGCATCCAGGCACCACGAAGATGTATCAGGATGTGAGGTCGTTGTATTGGTGGCCAGGGATGAAGAGAGATGTAGTAGAGTATGTGGCTAAGTGCTTGACATGTCAATAGGTCAAGGCTGAGCATCAGAGGCCGGCAGGGTTATTGCAGCCTCTGGATATCCCAGAGTGGAAGTGGGAAGACATCACAATGGATTTCGTGGTGGGCTTACCCCAGACTGTTGGTCAGCATGATTTTATTTGGGTGATAGTGGATCGCTACACCAAGTCAGCTCACTTCTTGCCAGTGAGGACTACTTATACAGTTGATTAGAATGCAGATCTCTATGTGAGAGAGATCGTGCGCCTCCATGGAGCACCGAGGTCGATTGTGTCAAATCGGGACCCCACTTTTACTTCCAAGTTTTGGGGGAGTTTACAGAAGGCCATGGGTACACAATTGAAGTTCAATACTGCTTATCATCCTCAGGTAGATGGGCAATCTGAGAGGACAATCCAGATATTGGAAGACATGCTGCGGGCATGTGTGCTGGACTTTGGTGGATCTTGGAGTAAGTATCTACCTTTGATAGAGTTCTCCTACAATAATCGTTATCAGTCTACCATTGGAGTTGCACCTTATGAGATGTTGTATGGTAGGAAGTGTAAATCTCCCATTGATTGGGATGAGACAGGTGAAAGGAGATACTTGGGTCCTGAGGCAGTTCAGAGGACCAGTGAGGCCATTGAGAAGATTGGAGCTTGGATTCTCTCTTCTCAAAGTAGACAGAAGAGATATGCAGATCCCAAACGAAGGAATGTGGAGTTCCAAGTGGGAGACTACGTCTTCCTTAGAGTCTCGCCATGGAAAGGGGTGAGAAGATTTAGGAAGAAGGGCAAGCTGAGCCCTAGATTTGTAGGTCCATTTGAGATCCTGGAGAGGATTGGTCAGGTGGCTTACAGGTTGGCCTTACCTCCGGCGTTGTCAGTTGTGCATAATGTGTTTCATGTTTCAGCTCTTCGAAGGTATGTATCTGATGTGTCTCATATTTTGAGCTATGAAGATCTGGAGCTTAAGGCAGATCTCTCCTTTGAGGAGCAGCCAGTTCAGATATTTGATTGAAAGGATAAGGTCCTCAGGAATAAGACGATGCATTTGGTTAAGGTGTTGTGGAGGAACAGCAAGGTCGAGGAAGCGACCTGGGAGCTGGAGTCAGATATGCAAAGTCAGTATCCCAAGTTGTTCATGTAAATTTCGAGGATGAAATTTCTGTAAGGAGGGGATAGTTGTAATGCCCCGAAATCCCTAATGCAATTTAATGGCGGGATTAGTAGGCCGGGAGGGCCATAATTGTTTAATTATGCCATTAAATGATAATATGCATGTTTATGTGAATTATATTATAATATGATGTTATATGCATGCATGTGGGTCCACATTTGATCATTAGGGTGTTTTGATAATTTGGCCCATTGAAGGCATAATTGTGTATTTTGGTGCATATTGTGAATTATGGGTGAGATCCCATTATTATGGAGATATATTTGAGCTATTTGGCATGAGACGGTCTTACATTTCAAATTAGCAGTTTTGTCATAACGGGGTGATTTATTGAGATATGTAGTAATGAGAATGTTTATTTGATGATAATTGGGAGTTATTGAGATCAGGAGGAAATTCTGGGAGTTTTAACTATAATGTCCCCGGGGGTGTTTTTGGGACCCCGAGCACTAGGTTTTATTTGAGGTTACTTAAGCTTGAAGTAGCTTGCCAGATAGAACCATACGTTAGAAAACACTTTCTCTTCCCGTTAGTTCATTTTACCATTCGAGACAATTTTGAAGAAATCTTGAGTTCTATGAGTCAAAATCAAGTGAGGATCGAGGCATAGCAATCCTAGGAAAGATTAGAAGCTTCTTGATCGAAGGATTTAATGGAAAACAACCCAATCAAAGGTAATCTAAGCTTTAAGTTTTAAGTTTTTAGAGTTTCTAAGCTTAGAATTGGTTTTTGTGAATCGTTGAGTTTTTTATTCGTTTAAGCCTCGGGGTTTGATGATTTTGGATCATTAGGATGTTTGGGAACTTTGATTTTTCGATTTGGAAGTGTTTAGGTATGTTTTTGGAAGGTTTGGGATGAAGAAAATTGAGTTCTTGGCTGGTTCTGGGTGGGGGGCCGCTGCCCTGTTCTTGGGTGCCGCAGCCTAAGCTCGAAGAAGCAGCTGGAGGCTTTTGGGCGTGCTGGGCACCGCGGCCCTAGGTAGTGGGCGCCGTGGCCCTTGCTCCTGATGTGGCTGGGGGTCGTGTCTCAAGCTTCTAGGGCCGCGGCTCTTGGGTGGTTTTGACGCCGTTTGAGTGTTTTGACCTCAGGAACTTGGTTTTATTCCTCAGGATCGTTCCTACTACCCGGATTGGTGGGGATTCATGTCCCAGAGGATAGATCTTGGTTCAGCAACCTTTGTTGTTCATTTTATTGATGGCGTCCCATTTTTGGTTATGACTAGGTGACTGCTAAAGGGCTAAAAGTCAGATTGTTCTCAAGGGTCGTTCTTTTATTCATTCTCGCTCGAATCAGAAGTAAGAAAATTGCACCCTGTGTATATGACATGCATGATTGTTGTTGAGGCATGTGGGTTGATAAATGTGTACATTGATTGCATATTAAATGCTTAGCGGAGCTTGCTTACTTGTGTATGGTAATAATTAGTCAGGGACGGCACTGGTCGCATATTACTGACCTGAGAGTCAGAAATGGCATAAGCATCCTGAACGCAGGGTCGATTAAAGATTAGATCTAATCGATATCAGCGTTGAGTGACTCTAGGAGCATTAATGCTGGGCCGACCCTAAGGTTGATGAAACTTATAAGCGCTTGACTAGTCTAAGACTAGTTACTCAGAGCCAGGGCCATAGGCCTAGGTGACTGCTTGTCACATGGCTAGGGAGCGGAATCCCACGGTTGTGACTCTATGGTCACGAGGTAGGTTATGTTGGTGACTAGTTCATCAAGCACCAATCCTGTTTAAGCTAGTGAAAGGATCACTTATTTGTAAAGCCCCGGTGACCCTAACGTCACATGACTAATGGGAACATAACCCATCTTAGTGACTTTTGCGACTGTCACTCATCTGTTTTGGACTTAAAGTCCAGAATTATTATTATGATCATTGTTGATATTATATTCATGCTATATTGTGTTTTCTTGCTGGGCTTTGGCTCATGGGTGCTATGTGGTGCAGGTTAAGGGAAAGAAAAACTCACCCATCCTTGAGTGGAGAGCTTAGGTGGTGCTGTGTACATATGCAGCCGCTTGACCACCACGGCCAAGGAGTTCTCAGAGGAACTAAGGGGTTTACCCTATTTTTGCCGCTTAGGTCGGTGGGTTTGTAAATTTGAAACTGTAATGACCATTTTGAGTTGTAAATAACTTATAAATGTTTTTGATGGGCCCCTGAACAATTTTATGTTTTAAATAAAATATGTCATTTCCTTTTTATTGGTTTTTTTCACCTTAGCCTGTTAATAATACCTAGAAACACGTTTTTAACCAAAGGACTCGGGTAGCGAGTTAAATTTTCGGTTCACCGTAACTGTTATGGGGTAATCAGGGCGTTACAATGACCATGCTTGGATTGTTTTATTAGACATGTTAATTATTTTGTGCATACTAGTAATATATAATGTATCCTTATCTGTTTTACTTGATTGAAAGGCTTGACTAATGAGTCAAGGGCGGCAATAGTGCACTGAGTGCTGGCCGATATAGTTAGGTCTATCCAGGAGCATTATATATGCTTGACCAACCCTATGGTCACTTGGAAAATAAAGCACCAAGTACGCTTGGCTAGCTTTAAGGCTGGTTATACAAAGGATATGGCAATGGGCCCCAGGGTACCTCTACAGTTACTTATCCTAGGGCAACGGGCCTCAGTGTGATTTATAGTCACTTATCTGGATTGAATGCATGCATGAGTAGGTTTATTGCTGATATGCATGCTAATTATGATTCTGTAATATGTTATTCACTATTTATGAGCATGTTTAAGTTTTCCTTTTGAGCCTTGGCTCACAAGTTCTATGTGGTGCAGGTAAGGGAAAATGGAAGTTGGATTAGCCATGAGTTGGAGAGTTTCGGTGGCAACGTGTACATATGAACCTTGCTCGACCACCACGACCGAGATTCATAGAGGAACTAAGGTTAAACCAAAAATTTTCCGCTTAGGCCTGCTTGTGTTGTAACCACCCTTTTGGATTGTAAATGACATTTTAAATGTTTATTTTGGGATCCTATGCATGAACTTCAACTTTTAATGAAAGTAAATATTCTTTTGACCAAACATTTTAACCATATTCCATCAATTACTTCCAGTTACACGTTTATGTCCAAATGAATTGATTAGCAAGTACAGCACTATTTAAAGTACACAGTGTAATGGTCTTGGCTATCCAGGGCGTTACAATAGCAACTCCTAAATTTTGATAGTGGATCATTACTACAACTTTTTTTAGAGAATCTGAAATGAAAAATTGAATCGTTGCAGAGATTCTAAAATGTTAAGAAAAATTGAAAAAGAAGAAGCAAAACTGAAATAATATTAAATTGAAGATTACCCATTGTTTCACATATTGCATATTTAGCAATAGAAGTTGGATTTGTGAAATTAGAGGTTTCGTTTGGTAGCATAATTTGTTGGATTTTGTTTGCTTCACTGTAACGCCCCAATTTCTTGAAGCGTTAATTTGACAATTACCATGATTGAGGTTTAAAATAAAAGTACTCTTTATTTATAGAAATCAATCGTAAATGCAACTCGAACGTTTAAAAGAATGAAACTCCAGAATTTCGTAGTTATCATTAATATAATAAAATAAACAAGTTTAAATCCAATCAATAAAACTAAAACATTATTCTAAAAATACTTGGTAAATTTCCAATGTAGGCCTGATCCCTTATGGTCGTTAAATCCTTGACATGTACGCCATCCACCAAAGCTCTCTAACTTATTGCGTAGTAACCACATCTTTGCCTTTACCTGCAACACATAGTACCCATGAGCCAAAGTCCAACAAGAAGAGTTGTGTAGGACACAACCCCATAACATTCACGAGGAACTTAAATCAATAACAATAAAGATAATATAACATAAATCATGGAATATTGTAGCCCAAGTTGAATTGGACAAGTGTCGTATGACGTAAGCATGAAATTTCCAACATATCATAAGCATGCAATTTCATAACGTAGACATGCATTTTAAAACGTAAGCATGCCAAGCAATTACCACATACACATAACCACAATTACATATAAGCTCATTAAGCATACTCATTCACTAGCATAATCATACATTATCATAAAAATATCGTATAAAATACAAAATCTACCATAAAGTACGTCAAGCATACACCCTGTGTTCTGGTGTCCACTCTTCTTACCTCAAAAGTAGTAGCGATCCACACACCCTAACGTGTCTCTTCAAGTATCCTCAGCGAGCCTAATCATAACATATAACATCAAAGTTTTTTTAAAAAAAAACCTCAACCAACAACACCATAATTAGACCTACTAATATTCTTTTCAAAACTAATTTATCCCCGTACTATCCTTGATAAAGTCTTAAAACCCCTCTGCATAAAGTTCCAATAATTACAAGTTATATCTAAAAGGTACATAAAATTCCTCAAAAATCACATTTCTGGGCAATTGGCGCGGTCACAGAGCACCAGGCCAAACCAGTCAAGTCGCGCTAGGGCTAGGCGCGACTGCGCTAGGTCTCTAATATCAAAGATCGCAGTTGCGATTTCTAAACCTGAAAATCTAACCAAATCGTAAAATCTAGACCCCAAGCCACCAAAACAGCTATCCTAACATGTTTCTAACCCTTGGAATCTAGATATTAATAACCCTAAACCTATATTAAACATTCATAAACCTAGAAACATTAACAATAGTCTCAAAACTTCAAAAACTTAGATTGACAAAACTTTAAATAGAAGTTTTGAACACTTACAGATCAAGATCCAGCCACAAAAATCTTAGATCCTTGACGTCTATGGGATCTCCTATCCCTTAAATATTCCAGATTGATGGTCTCTTCCAAACCTCAAGCTTTAGAAACTTAGATCAAGAACGAGATATTGTTCTTGGCATGTTTCCCCTTGCAAAACCAGAGTTTGAAAATTGTACGACATCTAAACCTATTTTACTTATTAATTTATTATTTAATCTGATTTTAATCGTATAAAACCAAATTTCCTTACTGCCCCCAACCTCTAATTTATCCCTAATAATCACTTAAGACCATTACCGTAATTTCCATCCAAAACTAATAGTTTTAACTTCTCATAATTACACTTTCTTTCATAAAACTCATAATTCTACTTTGACCCCCAATACACAACTTATATTACACTTTGGCCCCTAATACTTGGAAAAACTAATGTATGTGGATTTCTTGATAGAACACATAAGATGAACATACATCATAATTCATGCATATCATAATTTGTATAATTAAACACATAATATCATACAATTTACGATAATACCCTTACTAGTAGAAGCGAATATTACAACTATCCCCTCCTAAAAACAAATTTCATCCACGAAATTTACCTGAACAACTCTGGGTATTGCTCCTTCATATCGGTTTCCAACTCCCACATTGCATCTTCGGTAGAGCCATTTTTCCAAAGGACCTTGTCTAACCCGATCATCTCATTTTGTAATGCTTTTTCCTTCTTATCAAGAATCTTTATCGACTTCTCATCATATGATAGGTCTCATTGCATATCCAATACCTCATAGCTAAGGATGTGAGATGGGTCTGAAACATACTTGTGTAACATGGACACATGAAAAATGTTGTGCACTCTTGATCGAGTTGGAGGCATGGCTAACCTATAAGCCACTTCCCCAATTCTCTCTAAAATCTCGAATGGTCCAAAAAATATAGGACTTAATTTTCCTTTCTTACCAAATCTCTTAATTCCTTTCATAGGCGAAACAGTGATTAATACATGATTTCCCACTTAGAACTCAACGTGCTTACACTTAGGATCAGCATAGCTCTTTTGTCAATCCTATGAGGCGATCATGCGTGCTCTTTTCTTGGCAATAGCTTCTTTCGATTCTCGTACTGCCTCCGAGCCTAAATACTTACTTTCTCCCATCTCATCCCAATGAATTGGAGACCTACATTTTCTTTCGTAGAGCATCTCGTATGGTGCTACTCTAATAGTCGACTGATAACTATTATTATATGAGAACTCTATCAGTGGAAGGAACTTGCTCCATGATCCACTAAAATCAAATATGCATGCTCTAAGCATGTATTCCAGAATTTGTATTGTTCTTTCTGTCTGCCCATCTCTCTATGGGTGGAATGTTGTACTAAATGTCAACCTGGTACCCATCGCTTTTTGTAATCCTTCCCAGAACATACAAGTGAATTTCGGGTCTCTATCCAAAATGATTGACTTCGGTACTCCATGAAGTCTCAGAATTTATTGCACATAAAGCTCTACATATTGTTCTGCTATGAACATTGTTCTTACAGGTATAAAGTATGCCGATTTCGTAAATCTATCAATGATCACCCAGACTGAATCATATTGCTTTATGGTCTTAGGTAACCCCACCACAAAGTCCATAGCAGTCTCTTCCCACTTCCATTCTTGAATTTTTAACAGTTGTAACAAACTAGACGGTCTTTGGTGCTCCACTTTGACTTGCTGGCATGTGAGACACCTTATGACATACTCCACTACATCCTTCTTCATCCCAGGCCACCAATATAGCATCTTCAAATCTTGGTACATCTTCGTAGTCCCTATGTGTAAAGAATAAGGAGTAATATGCGTATCACCAAGAATCTCCTTCTTAATTTCTAAATCAGCTGGCACACATATTCGTTCCTTATATCTCACTATTCCATAGTTACTAAGAGTAAAATATTTGCTACTTCCATCTTGGATTCCTTGTTTATACTTTTGTATTTGCGGATCCTTATCTTGTCCTTCTTTAATTCTGTCTAACAAAGTTGAATGTAGAGTCAAGTTTGCTAATCCCCCTACAATCAACTCTATACCTTCTCGTTCTATTTCTTCCATCAAATTGGCAGATATATTTCTTATAGCCACTACTTGCCCTTGGCTTTTACGACTTAGGGCGTCGACTACCACATTCGCCTTCCCTAAATGATACAATATTTCATAGTTGTAGTCCTTGACTAATTCTAACCACCGTCTTTGCCTCATGTTTAACTCCTTTTAAGTAAACTAGTATTTCAGGCTCTTATGATCAGTATAAATTTCACATTTCTCCCCATAGAGATAATGTCGTCAAATCTTCAGTGCGAACACTACTACTGCCAATTCCAAGTTGTGTTTTGGGTAACGTTGTTCATACTCCTTCAGCTGCCTAGATGCATATGTTATCACCTTCTCCGCTTGCATCAAAACGTTGTTCATACTCTTTCAGCTGCCTAGATGCATATGCTATCACCTTCTCTGCTTGCATCAATACACACCCTGGTCCCTACTTCGACGCATCACAATATACCACAAATTTCTCATTATCTGTGGGTAGACTTAATACAGGTGTCGTGATAAGCCTATCTTTCAATTCCTGAAAGCTCTGATCACAGTCCTTAGTCAATACAAACTTGATGCCCTTTTTGGTCAGTTCTATCAATGGCGTAGCAATCTTTGAAAACCCTTCTACGAACTTCTGGTAATACCCTGCCAACCCAAGAAAACTTCTCACCTCTGAAGCATTCTTTGGTTATGGACAATCTTTTACGGCTTCGATCTTTACTAGGTCCACCTTAATACCATCCTTACTAACAATGTGTCCTAAGAATGCTACTTAAGTTAGCCAAAGTTCACACTTCTTAAATTTCGCGTCCAACTGATGTTCCCTTAACTGTTGCAGTGCCAACCTTAGATGTTCTTCGTGTTCCTCTTCAGTTAGCAAATAAATTAGAATATCATCTATAAATACTATCACGAACTTATCCAAGTAGTCCTTGAAGACTCTGTTCATTAGGTCCATAAATGTCGCAGGGGCATTGGTAAGTCCAAAAGACATCACCAAAAATTCATAACGGTCGTACCTAGTACGGAATGCTGTCTTCATAATGTCCCCTTCCTTCACCCTTAATTGGTGGTATCCCGACCTCAAGTCTATCTTTGAGAACACCGCCTTTTCTTGGAGTTGGTCAAAAAGATTGTCTATCCTTGGAAAAGGGTATTTGTTCTTGATGGTGACCTTGTTAAGTTCCCTATAATTAATGCACATCTTCATTGACCCATACTTCTTCTTCACGAATAACACCAGTGCTCCCCATGGTGAGTAACTTGACCTAATGAAACCTAGTTCAAGTAGTTCCTGCAGCTAAACCTTTAACTCATTCAATTCGGCGAGTGCCATTCTATATGGTGCTTTCGAGAATGGCGTTGTTTCTTGTGCTAGCTCAATTGTGAACTCAATTTATCGTTGTGGTGGCAATCCCAGTAAGTCTTTCGGAAATACATCCAAGTAGTCACATACTATCCTTGTGTCTTCCAGTCTCTACATTCCTATTTCTGCTATTTTAACCACGCTAGCCAAGAATCCCATGGATCCATGCTGTAACATCCTCCCAGCTTCTAACGTTGAAATGATTGGAATTCGTAGTCATGTTATTGTCCCCACGAACGCAAAAGGATCCTCTCCACCAAGCTTAAACACCACCATTTTCTTCTTGCAATTGATGGTAGCGTTGTACTTCGTCAGCCAATCCATTCCAAGTATTACGTCAAAGTCATTCATATCCAGCTTAATCAAGTCTACAAATAGCTCCCTACCATCTACCCTCAAAGGCAAGGCTCTAAAGAACTTCCTAGATATTACCACCTCCCAGGTTGGTAACATGGTCTCAAACCCCTTAGCATGCTTCTCATAAGGTATATTAAATATATCCACTATTCTCTTAGCTACAAATGAATGAGTGGCTCCATAATCAATTAAAACATGACAATCAATTCCAGCAATAAAAATTTGACCTAAGACCACGAAAGTGCTTGCTTCTGCCTGAGGCTTGGTGAAGGTGAACACACGTGCTGAAAATAGATTATCATCCTTCTTATGCTGCTCTTTGACCCCTTCCTCACTCTTATGTGGGTAGTTCCTCTTAATGTGTCCTTCCTTACCACAACCATAACACGTGTTTGCCCCGCATTCGCCTTGGTGGTGCATCTTACATTTTTCGCACTCTAGGTATCATACCCATTCCTTGCTACCAGTGTGTTTGCTTACTTTATTATCTCTATCCCTCTTATCCTGGCTTGATTGTCCTGCCTAGTCACTTCCCTTCCTTTTTTAATCATTAGAGTTATGACCTTGGGAGGCGTTCTTTCTTGCCTCTCTTTTAGCAGCACTTCCCTTCCAGATTTTGTCTTCCATTCTCTCAGCAGTGAGAGCCCTTTCCAGAACCTGAGCATATGTATTGTTGCCCTTTACTAATACAATTTCCACATCTCTGGCTATCATAGGATTTAAGCCTCAAACAAACGTGTTGACGCAGTTTTTCGCCAACAGTGAATTACGTAAATAGTTGGGATAGATTAGTGTTTAATGATAAACCGTAACAAGAAAATGATATTTAGAAATACTGGAAATGAAATATCAAGAACACTCATTCCTTTTTACGTGGTTCGGAGGTTAAAATCCCCCTAGTCCACGATTGCATACCTTGGAGCTTGGTAGAGTATACTCCTCCCGTCTTTTCGCTCATCAGGCAACTTCCCTGTTGTAAGATACTCTATTATGGGAGTCATCCAAGTCGGTCTGGTGTCGATCATCTTGACCTCCATCGTGCTTTCTGCCACACTTGGGGTTTCCAAGAATTCCACCGATACTATGTTCAGAGTCTCGGCTTCTTTGGAGGTAGCGAGTCTTGCCAAAGCATCAGCGTTGGCGTTCTGCTCGCGAGGGATCTGCTCGACTATTCCATATTCAAATTCTGATAGCTCTTTCTTCACCTTGGCCAGGTAAGCCACCATCTTGGCCCCCCGCACTTGGTATTCCCCTGACACTTGGTTTACCATGAGCTAGGAATCGCTGTAGCACTGGACGACCTTGGCCTTCAACTCCTTCGCCACTCTAAGCCCGACCAATAAAGCTTCGTATTTGGCTTCGTTGTTGGATGCCTCGAACCCAAACCGTAGCGCAGAGTAGAACTGATGCCCCTCTGGAGAGATCAAAATGATCCTAGCACCGGACCCGTTTTTGTTTGACGAACCGTCAACGAAGATTCTCCACAACGCCTGTACCGGTTCTCTCCAAAGCTCCTCCTGAAATCCAGTGCATTTAGCCAGGGCTTGGCTTTTGATCGTAGTTCGTGGTATGTATAGTATTTCAAACTGGATGAGTTCGATTGCCTATTTTAAGAGACGTCCTGATGCTTCAGGTTTTTGCAACACCTGCCTTAAAGACTGGTCGGTCATGACGTGGACTGAATGGGATTGGAAGTATGGTCTAAGTTTTCAGGAGGCTATAATGAGGTAGAAAGCCATCTTTTCCATTAAGGGATACCGCGATTCAGCTCTGAGAAGTCTTTTTCTTATATAATATACCAGTTTTTGAACCCGGTCTTCCTCTCAGACCAATATGGCACTAGCTGCATTTTCCATAACAACTAAATAAAGAAAAAGGGGCTCCCCCGCCGTTGGTTTAGAAAATACTGGTGGCTCGGCCAAATGTGTTTTTAGATTGAGAAATGCCCGCTCACACTCCTTAGTCCATTCAAACTTTTTATTTCCCTGGAGCAAGTTATAAAATGGTAAACACCTATCCGTGGACTTGGAAATGAACCGGTTAAGGGCTGCCACTCTTCCAGTTAGACTCTGAACGTCTTTGCGCGACCTGGACGAAGGCATTTCTAATAACGACCTTAATTTGTCTAGGTTCACCTCTATTCCCCTTGTGCTGACTATGAATCCCAGAAAATTTCCTGACGCCACTCCAAAGGTACACTTCTGGGGATTCAACCTCATGTCGTATCTCTTTAAGATCTCAAAACATTCCTTCAGATCGGGAACATGGTTATCGGCAGTCTTAGATTTGACCAACATATCATCAACATACACTTCCTTGTTTTTCCCGATCTGATCAGTGAACATTCTGTTGACCAATCGCTGGTAGGTAGCACCAGCGTTCTTCAGACCAAAGGGCATAACATTATAGTAGTAAACATTCGTTGGAGTCATAAAGCTAGTATGTTCCTAGTCTATGGGGTTCATCGCACTCTGGTTATATCTAGAATACGCATCCATGAAGGACATGAGTTTGTGCCCCACAGTGGCATCCATCAATTGATTAATCCTTGGCAATGGGAAGCAATCCTTGGGACAAGCTTTGTTTAAGTCGGAGAAATCGATGCATGTTTGCCACTTTCAATTCAGCTTTGGGACCAGGACAGAATTCACAAACCAGATCGGGTATTTAGCCTCGCGAATAAACCCGCATTTTAATAGCCGAGCTACTTCTTCTTTCAGGGCCTCAGCTTGGGTTGTACCCAGACGTCTCTGTGTCTAGGATTCCACAGGCACGCTCTTATCCAAGTTCAAGGTATGCATGATTACACTTGGGCTAATCCCTACCATGTCTTCATGGGACCAGGCGAATACATCTAGATTTTCTTGTAAAACTTTTATCAGCTCTGCCTTCCTCTCTTCGCCAAGATTTTTTCCGAGCTTAACGATTCTTGAAGCATCTCTGGGATCGATGTATTTTCATAATTAATTAAATACTAATTATGAAAATACATCAAAACATAATTCAAAAGACTTAAAAATAACGTCATCCTCGATTGTTTACGCAGTCCATTCATCCTTAACACACAAGCTAAGTTGCCATGAATCTTTCCGCCTTCCATATTCATTTTCCTGCATCAAGCTAAAAAATAAAGGAATGAGCCTAATGCCCAGCAAGGAAAATCTACTAACACATAAATCATAAACATATACTATAAAACATATGACTATAAAAACGTATATCATATAGGACTACAATATTAATGGCCATTAACTCATTAACATGGCATGTGATAAACCATCTAGTCCTCTGTCTACTAATCGATGTAGGTTAGATCACATGGTAGTATATGATAACCCATCTAGGTCATCTGTCTACTAATCGAGGTAGGGTAAATCATAACTCTAAACTATGAAAGTGATAAAAATTCTTGGGGTTTGCTATCTAAGCAACTATAAGCCCCAAGCGACATAAAAAATATTGGGCTTTGCTATCTAAGCAACTATAAGCCCCAAATGACTACAAGACATATTTATATATATATCATAACATAAACATATAAACACATAAAATCTATCATATTTTCCTTACCACAAACCGGGATGTTTGAGAACAAGAACGGGATTGGAACACTCCTAAAAACCAACAGCAAAACGATGAGTATTTCTAAAGAATGAAGATGAAAAGAGAACTAAACCATCCAAGTAGAAACTTACTGAAAAGAACCTTAAGTTTCAAGAAACTTAAATACCTAACCAAGAATCATAAACAAGAGTTAGGATCTGAAAAGAAAATAAAAGAAAACTAAAGAACTATGAAGAACTTGAACTTGAGGATAAGAATACCTTGGTTGAACTAGAACCCAATCTACACCTCGATAACGAAATAACACTATATCTCACTTCCCAAGTGGTTAGAAAAGTTTAGAATGATAAAGCTTTTAACCCAAAAACCCAAGTGTTTCTCTCTATGATAATCTTAGCAACTTGGAGGCTCCAAACACTGCTTGAAGAATGAAGAAAATGGTTGAGTACTAGGTCCTATTTATAGAGTTCAAGGAGTGAAACTAACCTCTTTTAATTTGAATAAATAAATGAATATAAAATGAAAAAGATTTGAATTTTTGTTCAACAGATGCCCAGAACTCGGTCAAAATTGTTCAAAGGCAGGTCCAAGAGGTTAAGGGATGTCTTAAGCTTGGATTCCATGGAGTTCAAAAATGCAAGGGTGGGAAGTCGACGTGTTTTCTGTATCTTCTGTAGGCGATATATCAGCCCCTATAGCTGCGATATATTGGCATGCGTTGATATAGCAAACACGTATTTGTATTTTTTCAACATATTTTGAATTGAGTAAATAGATTTGACTGAGTAAAAATACGATCCTAACAGTTGCTGGAAGGTTCTAGAGCTTCTAGATCTTTCTTTTAATAAAACTATTCATCAAAAATACTTAAATCGTTAATAAACATGATTATGACAAGTGTCACATTCTTAATAATTCTATCTAAACCTTAGGTTATAATAAATATATTTCTAGAACCAACAATATTAATCAAACCTTATGTTATAATTAATATTTCTAAACTATAGGTTAAACTTATAGAATCCATAACTGTTGCTATGAGTTTCCAACTAAGTCCCGGCTTGAACCAAAATCCCCGGAATCTAACATACTACAAACTACTACTACCATCTATCTAAGTAAATTTCTGGGACACTACACATCGTTCACTACCTGACGAAAGTCCTTCTCCTTCGAAGGAAGACAAGACAGTGTCTTGTATTAACCCCCAAGGGTCTCAGACCGCTTTGTCCTCACGAATATAGCTACACAAGGAACGAACTCAGTTAGAATGATTAAAAAATATATATATTAAAATGATAAGAGAGTTCACGAACAGAATTCATAATGTTAGAGAACTTATGAGGGTTTTTGAAGTATCGGTGATCGCGGTTCTTGAACTCGTTTGACATAAAGAACTGTTATTTATAGTCATTTGGGTGGATGGGGAGGTCAATGACGCATGTCGAGTTGGGGAAGCGAGTGAGGTAGTAAAATTCGTCACCTCGCCCCTTCTAATCAGGAATGGCCTTGAGGCAGAAGAAGTACATAATATTTTCTGGGGTGGGGACCTCCCACTCATGCCTCAAAAAAAGATATTTTAACCCCGCCAAAAGACGATACGAGTTCGGCGGAATCTGGAACGAAGCCAGTTCGACGTAGTTCAGAAAATCCACGAAGTACTGATATAATGGGAGGAAGGCACCTACCTTCAGGTGCTCATCACTCCAAGCCACAAAGTCATCTTGCAAAGGGGCGCAACTCCGCTCTCCTTCCAATGGAGGTCGAGCGAGGAGTCCATTGATTCCCATCTTGATCCCATGGCTCAGAAAAATTTTGTTCACTTTCCCCTACGACGTTATTCGGGATACGATGTGCTCGGCCTCAAAAAAAGGGTTGGGGTCGACAACCAGTTCCCTCTCCGCCACAAGACCAAAACAAGGAATTGGAGATTAGGACGCAATCTTCTTGTTTTTTTTCTTCTTCTGAGTAGAGGAGCTCATGACGTCTTTCTTTGGTGGGGCCATGATCTAGCTCGCCTGACGACAAAACGGCCTATTAGTGGCGACCTAAGACAATTACTAGCTACGGCGATAAAGGTACGGTGATACGAGGGTTTAAGTGGTTTACTTTTGTTGATTTAAAATTTACACGAGCTAAGATGTGTTCTAGCAACAACGCGTGGTTCCACACGTAGTCCTAGGCTACGCGCTTTGAATTCGTGCATTTCCCTGATACTTCAGGATTCGTGTGTCAGACTCGTCAGACCCACTGCTTTTCTTTTGAAAGCGGTTTAATGCAAAACTACTTAAGGAATTGTGACCCTCAAGCTACCCAGGGCCAAACCTAAAATCCCCTCAACTTCTACATCCAAACAGGTATCCTAATTTGATCACCAGTGACTTGTTCTTTGGAAAACCCATAAATTTTGCCCAATTTTTGAATACCTTATTTTTAAGCAAGTCTAGTACCGTTATTTTAGCCTAAACCAAACCCTATTTAAACTCAAACATGGCCAGAACATGAAACGATATTGAACAAAGAATGTTTTTTGAAGTAAAAATCTCACTGGAATGTAAAGAAATGAAAGATTCAAACCAGATGAGGAAATACTGACAGTTTATACGTTTGTTTGAGGAGAATGTCGATGCATCCACATGAAGGAGCTTGAAAGCTTCTGAGAGACTGAAGGGCGATGAAGGTTTTTGGAAAAATTTTGAGAGAAAAAGGGAATTTTTGTTTCTGAAAGCAAAATTTTTTAATGCAAAGGTTGTAAGGTTCAGGTTTGATCTCCCTATCTATACGTAAATGTTGGGAATTAATTTGGGCCTTTCGATTGGGTCAGCTTGAGATCCAAAGGACAAGATTAAATGACCCATGCAGCGACAAAAATTTGACAGGACAGTTGTCATAGTCCTCGAAACCCAAACAGACGCCAATTAAAGACTGCCACGTGTTCAATACTCGAGTAGTAGGTAGGCACGATTTTACATGACAGAACACTAAAACCCCCTACTGTTCGTGCCAGAAAGTGATGACGTTAAACACGAGCAGGAGATTGGGGGTAAATGTTGTACCCTAAAAATTAGAACGAGTTTAATCACTCAGCTAAGGATACAGTTGGCATATGAGTATATGGAAAAGCAGAAAATCAGAACTTCTAGCTAATGATGATGTGAGCAGCTCGAGTTAGGACTTGGCAATACAACATTCAGGTAATTATCAGGCCCATCTTAGGATGACGGTCCAGTTCGAGACATATAGTGGCTAGACCGCCTTTAGGGCGCTTTGAGGTTAATTTGAACTAAGGTTTGGATATTCTTTGATCCCCAGCTCGATGAATATGTTCAACCGGTGGAAACCTGGTCATGACGCATACTGAAGGATCCCGAGAGACTCGGGGGCTCTTTATACGCTCATTAATGCCCAGACTATATTGCACATTTATTATTTATTATCCAAGATAACATGAGTATATTCTGTTATGCAATCATGTCTCAATGTAAATGGGAATTATCTGTATTAAATGTATACCATAATTATGCACACGATTAGCCCAACCTATCCAAGAAATTCCACTATAAATACCAAGGATATTGGACAGGAAAGGGAACGACCATTTTGTATTACTGAAACTCTACAAAAATTGTGAGAGAATAGCAATAATATTGTCTCGTGGACTAGGTGGATTTTAACCACTGAACCACATAAAATTGTGTGTGTACAAAAGAGTTCTTATAAGTTCACTATTGTTTGCACATAAGCACTAATACTCTTATTAGATTTCTAAATCTAATGTTGGTGAAAAATTGTGTCAACAGAACCTAATTAACCACCCAAAGGTCTTAGACTTCAAGCTCTTGAGCCTTAGCGCTTGGTGAGGTGGGCTAAGATAGCTTGGTCAAAGCTCAACCCAAAGTCGTAAGCCTTTGTAGACAGATTGGCACACATAGGCGTAGGATCCTATCTTGGGTCTTAATATGTCGGGCTGAAAAATTACCACCGACATATTTATATATATTCACAAAAATTTAAATGTAACAAAATACCAAATTAATAGAATATAAAATAATAGTATACAAATAAGAACAAATCCATAAATAAAAAACACAATAAATTGAGTGGGTAAATAATGTTCAATTCGTTTGACAAATAATAAAAATATAATTGATTTATCTATAACTATATAATTTGAACAAGAGACCTAACTAAAACGGTTTTGGCTTGAAGGTTCCTATAGGGTCGACTCCAGCTAGACACCAAAACACAAAAGTAGAATTTCATTATTTTCTCTTCAACAGAATTGTAAAAGAGCATTGTTATAAAGTACTCATATTGTCCAACATCGCCTTATATTGATTGGTGAAATTTAGTATTGAATCTCACACATTAAATTTTAAATTAAAATATGTGAGACCCAATATTAAATTGCACCAATACCAGTTTATTGTGTCAGGAGGTCACTACAAAATACAAGGTCTATATCGAGAACAAAAGTCATCGGTAGAAGCTCGAATGTTCTCGATGTAGCTTCTACCGAGAACATGTTCTCGGTAGAAAGTTCTTGGTACATCCTCGTCGGTAGCGGTAAACTTCTACCGAGGACATGAAATATGTTCTCGGTATAGCCTATACTGAAAAACAACTGGACCGGGGAAAATATCGTCGGTGGAGCCTGTCCAATTTTGTCATTTGGTGGGGCTATACCGAGGACAATGTCCTCGGTATTGACTGAACCAAGAATTTTTTATTTTCACAATATTTATTTATTTATATGATTATTTATTGATTTGATTTGAATTAAATTAAATCTAAAACAATAGATTAAAATTGAAACACTTATATTAAACATATAAATAAAAACATGAGAGTATGTTTACTCAATCAAAATAAAGATTTGACCTAAAGATGAAAATATAATAGTCTATAAAAATAAAACCCATACATAAGTCTTACTGACTCGGTGCTCCAACATCAGGATCATTAGGTGGTGGTGGGCACTTTGAGATCTCGGGGTGATACAACGAGTCTGGATGTGCTCCTCTAATTGTCGAAGACGCTCTCTCATCTCAACCATATATTCATCTCTAGTTTGTGGAGGATCAGTAGTAAATGGAGCTTGGGCCCTTATGTTAAGGATACGACCATATCCTTTCTGGTGGTCATGTCATTTTCTGAAGACAGTTTGTACCAAAGACAAGTCGTCATCTTCATGCGCGCTCGAAACTGGTGTGGAACTCTTAGTACCAGTTGACTGTTTCTGTTGTGTGTCACGATATGCACACAATTCATCCTATGACACAATATATAATGTAATTATGTATTGTAAATAAAAAATTAAAAATTTGAAAAATGTTGTAAAAAAACTTTAACATACCCAAGTTTTTTTGGATGTTATCGTCACCCACCCTGTGCATAATTTGTGGTGAGTACCCATCCAGCTATCCGGGATCGGGTCAAGTTTCCCAATCTCTAATTTAAATGCCACGTAATTATTATTTTGAAATGATTAAACGTAAATAAGAAAAACAAACTTTTAATTTCTGAGAACCTCCGTAGTTGAGCTCTTTTAATTTCTTCCTATTTTCCTTGTTGATCGTAGAACATTTCTACAAAAAGTTAGTGTTAGTAATATATTAAATTAAGAGAGTTAATTAAAAAAAATATATCATCACATCTGGGCCTTGGAAAAACTCAATGGCTTTTTTCCACTGCATATATGTGCAACCACCATAACGATTTCTTGGCCCATTATTCGTTGAATGTTCCTTAATATCGTACTTCCAATCATAATACTTTTTGGCACATGATGTATCAATGCCTCTCAAGATCCCAGGCATGTGCCCTGGTACACCCGATATCAAACAAATCATCCTAAATTACAAACATTTATTAGTAAATATTATATATAATTAAATAGAATAAACATAAATGTAAAAATATCTTACCTCCAGATGTCCAAGTATTTTTTGTTTGGAGGCCTTTGGTACTTGTTAAAATTGAGTACAGTCTATTTCTTTGTACTGTCGAACAAGTAATCCTAGCTCTCTTGAGAAATTTGAGTTCCAATCTTCGATCTCTTTATATGTTCTTCCTCTCACATCCCACTGGAGTGGGAGAGGACGCCTGAACTCTCCCTTTTTTTTCTCGCGTGTTCAATCATTTGTGGCCTCCACACTTGATAGGAGGTGTTATTGTATGCAAATTTAGTATTTTTAAATTAATATATATTAACTGTTAAAAATTAAGGAGTGTGTCAATGTGTAATGTATTACCTCGCTCACAATCAGCTGGGATATCTGATGGTCCACGTGGAGGATCACATCCTCCACCATCACCCCCATGAGATCAAGCAATAACATCAGTCATATATTTGACAAATATAGATATTAAAATTGCATTTATACTAAACATAATAACTATAATAATCAATTAATGTAAAACATAATTACTTCAACATAAAATCACATTTAAAATTACCACTTAATCTTCACTATCACCATCGGTTTCTATGTGTTCATCTTCCTCTTCATCATCTTCTTCTATGAATTCAACTTCCTCTTCATCTTCCTTTTCCTCATCATCTTCCTCCTCCTCCTCCTCAATTTCAACATTATCTATCTTAACAAACTCTAATGGAGCCCCCGTACATTCAAAGCTAATTTGTGGCAACGGACCAAGATCAACGAATAAATTGGAAATTAGACAAACTAGCGTCATGCATCACATCTACTTCTACAACCTCCAATTGTTCTTCAACTAGTGGGATGTCCCACACATTTCTGTGATGCACTTCTTGGACAAATTTCTAGTGAGATTTATTTTTAAGGTCATTAATGTAGAAGACATGGTTAGCCTGAGTTGCAAGGATGAATTTATCATCTTTGAACGCCTCCGAACTAGTGTTAATACTAGTTATGTTTTGCTCATAATTTAGTCTTGAAGATCGATTAGTGTCAAACTATTTGCACTTAAATAATACAACTGAACAACCAGAAAGATATGACATCACTAAAACTTCTTCCAATTGGCCGTAATAAGTATTATTTTCAACTCTAGCTACAGAGACTCCACTATTTTGAGTTTTGTGATTCTTGTCCCTGTCATAACACAGAAATATAATTCCATTTACAACACACCCAAGATATGAAGCAACGACAGTAGAAGAACCATTTGATAAAGAGATAACTCTTCATGTACTTTTGAAGAACCCGTTTGTCAAAGATGACAAATCTTATTATAAAACCAATTTGGAAATTCCTTTCTATGTAATTGGTCTAGGTTTTCAACACCTTTTATAATGAATAATTTCCATATGCTCACTACAAAGAACAAAAATAATTAATTTAAGAGTTACTAATAAGTATTATAATAAACATGCAATGAAAAGATGAACTACTTACTGAATTATGGTGAGATTTCATTATAGTTATTTAGAATATATCAATCCACCGTTTTCTTCACTTCATCATCCAACACGATATGCCGTCTTGTCCCTTCTAATAGCACGATTCATGGCTTTGTGGGTGTCTATTTTCAACAACACCATATGCATTATTGTCCCTTCTAATAGCATGTTTGATTGGTAAAAAATGTCTATCGCCATAAAAAAAACAACCTTCTTTCGTAAACGAATTCACAGTGTTGCCACATTTCATGTAGAGCAAGCATGATAACCCTGGCCAGTCCATCTAGAAAGGCTACTCCTAGCAGGGTAATCATTTATAGGCCACATCAAAGCTGCTCGAAGAGTGAAGAAACTACCATCGACTGCATCTCGAGTCTATACACCGGTCACCCATAATTATTTTAACTCATCAATCAATAGTCTTAAGAAAACATCAAAATCTTTTCCTGACGAATGAAGTCCTAGAATTAAAAAGCTCGACATGAAATTAGTTTCTCTCATGCACAACCATGGTGGCAAGTTATACGTCGTCAACACAATCGGCCACATACTATAAGAAAGAGTCATACTGCCAAAGAGATTGAATCCATCTGCAGCCAATCCAAGGCGCACATTCCTGGGCTCCATTGTAAACGTTGGATTATTTCAGTGAAAGTCCTTCCAAGCTTTCCCATTAGTAGGATGACACAATACACCATCTTCTTTTATACATTGCTCGTGATGTTATCTCATATGTTGAGCAATGTGCCTCAATGCATATTTTTGCATTAACCTAGGGGTTAAAGGAAAATAACGCATCACTTTATGAGGCATTTTCTTGCCCTAGGTGTTCCTGTCCACCCACCGATCCTCCCCACAAACAGGACATCTGCTTTTTCCAGAATGTTCTTTCCAAAACAACGCGCAATCATGCTTGCAGACATGGATTGACTCGTAGCCCAATCTAAGTTTACGCATCAATTTTTTTGCTACATAATGCGATTTTGGAACCTTATTTGGGGCAGGAAATGCATCATGTAACAACTCCAGAATTCCATCAAATATTTTGTTGGGAATTTTTCCCAACACTTTGAAATGCATCAACTTCACTAGGAAATTCAATGTTGTGTAATTTTGACACCCAGGGAATAATGGAGCCTCGATCTCAGGAAACAAATCGTTATAATGTTGCATGCCCCTGTAGTCTATTGTAGGTATCTCTTGATCGCGCTCATTCTCTTCATATTCATTATTATCATTTTGCATAATATCATTGGGAACAACTATCATTTCATATTCATCATTTTGATCTATCCCTTTCATCATTGGTATTATTTCATCATCTCCATGTCAATGCCAATCGGTATATTTCTGTAGAAAACCATTTACAAAGATATGATTTTCTAATACATCAATTGTCTTAAATTCAACGTTCACACAGCTCCTACACGAACATTTCATCAATCCCCTTGAGTCAACACACTGCCTAGCTCTCTCAAGAAAATCTATCACACCAGCTTCATACTAATGAGATAATCAATCTGTCAAATTAATATAGCTCTCGTCGATCGACATTGTATGTGTGTAGCACTGCACAAAACACTTATCATCAAACTTATAATCAACTTGTGTGTGTGTCATAATCCAAATTTTCACTCCATTTCTATATGGGTAAAGAACATATCCCATTCAGGTTTACTATATACATATAGTGTGATCTACACTCATAATATTGTTACATATTTGTAAAAATTACGACAACATCTCCCCATAGTTCTCATAAGTGAGAAAACTAAAACTAAGTCTCCCCACTTACGAAAACAAAAGAGATGCATACTGAAATCTCTAAAAATGAAACAATAAATGAGTAACAGATCACACTATAGGTATACAGTAATCCTAAACTGTCCAAACTGAACAATTCAGAGAGAGGCAAATTTAAGAGTCATTAATGACTCACCCTCTCTAAACGGGTCTAAGGCTTTTAGTGAAAATTTAAACAAATAAAAAATTATCACTATGTGATAATAACACACTATCCTATCTTTGGTAATAATTTCTTATTACCAAAGACATACAAATAGATAGAATTTGTGTCTTATAATATCTTATGATATTTAAGTCTATATTTAATATGTTTAGTAATTATCTTCATTTGTTTATATATAATTAATTTTTATTAATAATTACTCTTATCATGTGTGAGTTAAATACTAAATTTAGTAATTTTAACAATTATTTAGAATAGAATAAAATATATTTTATTTGTTTAGGCTTACTTTTTTTTCTTCTAATTTAAATTATTTTATTATTTTAAATTAATTATATGATTATTAATGATTAGTTTTATAATTATTTTTTAACATTAAAATGTTCACTAATATTTATAAATTTTATTTTCATCATTATTAGAAAAATCATTATTTTAGTGATTAACTCACTAATGAAATCAATTAAATGTTAGTTTTATTAAATAATCATTTTATTAAAAAATTTAGTAGATATCGTAAATCTATAAAAAAAAAATGGGCAGCATAACGACTATATTTTCATCTACCCCAAAAATAAAAATAAAAAACCTGCAAACAACACTCAAAAAATACCTAGAACAAACAACATAACATTTCAAACACATTTTTATAACTAAAAGTCAAATTACATACCAAAAATACCGAAAATCATATTAAATCTAATTGCAAAAAAATAAACTATTAAATTATAATTGTCCATACTAATTTAGCTAAAAACATACCATGTACATTTTACATTTTAAACATTTGACCTATTTTATTACTCACGTTCATCTTTAATTGATCTTATACAAACTAATTGCTAATAAATTAATTATTTATCCAAAAAATTACAGTAACTAAATCGTAAAGCTATATATGCATTTCACTAAAATACTACACAACATTATATTCTAAAAATTGCATAGAACTAAACTTTCACCTAATTTTTATTTCTAATTATAAATCTTACCTATTATAAATACAAAATCAAATATTATATATATAATATAGCAGATAAAAACGTATTAAAAATATGTAAAAAAATAAGTTTTTTTCTTCCATTTTCACCAACAAAAAAATCTGAAAATATTAAAAAAAAAATTACAAAAATCTAGATTCATACATACCTGTGAGGGCTTCTGCGATTCAACAATATAGTTTCAAAATCTGAGAAAAACTATACAATGGGAGTAGAGTGAGAAAAAAAACCCATTTAGAGAGAGTTAAATTCAAAATAAAATGAAATATATAGAAATACATACTTTGATTAGAGCCTTTTGATAACTAAATCTTCCTTGGATAGGAAGATTTCTAAAAAAACTATTGTTTGGGGGAAGAAATTCATGGAATACAGATTTGGGGTGGAGAGAAAAAGGGTTTGGGGAATTTTTTTTATGTTTTAGAGGAAATAAGCTCTGTTGGGGAAGACGGCTGATATAAAGGACTTTTATTGAGAACATTTGTTCTCGGTAGAAGTTCCAAAGTTCTCGGTATATCAACTTTAATAATACAAAAATCTGCAAAGTCTTGACGCAATTTTGAAAATGCTTCTACTGAGAACAACAAAAATTGTTCTCGGTAGAGCTCTTCTCGGTATAGAAACTAAATCTTGTAGTCGGTGTTAGGCACCACTGTTGCCCATTAGCAATATTCATTGTAAAACCAAATATTCAAAGATGCTCAATAATTTTGTTTTATTATAATAACAATCCAATGTATGAACTCCAAAAAAAAAATTAATCATCTTCAGTCCATTGTTAATGTGAAATTATTACGTTAACATCAGTAAATTTATTAATTTTACATAAATTGATCTAAAGAAAACTCAATGTCAAGATTATATAGTAAATAATTTCATTATCATCAATAAGAAAACCTCTAGGATTTTTTTATTATTGTTTTAGGAGAAACCCCTTTAGGCTTGTTATTTATTTATTTAAAAAAAATGTATTGAATAAAAAAAAAACATAAGCTTGTGGCTAGACTATATTATTTCACCAAATAGGAATTGTCTAATTGCTACCGAACCCATATTATTAAAGTAGCCCTAGCTAGAGAGTATAGGGAGCTAGGCATAGTGAAAAAGGCTTTATATGATGAGAAATGAAACTTTGTTTTTGGTCATATAAATATTTATTTTAAATCAAAGATTGATTTAAACATTTAAATGTCATATTCCTAGTAAATTAAATTTCACGATTCTAACTCCTATAATTTCTGAGCACCAGTTACCACTGCGTTTCCAACTTTCACGTGCACCCTCTTTTCTGAAAGACAATGGTACAATATACTATGATGTTTATTTTCTACGATGCATGCATACATAAATATATATATATATATATATTATTCAAACTGATTTTTATTACTTTCGCCAAATCTTGTAAAATAAAATTAACCCTTTCACTGAATACACCAAACTTTTATCATTAAAATTCTGACTTGAGGGCACAATCGAGGCCTTGATGATCCCTAATAATATTCAACATTCATCACTTTTTAAAGTCTCTCATTTTTAAAAAAAATATATATATTATTATTATAATTAACACCAAAACTGTTTTATATCTGACAAATTTTGGTCTTTACCCGAAGAAAATGAAGAAAAAAAAAATCGCATGCGACAAAACACTCCTAATTAATACGACTAAGGAAGTGAGAGGAAATTAAATAATAATAATAAAAGTAGATTAATGGCGTTTAATTAACCAGTGATAGATAATTATTAACTAATATTCATTCAATATTGCTAATTAAGTTGAAAAGTACAATATATGCTTGCTTAATTATATAGTAGCTAGAGAATACATGCATATCTATCGATTAGATATATGTTAATTAATCCATCATATCACATGGAGAGAGGTACATAGTAGAGCTAGGAAATGATTGATTAATATTAGACTAATAGTAATAATAATAATTAGGTAATTATTATTAACAACTTAATTGAATAATTATAATAAGGATTAATAATAATTAAGGATAAGAAGGGAGCCAGTAAGGTGGTGATACAGGGTTGTATTCCTCCACATTGAGAATGTGATGACTGCACTCAGCAGCAGCACCCATGGGATTCGTTCCTAGTGACTTGCTAGTGCTGCGAATAGCTCCGGCCGACGTGCTCTCCACCGTATCCTCGCCGGAAATTTCTGTATAACCACCTGTAGTCGACACTTGCTTCCACCCACCTTGCTCTCTTAGCATGCCCTTCAGTTTCATCACCTGTAAAATATATATACCATTTTAACTAATTAATAAAAATTTATATATGAATATGTATATTTATGCATGTAGTTCTATACAAAAGTGTAATACTAAGTGTGTTTTTTTCTTAAAAAAAATTAAGAGTAAAAACACATAGCTAGTATATATGTTAACAAAGTTATTAATTTGCTTAAAGGCTTTCAACCACAACCAACTAATTAATATATAGATAAAACAATGTGTCTATATGTAAAAACCAATTTCATTTGTATTCTGACTAAACTATATGCTGTAACGAATTATATTCTTAAAAAAATCTACTATTATGCTTTGTTATTACATGTTATATAACTTTCCCCTAAAAAGGAGAGGAAAAAGTAACATTTGGTTTCATTCCTTACAAAACAAAACGTAGTTTTCCCTTTAGTATATATGTCCTAAATAACATCTTCCCAAATTTAGCTTTTAAGGTAGCAAGATTAAAGGGAAACATTTTATGCTGTTGCTGTACTATACACTGCAATACAATATATACCTTACTTATAATTAATACGAGTAGGTGCATCAATATATAACAGTTTTATATTTTGCATATAACATGTGTGTGTATGTGAATAAATCGCACGTTATCCAGTATACAATATATTCATCTTAGAATATTAAAAGAGTACTAAAACAAAAGAATATTTATACATTCATGCATGGTGTTGCATGAGAAGAATATATTGCAAGAAAGAGATTGTTATAAATATGTATATATATATTACCTCCTCTTGGAGCTTCTGCTTCTCTTTAGACATGGCATCAAGCTCTTGTTTAAGGGCATCATACAGGCGCTCGAGCTGCTTAGCCTTCCAACGAGCACGCCTATTCTGGAACCAAACAGCGATTTGGCGAGGCTGAAGGCCTAAATCTCTTGACAGCTTCATCTTCCTATCAGGGTCCAGTTTTATCTCCTCTTGGAAGCTCCTCTCCAACGACTCCAACTGATCTGTCGTTAATCTCTTCTTCTTGTCCTGATGACTCCCATAACTGCTACTACTCCCGTTCACCTTCTCCATTGAAGGAACACCAAGTAGCCCTAGCCCTTGTGTTGTCTCTCCCATCAAAGCTGCTTGATGATGTTTCATATCCATACCTTATTATCAAAACACAAAAAAAATAAGAGTGACCCTTTGGATTTTGAAGGGATTTAAGTAAAAGGGATAGAGCTAATATATTACCCTGGTACTGATCGTAGTTGTAGTTGTAAAGGAAGCCATAGGAACATTCAGGCCTTGAAACAAGCCTTAAGTTGCTATTCCAATCCATGCTCTTGCTCTTTTTCTCTGATATCTTTCTTTCTTTCTTCTTCTTCTCTTTTCTCCACAAATCAAACTCAAAAATATTGTCTGGTGTTATATAGGCCCTGCAAGTGGAAAGCTATACAAGTGAGCTAATGAGCTGATAGTATATAGTAGTGGACCACACAGAGAGAAAGAGAAATAAAAATGAGTAATTACAGATGATGTAACTACTGGCGGGGCGTGGCAAATTGAGCTTAAAAGGTTTCTATTCTTCTTCCCTCTCTCTCTCTCTTTCTCTGTATTTTTTTTTTTTTTTTTTTTAAGATCCCACAAAAACAAAAACAAAAACAAAACCAAAACCAAAACCAAAACAAAAAAGTGAATTTGTGTATGTGAGACAGGTTGATATGTATGATGAGGTTCTTCTTACTCCACTTTTGGGGCGCAACAAAGTTTTTTATGTTTATAGAGAGAGAGAGAGAGGAATAGTACGTACTAGTATAATAGTCAGAAAGAGGCGTGAGAAAGGGAAGGCATATATGTCAGTTCCTTAGGAGCTAGCAAGACAGGTTATTACATGGGGACCATACCAGATTAAGACCTTTGAGTCCACTCTTTTTTCTTCTCTTCCCTTTTACATCATCTTCTCAACCGACAATCTTTCTCTCTTTCTTTCTTTCTCTCTATCTTCTTCTTCTTCTCTCTCTCTCTCCTCTGCTCTCTCTCTCTCTCTATATATATATACATATACACGTATGTATGAACACTCACACCCTTATATATATATAGATATAGGGTGAGGGCCAAAATCCAACATAGGAAGAGACGTGGGACAGCTTAAGGGAGTGATAGAGTACGTAAATTCTGTCACAACTGCTGCCCCAATAAAGGTCTTTCTACAGCCGATCCAAGACGAAGAAAAAATGTATATATATAAAGTAAAATGAAAGAAGAAAGAAATGAAATGTTTTAATTATCCCATTTCAAAATGCATGTATATATATATATATATATTTGACTTATTATTAATTTATTGTACCATCATCAATTCAAATATATAAAGCTAGATTTTCTTTCTTTCTTTCATTTAAAATATATATATACATGTATATACGTTGTTGTTGTTTTAGTTCATTACACAGACAATAACACACCCACCTTAATTAATTTTGGTGAACTTTTATTTTTATCTTTAAAATATGTGTCTATATATATGTGTGGGCTGGCCTTAATTTTGGTGAGTTGCAATTGAATGAAGGTGTAAGTGGACTTTTGTACTAATACTGCTCCCACTGCCCTAGCAGAGGGTATCTTCCCCAAACAAAACGTGAATTAACGGTATATATACACACATATATATATATATAAATAACATCACTAAGCTGCTAGGGCATTGAGCCCAAAACGATGAAAAAGATAGATGAGACAGTAGTTAGTATTTAGGTCATTCTTCTTCTCCTCCTTCTTTTTCTTTATTTGCTCATTAATTAAATTAAAAGGGTTTCTTTTTTATTAATATTTTGTAAATATTAATTAATTTCTGAGTTCTGATCAAGTGATAACAACTCCTCACAATTAATAGCGTCAGCCTCATGGAATTAGAGATAATGTGACTCAATAATAATTCAGTTCCCATAGGTAGAAAAAGTTGTTAACTTGAGCAAAGAAAAAAAAAAATCATAAATTGTACTCCACCTCATCTTCTCAGCTGCACTTTCAGTAGTGACCATTTATTTTTTGCAGTTAAATATTTGCCTAGTCATTTAATAAAATATTCTAAATAAATAATTTTTTTTGGCAAAGTACCCATTTACCCACCTTATTTTTGCCGATTAAGGGTTAAATGGAATAATTTAGTTTAATACGTTATGCTTAATATAGGTAAAAATTGTCTTAGCTTGTCTGATATAATTTCTAAAAGCATTATTAGTAGAACAGCAACTCTTATATATATACACCATTTTTATAAATTTTTATATTCAAAATATATAGTTTGGCATTTAAATTATTTAATTCATTTATATGGAAGTAAATTCATAACCAGAATTTATATGAAACATATGGCATACTTTAATATCAAAATTGTAAAGCTAACTTAAGCCATATATTTTTCTTGCTGATTTTCGAATATATATATATATGGTATAATTAGTGTATTGTGCTTTTTTTTTGGATAAGTATAAATTATATATTAAACAAATTATCTATAGATAAGTTTCCTATTTATATATAGTAATTATGTCTATAATATTATGTTTGATACATAATTGAATATCCATTAGATTTCTTGGTCTTAATTGATTTAATTTGATTATCTTGAAATATCTTAGTGCCCAAGAAAGTTCAAATCTGAAATGAACTTGGTTTAAAATTAAGTTTAGGTTTGTTCATTTATGATGATACAGAATAATCGTCTATTACATTTGGAATTCTCTGTAGTAAATGTAATTGAGAGTTATTTTTGGAAACTCTTTGATTTGATCTAATTGAGATAAAAAAAACGAGATTGATCGACTTGCCTTAGGGTTTCTTAAACTTTATAAATATTAGACCTAAGTAACAATTAATCTTGACTCTTTCCCATTCTAATATTTCATATATTGAAGGGTTCGTTTTTATGTAAATAGTAGTCTTTGTTCAACTATCTATTTGTTTGTTTGTGTTGACTTTGTGTTGTTTATTCTTAAACAGGTCATAAAGCCTATGACATACAATCTTCGGGGGAAGATTTTCATAAGTCTCACTTGGAGAAGAAACGAGCACTCATCAAGATCAGAAGGGATTTCGTGTTCTTGGTGTTTATCAACATCAGATTACAAAAGTGGAATTAATACTTCAAGGTTGCGACAAGGATTTAGAGGGAGTCTAATCTTGTATAGTCAATTGCTTATTGTATTCTTGTGACTTTACTAATTGATTTTATCTCTGGGCGGGGCCCTGTAGACTAGGTTTTCTAAACCACGTGAAAAAATTATTGTGTCACTTTACTTTTAGTTTATTTATTGTATGTTCGTATATTCTGATTCATCAGCAATTTGTCCTGATACATCATAATATTTGTTTGATCAAACAATTTTATATTGTTCCGCATTAATTGAATTGTTGTTTAAATTCAGTTGGTAATATTAAAAAACAAAATTTCAATTGGTATCGGAGCGACACTAAAATCTTAGTGGGATCTTATGTTTCTCTTTCCGTTTGTTTGTTTTTCTACTTGCAACATGTCGTTTTTCGCAAAAGGAAGTTCTATAACTGGTCCACCGTTGTTTAATGATTCTAACTATCCTTACTGGAAGGTTAGGATGAAAGCCTTTATCAAATCTCAAGATGAAAAGGCGTGGAGTTCTATCTTGATAGGTTGGTCATCACCAGTTGATGTTGACGCAAAAACTGGGGAAACAATGGTAAAATCTGAGTTAAATTGATCAAATGTTGATGATCTATTGTGTAGTTACAATAACAAGGCCTTACACGCTTTGTTCAATGGTGTTGGTGAACGGTATATTAAACTTATATCCTCTTGTGATTCGGCCAAAGAAGCTTGGTAAATCCTTCAAACTCAATTTGAAGGAACTGCTGATGTCAAGCGTTCTAGGTCCATTATGTTACAAACAAAATTTGAAGGTCTTAGAATATCTGAAATTGGAACTCTCACTTAATTTTATGAGAGATAGTCTGATGTTGTTAATAATTTTTTTGCTTTAGGTGAGAAATTAGATGAATATGTGTTAGTTTGAAATATTGTTCGTGTTTTACCTGACAGGTTTGGCACTAAGTTAACAGCTATGGAGGAGGCTAAAGATCTGAATTCCATGTGTTATCCAAAAAATTGGCATTGATGACGTGGCAAGTGATCCCAGGACACGTGGCTGACATCTGGAGGAGCTCTGCTAGTGTATCGACCAGAAGACGTATTAGAAGCAGTAAGCTGCCCAGCCTCACCTACGACCAGTCTGGTCGATAGTTCCGCATGAAACGTAATATTACTATAAAGATCTTTGTAGATCCCGAATTTAACTCACACAATCTCCTGAGTATCCGATTATTCAGGAGAGAATATCTGTAACAATCTTGTATAATCCCCCTTGAGCCTATAAATAGAGAAAGATAGCTCAAGGAAGGGACTTTTGGCTTTTGAATTATTTGAGACTAGAAGAATTCTCCTTGGAATATTGTATTGTTCTTCAGAGGTTAGTGAAACTCATTGAACCCTTGTTCTTTGATCACTCATTTGATTCTCATATCAATAATAATCTAAGTGGATGTAGGTCATTACCAGATCCTGGGGCCGAACCACTATAAAATATCGTGTTCTTATTACTTTTTTCCATTCGATTCTTGTCAACACATTCATTCACATCAAGCATATTCTGACTCCGTGTCAGTTGACCAAAATCTGGGTCAACACCATGAAAGTGGAAGAACTGATGGGTTCATTACGAACCATTGAACTGAATCAACAGATCAGACAAAAAGAAAAACCAAACAAGGTAAAAGAAAAAGAAAAATCTATTGCTTTGAAAAGTTCATAAAAGGTGAGTTCAGATGATGAAGATGATAATGAGCTGACTCCATTAACAAGAAATTTTCACAAATATATGAAAATTTTTGGCAATAAGAAATTTTCTAAATTCTTGAAAGGTAGCACATTTTCTAAAACATTTTGTTCCTAACAATAAAAAGAGAGTTCCATGGAGGGAGTGTGATGGTTCCATTCACATTCAGTGAGAATGTCCAAATACCTTGAAAAATGAATAAAAATGGTATGCCTGCTACATGGAGTGATAATGACTCTGAAAGTAGTGATGAAGATTGTGATAATGTGTACTTTGACATTTGTGTTTCCTAGTCTTCCAGAATGCAGGTTAACGAAACAATGCTCGGTTGGGATCTAAAGGGTCTCGATCAAAAGGAAATTATATTCATGTGACTTTACTAATTGATTTTATCTATGGGCGTGGCCACGTGGACTAGGTTTTTCGAACCACGTAAAAAATTTATTGTGTCACTTTACTTTTAGTTTGTTTACCGCTTGTTCATATATTCTGATTTATCATCAATCTGTTTTGGTACATCAGAAAATATGTCTGATTAAAAAAATTTATAATTGTTCCGCATTAATTTAATTGTTGTTTAAATTCAGTTGGTAATTGTTACACAAAGATTTCGAGACCAGAGGTTATGACCTCGAAAACTGGACTCGTCAGGTGTGAGCTCGAAATGTATGAAAACATTGTATGGTCCAGCTGTAAGATCTCTGAAGTAAAATAACGACCTTGAAGATGTGTAACCTCAGGATGCTTTCTGAGTCCAAAATGACATGACATTGGGATACATCCGTTATCGATTGCCTTCGGATTAAATAGTCCTAGCTTGGGAAGTGCAGGTTCGAGTATGATGGCTTCGATAGTGTCATTCTACTCCGAGCATGTCCTGAAGTAGGATGGCAAGCTCGTAGCAATACCATAAGTCTCAATAGCCACAGGGTCGATCACTGATCTCGAAGACCCGATGAGTCATCTGGGATAGCCCGTTATGTATGAACATATTTATTGTTGTATAATCCCAACATTTAAGGGATATTATTTAGTCTGTTATCCGTTCCCGATTCTTATGGGACGTTTCCATATATGTAGGAGATATTGTATTTAATGTCATTATTTAAATTAATATATAGAATATCTTCCCGAAATATGTGGGAATGAACTCTGTAACCTCCCCTATAAATAGAGGAGGAAGGATCACTTATAAAGGATCGATTTCTTTGGGCTGGAGAATAAGCTCTGGGCAATTCATCTCTGAAGAATTTCCAGAAATCTTTAAGCCTTAATAATACAGGCTTGTGGACTAGGCATAGTTAACTGCTGAACCACGTAAAAACCCTCTTGTCTTTCTTCATTATTCATTCACCTCATAGTAAACGTTGTTTAATTGTTCTATGATTTAAGTTGACGAAACACGGCATCAAAAGTTTGGTGCTTTCATTGAGAGCATTAAGTAGTACGTACGTGAGTCTATTCAGTCGAAGAAGCCTCCCTGAATCAACTATGGCCGCGAATGATCCCAACATTCCTGAGGAGGAAATCTTAGAGGAAGTTGACTACCCCTGGCGCCCTGGGAAGCAGCCGATGATGAATTCGAACCCAGATGAGAGGAGTGGGTCCTCTAACTCTCGAGGACCACCAGCACCACCGGCCCCCAGGGACGATGAGGACATGTACTATAACCCTGAACGATATGTCCCTATTGTGGAGCTTGAAAACTGTCAGTTGCGAAAGCAGTTGGCGGAGGCCAAGAAACGTAACAAAGAGCTGGCCAGATTGGCTGCTGAGGCACAAGCGACTCAGCCCCCTGCCTCCGCCTGAGGCCCAAGCTCCACCTCTGCGAGATGTTCATGTTCCACCATGGGCGACCTCGCAAAAACGCTGCCACACGAAGAACGGAGCAACCTCCGCCACCTGCGAAATAGCCTGCTCCCCCAAGGCCCCGGAGAAGTACCCGGGCTGGAGCTCTTGCCAACTCAACTACCGAGATATCGGCCGAGATTGGCAATAACCGAGCCCCCACGGAGGCTCGGACCCAAAATCCTGGTAACACGCAAAACGTTCCTAAACCAACACAGGAAAACTCGGGACCTTCTAGGCCCCGTAATGGATGGCAGCCACCATCACCCATAAGGCACCCACCATCGCCGATAAGGTATCCCTCGCCAACTCGGAGAAACTTGCAACCGACTCAGGGTGATAGAGAAAGGCAAGCGGGGCGAAAACATGCGAATGGGGAGACCATAGAGGTACCCAACCCACGAGAAGCCAAATGTCTTGGTCTCACGCTATCGAGGCAAGACAACCAGAAAGGAACCCATCTCAAAACAACCGCGCGACGAGCAATATCAGTGAAGGCTCAGGAGATACTAGATCGGTCAGTATGTATGACCAGGGACGCAGAAATACTGGGAATCGAAGGGATCACCTAGATTTACGGGAACACCTGAACCAGAATCAGGGCAACGGTAACCCCTCTGTACGCCCTGGTTTTCCCACAGGCTAGTTAGAAGATCGTGCCTCGGATTAGTCAAGTTTAGTCCGAGGCGCCACAGACCGAGGATATTAGCTCGCCGAAATTGCCCAGAATCAGAAGGCCGAAGGTCAAATCAGGGGAGAAGCTCGTATTACGAGCTTCTCATGGCACGGGCTGCCCACGAAGCTCTGACCCTCTACGAAGTCAACACACGCAAGATAAACGTGCATATATCTGACATCACGTGTCCGATATCCCCCTGACTTCTCGGATACGCAGCAAGAACGTGCGTATCAGACACCCACAGCTGGATTGGGCCATGCGGCCCATTCTCTCCTTCCATGCTGATTAGACCACACTTATGTGTCAGGTTTAGGAATTAATCATGAGTGTCACAGAGTTGATATGACAAATGGTAAGGTCACGGGATGACCTCCCTACCAACTTCCAGGTGCCTTCTCCTATAAATATGGAGACCCTGGGAGTTGATAGGGGTTGGAAAAAATAGTCTTTGAAGAACTATATACTGTGTAAACCAAATACCCAGAAGATATCAATAATATTGACTAGTGGAATAGGAGGATTTTAACCTTCGAACCACTTAAAAAAAGTGTCTCGAGTCACCTAGTTCATCCTATAAGATTTCATATCTGTGACGGTTCTACTTTCAGTACTAATCCCTTTCTCTTCTCATAATTACCTGTTGGCGAAGAACCGCGTCAACAGTTTGGTGCTTTCATTGAGAGCAAGTTCAATTAGTACTACCACCAACATCCAACTATGGTGACTACCCGATCCAGACATGGCAACGAGGCCGAACAGCAGGATGGGCAGGAGGCCCACCATGTTGCCATTCTTGATGAGCAAATTCAAGTCCAGCAGAGACCAGGAAAGTAGTCGGCAGGCCAAGACGACACGGGTAGTTCAGCGCCACGGCCGCCTAATCCGGACCCATGTTATTATACTGCGGTGGAGATGGAGAATTCTCAGCTGAGGGGCCAGTTAGCAGCCGCTGGTCAGCAAATCCGGGATATTCTGGACCGACTACCCCCTCTCGCAACCAACGTTAACGTTGGAGAGAGGCAAGGTGAGGCTCCTAAGTCTCGCCGAGGTAATCGATCCAGGCATAGCCGTTCGGATAGGCTCCCTGCAGCCAACTCCACCCCTTCATCACACCATCAGGAGGCAAACTTCAGGGAAGTGCCTAGAACCGGACAGCAGCAATACAGCCGTTCGGTTAGGACGTCAACTCCTAGCTCTCAGCCTTCCTCGAGGACGCCCAGGAGAGATCGAGGAAATTCCCGAAGAAGAGCCGGGGAGGGCCAGCGACGACAGCCCGTCCCCGAAGACCGTCATGCACCTCATCCAGCTCGCTCAGAACGAGATCAGCAAGCTGGCAGGGCCGAGAGGCCCCCACCAAATTTGATTCGTCCAGATGGAACTAGGATCGCTTCCCCAGTCAGGCATCCTCCTTCTCCAATCAGACATCCGTCTCCTCAGCCCGTCCGGGACATCCCGGCCTACGGGGGTAGTAGGGGAGACCCGCCGTCAACTGGGCTTTCCCGGCGCAGCAGGGTGCCAGGGGAAGGATCAGGTCGTAGCCGCCAAAGACGCACCCCGATCCTGTCCAGCAGGAGTCACTGGACCGGTAGTCGATGGAGTAATCTCTCGGGAGGAGACCTGCGTTAACAACTAAGTTCGGCACAGAGTCACCAGACTACTCAGGGGGGCGACCTTCGAGACCGCCTCAATTCTCACAGAGAAGATCGAGTTAGGGATGGTAGCCAGGCCCACTCAGTGGGAGCCCGATCCGAAGTACGTAACGGAGGGAATGTCCCAAATAACCTGTCTCAAGATAGGAGGGGCAACAACCCACCTAATATGTACAACGGGTCCGGAGCTGTTGAACAGCACCGGAATAACCCAGGATCTCAAGACAAAACCCTAGAGCGCCTAACTCAAATGGAGGAACTGATGAAGAAGCTCCTATCGGAAAAAGAAAAAGACGAATATGATTCAGGGGACGAGATGGAACTCTTCGCCCCCAATATAGCGGCAACGGCATACCCTTCTGGCTTTCGTATGCCCCACTTGTCAAAGTTCAATGGGGACGGAGACCCGTCTGACCATTTAGGGATGTTCAACACCCTAATGATGGCCCATAACATCGGCCCGGAGCTGCGTTGCTTGATCTTTCCTTCCACACTGACTGGGCCTGCCAGGCAATGGTTCAAGCAGAGTAAAAGGCAGTCAATCAGCTCCTGGAAGACCTTTTCGGCTGACTTCAAGAGGGCATTCCGTGCCTCTCAGGCCGCCCGAGTCCAGGCCGATTCCCTAGCTAACGTGAGGCAGCAGCCCGGTGAGACGCTGAAAGCCTACTTGAGCAGATTTGCAAATGTCGCTGCTCGAGCAAGGGACGCTGACGATAGCTCCAAGCTCATGGCCATGAGGACCGGAATCCTGGTCGACGGAGACCTGTGGAAAGATATTCAAAGGAGGGGAGTCAGCTTGGTTAGCGAATTCCTTAACAGAGCCCAAGAGTGGATAAACTTAAAAGAAGCTGAAGCTTCAGCCGCAGGGACCAGCCAGGTCCCCGAGAAGCCCGCTGGGACGGGGACGGAGATCATAGTGGCGACTCCCGACGTCGCGCAGAATAACCAGCCCGGTGGTGGCAAAAGAAAAGGGCATGGTGAAAATAGCCAACACGGCCAGAAGAAGAAAAAGTCTGTGGATAAATTCAAGCCCGTGTTCACAACTTATACCGAGCTCACCCAGTCCAGGGAAAATATTTTCCTGGCCAACGCTACTCGGGTCCCCTGGAAGAGGCCGGAGCCATTGAAACACCACAAGGGAAAGAGAGACGCTTCCAAATTCTGCCGTTTTCATAACGACGTCGGGCACAACACCGACGACTGCAGGCATCTCAAAGATGAAATCGAGACTCTCATCCGAGCAGGCCCCTTGGCGCAGTACTCGCGGGACAGGGTCCCGGCAAGTCGACCCGTTCCGGAGGTCCCGGCCATCCAGCCCGGGCCTCGGGTAGATCAGGACGTCCTTCCCCCCCGTGGTCGAGGGAGAGATATCCACCATTTCTGGAGGGCCACACATGGCTGGCACGAGTAGAGGCGCCCAGAAGAGGTATGTGAATGAATTAAAAGCTCACAACGGAGCGGAGTTCGCCCCGGAGCAGCGTCAGTCGAAACATCAACGATTAGAGAAACAGCCGATAACTTTCACGGAAGAAGATGCAAGCCATGTCCAATTCCCTCATAACGATCCTTTGGTTGTAGCAGTCCAGCTCGCTAACCGGAAAGTAAGGAGAGTGTTGGTGGACAATGGGAGCTCGGTGAACCTCCTATTCCGATCCACCTTAGAAAAGATGGGCCTGACCGTCGCCGAGCTAAAAGCGACCTCGGTGATGCTGTATGGCTTTTCGGGAGAAGGATCAGCAGCGATAGGGACAATCGAGCTGGTGATCACCCTAGGAGAAGAATCTCGAACAGTGTCCAGACTACTCGAGTTCGTGGTCATTGACTGCTCCGCTGCCTACAATGCCATCTTGGGCCGACCTACGCTCATAGCTTTCGAGGCTATTACTTCCGTCTGGCACCTCGCCATGAAGTTCCCTACTTCAACAGGGGTCTGTACTATCAAGGGCGATCAGCTCGCTGCCAGGGAATGCTACAGCATTTCTATGAAGGGAAAATCTAAACCCGGGCAGCTAACAATGGCCATTCAGGGCCAAGAGGAATCCCAGGGACCCAAGGCGGCCCCTGAGATTGAAAAACCTCAGGTTCCCGGAGAAGAAAAGCTCGCCATAAGTGAGGACGTTGACCCCCGAATAGGCGAGGACAGGTCCGAGCTCCAGGCTATTGAGGAGCTCGAGGAGGTGAATATTGATAAACAAAACCCATCACGAACGGTTAAGCTCGGAAAGAACCTCTGTGACAAAAGAAAAGAGGAGCTGACTACGTTTCTGCAGAGAAACCTAGACGTATTCGCATGGTCGCACGAAGACATGATAGGGATCAGTCCGAGTGTCATCATGCACACGCTCCACCTAGATAAAAGCGTCCCTGCCAAGTCTCAAAAGCAGAGGCGTTTAGGGACGACCCGAGCCAAAGCCCTTGAAGAAGAAGTAGCCCGGCTCAAAAAGTGTGGCTTCATCCGCGAAGCCAAATTTCCCATTTGGGTTGCCAATCCCGTGTTAGTTCCGAAGCCAAACGGGAAGTGGCGGACCTGTATCGACTTCTCCGACCTGAATAAAGCCTGCCCCAAGGATTGCTTTCCATTACCGAGGATCGATCAGCTGGTGGATGCCACGGCGGGGCACGAGCTAATGTCCTTCATGGACGCGTACTCAGGCTACAGTCAGATCACGATGAATCCGACAGACCAGGAGCATACCAGCTTCATGACCCCGACTAACGTCTATTGCTATAAGGTCATGCCGTTTGGTCTGAAGAATGCCGGAGCGACCTACCAAAGGCTAGTAAACAGAATGTTCGCGGACCAGATCGGAAAAAACATGGAAGGGTACATCGATGACATGCTTGTCAAGTCAAAGACTGCCGACAACCACGTTGCCGACCTGGAAGAATGTTTTAACATACTGTGAGAATATGGCATGAGGCTCAATCCTCAGAAATGCACTTTCGGCGTCATATCGGGGAAATTCCTGGGTTTCATAGTAAATACCCGAGGAATCGAGGCAAACCCCGACAAGATCAGGTCACTGCTCGAGCTTCCTTCCCCCAGGTTGCGAAAAGATGTCCAAGGCCTCACAGGAAGGGTGGCAGCGCTCAACCGGTTCATTTCCAAGTCAACCGACAAGTGTCTGCCCTTCTACAACCTGCTTCGGGGAAACAAGAAATTTGAGTGGACAGTGGAATGCGAAAGCGCATTCCTCGACCTGAAAGCGCATTTGGCTAAACCACCAGTGCTATCCAAACCCAAGGCAGGATAACCTCTTTTCCTCTACATGGCCGTCACTGAGGACACAGCTAGTGCTGTGCTGGTACGAGAAGAGGATCAGGGTCAGAAACCAGTCTACTACATCAGCAAGAGACTCCTCAGAGCTGAATCAAGATACCCAGTGATGGAAAAACTGGCGTTCTGCCTAATCACGGCCTCACGAAAGCTCAGGCCGTATTTCCAGTCCCATTCTGTGCACGTCATGACCGATCAGCCTTTAAGGCAGGTTTTGCAAAAGCCTGAAGCATCGGGACGTTTGCTAAAGTGGGCGGTCGAACTCAGTCAATTCGAGATTTTCTATACTCCCCGAACTACCATAAAAATTCAGGCCTTGGCCGACTTCGTGGCGAAATGCACGGGATTCCAGGAGAATCCATCGGAAGAATTACCTCAGGTCGCCCCCCCGCGTTCGTCGTGGAAGATCTTCGTTGATGGTTCATCTAACGAGAGCGGCTCCGGGGCCGGAATCATTCTGATATCCCCCGAGGGACATAGATTCCACTCGGCGCTAAGGTTCAGGTTCAAGGCGTCTAACAACGAGGCAGAGTACGAGGCTTTGTTGGCCGAACTTAGGATAGCTAATGAGCTAAAGGCGAGCTCTGTCCAGTGCTTCAGCGATTCCCAGCTCGTGGTGAATCAGGTTCTGGGCGAATACCAGGCGCGGGGACCCAAGATGGCCGCCTATTTGGCAAAGGTAAAGTCCGAGCTGTCTGCGTTTGGGCGAGGGTCGGTCGAACAGATACCTCGGGAGCAGAACGCCAATGCAGATGCTCTCGCCACCTCGGGGGAGACGGAAACCCTGGGGTTGGTGCCTGTAGAATTCTTGGAAAGATCAAGTATAGAAGGAGATCGGGTAGAGATTGAAATGATTGACATTAGGCCGACATGGATGACTCCCATTCTTGAGTATCTCGTCGAGGGCAAGTTACCCGAAGGGCGTAACGACGCACGGCGAGTCCTTTATCAAGCTCCTAGATATACTATAGTCGAGGGAGTGTTATACTGACGTGGGCATTCCCTACCTCTCCTCCGGTGCGTTCTTCCAAGTGAAGCGAAGGCCATCCTGCAGGAAGTTCATGAAGGATTCTGCGGGGACCACACTGGGGGGCAGAGCCTGGCCGTAAAGGTTCTCAGGCAAGGTTATTATTGGCCGACTCTGTCCAAAGACTCAATCTCGTATGTGAAAAGGTGCGACAAGTGCCAGCGATTCGCTGTGGTTGCCCGAGCTCCTCCGGTCGAGCTAAAAATGATTTCGTCCCCTTGGCCATTCGCCGTCTGGGGAATAGATTTAGTAGGCGCCCTGCCCACCGGAAAGGGCGGGGTCCGTTACGCCGTGGTAGCCATTGACTACTTCACCAAGTGGGCCGAGGCAGAGCCGTTGGCGACAATAACATCGAAAAAAGTGCTAGACTTCGTGGTTAAAAGCATCATCTGTCGATTTGGCCTACCTAAGAAGATCGTCTCCGATAACGGCACTCAATTTGACAGCGACCTGTTCACCGGATTTTGCGAAAGGCACGGGATCATGAAAAGCTTCTCGTCCGTGGCCTATCCTCAGGCGAACGGCCAAGTCGAGGCTGTCAACAAAACTCTAAAGGCAAGCCTCAAGAAAAGGCTGGATGAGGCAAAGGGGGTCTGGCCAGAACAACTCCCCCAAGTCCTGTGGGCATACCGGACCTCGCATCGGACTTCTACAGGTCACACTCCTTTCTCCCTAACCTTTGGGAGTGAAGTAGTCCTCCCCGTGGAAGTTAAAGTCCTGTCGCATAGAGCCCGGTCTTACGACCAAGATAGGAACCATGAGCTCCTATGTCATTCGCTAGACCTTATCGATGAAAGGCGAGAAGATTCACAACTCCAACTCGCCCATTACCAACAAAAGATCACTCGCTACTTCAACACTAAAGTCAAAAAACGTGCCTTTAGCGTCGGCGATCTGGTCTTAAGAAGAGTTTTCCTGGCCGGGAAAGATCCAAGAGAGGGGGTTTTAGGACCGAGCTGGGAAGGACCATACCAGGTCATCGAAGTCATCAAGGAGGGAACTTATAAGTTAGCTCGACTTGATGGAGGGGCGATCCCGCGAACTTGGAATGCCATCCACCTAAAGAAATACTATCAATGATCCACTTGTAAGGCCTGGAAGGCCACTTTCTATGTATAAATAAAAATCAAATGTTTCTCTTTATTTGCATGTGTGATTTTAAAGTAACCACGAAAGACCCTTTCCCAGTTACTTGGGGGGCATATGGTACCTGGATATAACCAGGTCTCCTTAACGACTTGGATGTTGATTCTTATCTATGGATAAGGGTTAACACGAACTAAGTCCTATCCTGGTTTTAACCAGGTCATAAAACTTAGAAGTTAACTAAAATTTATTGACCGTGGTTCTTCTTTAAAGAGCTCGGGATATGGATAAAAGTTGACGCGAACTAAGTTTTCAAAATAAGTTCCTGGTTTTAACCAGGTCATAAAACTTAGAAGTTAACTAAAATTTATTGACCGTGGTTCTTCTTTAAAGAGCTCGGGATATGGATAAAAGTTGACGCGGACTAAGTTTTCAAAATAAGTTCCTGGTTTTAACCAGGTCATAAAACTTAGAAGTTAACTAAAATTTATTGACCGTGGTTCTTCTTTAAAGAGCTCGGGATATGGATAAAAGTTGACGCGGACTAAGTTTTCAAAATAAGCTCCTGGTTTTAACCAGGTCATAAAACTTAGAAGTTAACTAAAATTTATTGACCGTGGTTCTTCTTTAAAGAGCTCGGGATGTGAATAAAAGTTGACGCGGACTAAGTTTTCAAAATAAGTTCCTGGTTTTAACCAGGTCATAAAACTTAGAAGATAACTAAAATGTATTGACCGTGGTTCTTCTTTAAAGAGCTCGGGATATAAATAACGGTTAACCCGAACTAACTTTATAAAAATAAAGAGATGAAGCGTAGCTAAAGGCATGAAAAAATATATAAGTTGAAATTGCAAGGCAAATCGTCTCGAGGTGGAAACACCTCATGAAAAAATTACAAAGACAAAATAAAATAGTTCAAAATGCTCAAAGAGAAGTGTCCTAAGCCCCATCAGTTGGCCCTTTGGAGGTCGCGGTCTCGCCCTGCTCCGCCACGACGAAGGCCTCTCCAGTCTCCGAGGGAGGTACCTCTTTGTTTAGTCGGGCTTGGAGCTTCGGCAGCAAAAAGGCCCAGAGGTCCGGCGGCATGAAAGAAAAGTCCGCATCCGGGTTATGGGCCCAGCAGTGATAGAACAGGTCCTGCATGGACTGCTCCGAGATGGCCCGCTCGGCTTCCAAGGCGGCCTCCAGGGCAGTCTGGGCCTCGGTCTTCGCTGCCTCGAGATCTGCTCGCGAAGTGGCAAGGGAGGTTTTAAGTTCTCGGTTCTCGGAGCGGCTCCTCTCTAGCTCGGCCTTCGAAGCCGCCAGCGCATCTTTCGCCGCCTGAGCTTCCTGGAGGGCGGCCTGGCGGTCAGCCTCCATCTCCTCGAGCTTAGCCTTGGTCCTAGCGATACCTCGATGAGCGGCAGCAATGCCCTGCGAGAAAGGAATGATATGTTGGCTAAGCGGAGAAACAAGGCATTGTGCAAGTGTTACAGCTTTAAAAGAGTGGGGCAGATTACCGTTAGGGTCATGTCCAGCGAAGACTCTATGACTCGGACCGGGCTCGTTGCTTCGATAGCCCGGAGATCCTTCTCTTTGAGTTTGTAGAAGCGGCCGACGACATAGCTCGCCGACTCATACACCGTCCCCCGGAATGCTTCTGGGATCCTTCCAAGATCCTGGGGATCGACCGGGATGCGTACGTCTGGAGTCCCGACCTCCAGTACCATGTTCTGGGTGGCTGGTGGAGACCGCTGAGGCGGCGGGGGCATGTGCCCTGCTCGGGCAACAGGGAGGATCGCCCCCTCGACCTGGGATGGTGGGGTCTTTTCCTTCTCCTTAGCCGGGGATTTGGTGGAGGTCCCAGTCGAGCTCTTGGACTCTCGAAGCCTTTTCAACCTTGGCCCCGCTGGGGGGTTCCCGCCAAAAACCACGCCCCGCAGATTACCTCCGGGCTGAGACATCTCTTCTGCCAAGGACAAAAAACATGGTTATTACAGGGATCCAATCATACAGAAATAGAAGCGAAAGTTTAAAAGCAACAAGTAAATGAATGCTAAGGGAGCCCTACCCCCCGAGCTGGAAGAACCTAAGGCGATTATCTCACGAACTGGCGCAGGTTCTAGGTCCGGTTCTGACTCGGGGCTGGACTCCTCTACATACTGCCTAAGCCCCGGAGCATAGATGCCCCTCTGGAGCGACGGCCACGTGCGTAAGTTGGTCCCATACTCATAAAAAATGATCGACCTAAAAGCTAGGGTGTTATCTACTACTACGGTACCCCTAGGCCGACTCTCTTGGTGATCCAGCACGAGCCGGTCAACACAATGGAGGAGGAGTGTGTCCAGGTCCGAGTTCCTCCCATGACGATGGACGATCTGCCTAGGATTGAACCTAACCAGCCGGGGGTCTGCAGTGGCCCTATCTACATTCTTAAATAAGTAAGGATTACCTTGGCCGGAAGGACTCGCGGCTGCTCCGGATTGGACCCTCTCCTCGCCCATCCTCTGGGCGACCTCAAAGGTCCTCTTCCTGTTCATCACGAGAGGAACCTCGTCGCCCTCCTCCTCACCTTCGTCGTCGGCAATCTCCTCCACGACGGTCGGTCGGTTGTCGCGAGCTGGGGGCGGCCCCCGAGGCCTCTTCAAGTTCAAAGTCTGATTTGGGAAAATCAGCTTGCAGTATACCATCGTCTCGTCCGTCACGAGTGCGCGATAGTCTTTCTCACTAGGGGGCAAGCTCGCCAGTGTTTCGTATTGACCCCCGAGGGTCGCAGATTTTTCGGTCCTCGCGTAGATGGCTGCAAGATTGGGTGAAATCAGAAGTGGAATAAGGGAGGAGCTAAAACAAAATAACCCTTAAAAGGCGGGCTGAGGTCAAGGATCACTTACGAGGGCGATTAAAGTAATGATGATCGCAATTGCGGAACCCAGTTGACATGAAGAACTGGTCCTTGAAGTCATTCGGGTGGCTTGGCAGCTCGATGACCGCCGCCGTATTAGGGAAACGGGTTGAGTAATAGAACCCGTCGCCTCGCCCCCGCTGGTCCGGGCTGGCTTTGAGGCAAAAGAAGTATAGCATGTCGGCAGGAGTGGGGACCTCCCACTCATGCCTCTGAAATAAATACCTCAACCCCGCCAGCAGACGGTAGGAGTTGGGAGGGAGCTGAAATGGGGCCAACCCCACATAATTCAGGAAATCAGCGAAGTACTGATCCAGGGGGAGGAAGGCCCCTGCCTTGAAGTGTTCACCACTCCAGGCCGCGAACGACTCGTCGAGCGGCGTGCAGCTCCGCTCACCCTCCGCAGCAGGTCGGGCAATTACAGAGGCCCTCCCCATGGGAATGTTGTGGTTGAGGAAGATTTTGGTGATCTTTGCCTGGTCGGTTATCTTCGAGACGATTCTCTCCACCTCGAAAAACGCGTCGGGGGCAACCTCGACCTATTTTTCCACGGCCGGCCCAAAGTGGGGAATCGGCGGGCTAGGCACCACCGCCTTTCCTTTCTCTTTCTGGGAGGCCGAGCTTCCCACGTTCTTCTGGGGCAGATTCCTCTTCGGGGCCATCTGGTCGCCTATCGAACAAAAGAAACACTTTAGAAAAGGCGACCCAAGCAGGAGGACGAAGCAATTATTCGTTACCCGAGCTGAGGTAAGCCCAGCCCGGGGAGAGTGGAACCACGCGGTACAATGAACACGCGCCTATGCCCTTAACAGATCCCCGATTACTCGGAATTCGTGTGTCAGGAGGTTCAGAGTAAAAACTTGCCTTGGGGGGAAAGTTTCAGCAGGCAGAACGTTGCAAAACCGCTTTTGAGGCGTATTCCCTAAGCTACCCGGTTTTACACCCAAAATTTCTAAAGATCCTACCCAGAAATGGTTCCTGAAGGAGCATTTTGAAGCCCATGCCCCAAGGCGATTTCCTACAATAAGAGTGCCCTAGTCTAAAAAGGGCTGTCACCCTCCATACCCACGCAACCCAGAAACCCCATGCATACGACTACAGTAAAAAAATTTACCTAAGCTACAGTAGCATATTTTCAAAACGGACAAGGTCAGAAAACTTACAGTGTATTGCTGGGTGGTGAGCGAGAGTGTTGCGCTGGTGAGGGCTTCGTCGGTGCAGTGGCTTCCAAAGCTTTGGAGAAACTTGTGCGCCTAAGCTTCCTGAACAAGGAGAGTGGGGGCAGCAGAGGTGAGGGTTTTGTTCTTCGGAAGATCAGAGAAAGAAGAAGGAAATTTGAGAATTTTTTGAATGAAAGGGTGGCCCGTGTGTAGGGTGGCCACCCCCTTTTTATACCAGGAAAGGATCACGTGTAGAAGACCCTTGGGTGACCCTAGTGAGGGATCAGAGGCCTTCCACTCGAAACATGAAGCGACGGCTGGGCAATAGGCTAGGCCATTAAATGCGGTTCTCGTAAAACGTACCGTCGCCACCCACGATGTTCCACGTGTCAGACGCCTGCGAAAAGAATGGAATGTGAAGGGTTGTGGGGAAAGTCTGAAAGCCCCTACTGTGGTCTCCTATATATGACATCACGTACCACGAGCAGGAGCTTGGGGGGCAGATTTACGCCCTGGTTTTCCCACGGGCTGGTTAGAAGGTCGTGCCTCGGATTAGTCAAATTTAGTCCGAGGCGCCACAGACCGAGGATATTAGCTCGCCGAAATTGCCCAAAATCAGAAGGCCAAAGGTCAGATCAGGGGAGAAGCTCGTATTACGAGCTTCTCATGGCACGGGCTGCCCACGAAGCTCTGACCCTCTACGAAGTCAACACACGCAAGATAAACGTGCATATATCTGACATCACGTGTCCGATATCCCCCTGACTTCTCGGATACGCAGCAAGAACGTGCATATCAGACACCCACAGCTGGATTGGGCCGTGCGGCCCATTCTCTCCTTCCATGCTGATTAGACCACACTTATGTGTCTGGTTTAGGAATTAATCATGAGTGTCACAGAGTTGATATGACAAATGGTAAGGTCACGGGATGACCTCCCTACCAACTTCCAGGTGCCTTCTCCTATAAATATGGAGACCCTGGGAGTTGATAGGGGTTGGAAAAAATAGTCTTTGAAGAACTATATACTGTGTAAACCAAATACCCAGAAGATATCAATAATATTGACTAGTGGAGTAGGAGGATTTTAACCTTCGAACCACTTAAAAAAAGTGTCTCGAGTCACCTAGTTCATCCTATAAGATTTCATATCTGTGACGGTTCTACTTTCAGTACTAATCCCTTTCTCTTCTCTTAATTACCTGTTGGCGAAGAACAGCGTCAACACCCTCAAACCCAGACTTGAGGGATCACCTCAATGTACACAAGAATCCTATGCGGAGGCACGAAGCTGGAATTGTGATCAATGATAACCAGTTTCAAGTCAGGCCTCCCATGGATCCAGTCCAGGAAAGGATCGAACAACTGAAAAGAGCGTTTAGGCTCTTACAAAACGAATGAGGTCAGGATCGGGATGAAGAGTTCGATGAGGAACTCGAACCCTTCTCCTCCCATATTTCCAGCACCCCGTTTCCTCAAGGATTCTGAATTCCTCATGTCCCACCGTTTGATGGGAATTCCGACCCATACAGTCACTTAAGTACGTTCAATACCATTATGAAAGCGAGTAACGTGGGCTACGAGCTCAGATGCATGCTATTTCCAGCCTCACTCACAGGACCAGCAAAAAACTGGTTCGAAAAATATAAGAGTCATTCAATTGCTTCTTGGGATCAATTATCTAGAGATTTTAAGAAGCAATTCAGAGCCATGATTGGAATAAGACCCGAGGCGTCTGCCTTGACCAATGTCCGACAGCAGCCGAATGAAACATTAAAAAGTTACCTGACAAGGTTCAATTTGGAAGTCGCCTGAGCTCGTGACGTAGATGACAGTGGTCATCTGATGGCTATCCAAGCTGGGGTAATGCCCGGAAGCCCTCTCTGGGAAGATATGCAGAGAAAGCCTGTGAGGTCCTTAACCGAGTTCAATCAACGAGCTCAGAGGTTTGTCAATGTAGAGGAGGCAAGGTCAGCACTGAATATGGCCTCTCAACCCATAACTACAACGACAAACATAAACTCTGCCTCGACCTCGGTGGACCCATCGGCCTCGAAGCCCTCTGCAGACAACCCATCCAAAAGAAAGAAGACTAAAGAGAGTAACCCCGAGGTGGAAGGGGGAAAGAAGAAGAAAGGGGAAAGATATTTCTCGTACAAAGTGTATACCGAGCTGAATGAGTCTCGGGAGAATATCTACGTACCTGGCTAATGAAAACCAGGTCCCTTTCAGGCGTCCAGACCCCATGAGGAGCCAGAAAGAAAAGAGAGATTCTAGTAAATACTATAGATTCCATAGAGATATCAGACATACAACCGATGAATGCAGGCAACTAAAAGATGAGATTGAAGGCCTGATCTCAAGAGGATATTTCAGGCAATATGTAAGAAACCAAAATCCCAATCAGGCTTCTACCAATCAAAGGGCAGCTGCACCACCGCCTGCCCAAAACAATAACTCCCGAGCAAGGGAAGACGAGATACCCCCTCCGATTAATGGAGAAGATGTTGTAACCATCTCGGGGGGACCTCATCTCGTAGGATCGGGCAGGAACGCCCAAAAAAGACACATGAATGAGATGAAAACTGGCGATGAGTCCCCTTACAAACCCGAACCCAGGGCTCCGAAACACCAGAGGGTTGAATCTCAACCTATAACTTTTACTGAGGACGACGTATCTCATGTGCAGTTTCCTCATAATGACTCCCTGGTCATCACCCTTCAACTCGCGAATAAGAGGGTTCACCGAGTCCTAGTTGATAACGGGAGCTCAGTGAATATCCTCTATAAGGCCACCTTATAAAAGATGGGACTCACGCTTCGTGACCTAAAGGCCTTTGCAACGAAATTGTACGGCTTTTTAAGAGAAGGGATTGCCTGCATGGGATCTATTGAACTCCCTGTAACCTTGGGAGACTACCCAGTCTCGGTAACCAAGATGATGGAATTCATTGTAGTAGATCTACCATCGGCCTACAACGTACTACTCGGGAGACCCGCCCTAGTAGGACTGGGGGCAGTTTCATCTATAAGGCATTTGACCATCAAGTTCTCGACTTCTAGTGGCATCGGGACACTGAAAGGAGACCAGCTCGTAGGAAGGGAATGCTATAACATTTCCATTAGAGGAAAGAAGCAGACAAGCGCACAGACACTTGTCATAATTCAAAATAAGGACGGAACAGTCTTCGAGATAGGCGAAGAAATTGATCCAAGAATAGAGGAAAGAGCTAACCTCGAGCCATTAGAAGAGCTCGAAGAGGTCAGACTCGAAGAAGTAGACCCCCCGAAAATAGTGAAGGTAGGGAAAAACCTTCCAGAAGAAACAAAATAGCAATTAATTGGCTTTTTGAAAAAGAACCAGAATGTTTTTTCATGGTCACATTCAGATATGGTAGGGATAAATCCGAATGTAGTAAGCCACACTCTAAATATTGACAAAAGCTTTCCCCCGAAGCAACAAAAGCGAAGACTCTTGGATGACGACAGGAAGAAGGCCCTAAAAGAAGAGGTCAACAGGTTGAAGGCAAATTGATTCATTCAAGATGCCTTCTACCCCGAATGGGTCGCCAACCGAGTTCTGGTCCTGAACCTAACGGGACATGGCAGACCTGTATTGATTATTCAGACCTCAATAAGGCCTGTCCAAAGGACTGCTTCCCCCTACCTCGAATCGACCAACTCGTAGATGCCACAGCTGGGCATTGACTTGTGTCATTTATGGACGCTTATTCTAGATATAACCAGATCTCCATGCATGCCCCAGACCAAGAGCATACAAGTTTTGTGACAGACAAAGGACTATATTGCTACAATGTCATGTGTTCGGACTAAAGAATGCTGGAGCCACTTACCAACGGCTCGTAAACATGATGTTCTCCGAGCAGATAGGTAATAACATGGAAATTTATGTTGATGATATGTTGGTTAAATCTAAACATAATAGCAACCATGTGGACGACCTTGAAGAGTGCTTTTCCGTGTTATGGAAGTATGACATAAAACTCAACCCCCAGAAGTGCTCTTTCGGAGTGTCGTCAGGAAAGTTCCTAGGCTTCATTGTAAACGCACAGGGAATAGAAGCTAATCCGGACAAGATCCAGGCTTTAATTGATATGCCCTCACCTCGAAAAAATAAGGATGTCCAAAGTTTGACTGGGCGGATGGCGGCACTAAGTAGGTTTACCTCGAAATCTACAGACCGTTTTCTTCCATTTTTCAAAATTTTGAGGAGGAAAAAAATTCGAGTGGATAGAAGAATGCGAATTAGCTTTTTAGGAGCTTAAGAAGCACCTCGTGGAGCCTCCCATCTTTTCGAAACCCATCACGGGGGAAATTTTGTACCTATATCTAGCTACGACCGAGCACGCCATTAGCATTGTGCTCGTCCGAGAAGAACAAAAGGTGCAGAAGCCTGTATACTATGTCAGAAAAAGGTTACTGGGGGAAAAATCGAGATACGTATTAATGGAGAAGCTAGCTCTCAGCCTAATTCACTCATCTCGAAAGCTCCGACCCTATTTCCAGGCGCATCCCATTCATGTGCTGATCGATCAACCACTAAGACAAGTCTTGTCCAAGCCAGAAGCCTCAAGATGATTATTGAAATGGGTCGTTGAACTCGGACAATTCGAGATCACCTATCATCCGAGGACAACCATAAGAGAACAGGCCCTGGCAGACTTCATAGTGGAATGCACTGGAGTGACCAACGATGAAGTTATAACCCTAGTCCGCGAACTGTGGAAACTTTATGTTGATGGGTCTTCCAACGAAAATGGGTCGGGGCAGGAATTATACTGATCACCCCAGCAGGAAGTCAATTTCACTCCGCTTTGAGATTTGACTTTGAAGCGTCAAACAACGAGGCGAAATACGAAGCTCTACTAGCAGGACTTCGAATAGCCAAGGAACTTAAGGCTAAGGCGGTACATTGCTACAGTGACTCCCTGTTGGTGGTCAATCAAATCTTAGGGGAATACCAGGCTCGCGGGACGAGAATGGCTGCATATTTAGAAAAAGCAAAGGCAGCCCTCGAGCAATTCAAATTTTACATGATAGAACAGGTTCCCCGAGAGCAAAATTCGAATGCAGACGCCTTAGCCAGGCTCGCCACGTCCACTAAGGTCGATGAATTGAATGCCGTACCAATCGAACATCTATCGACACCCAGTATAATCGAGCCTGAACAGGAAGGTGTGTGCATGATAAACTCTGAGCCGACCTGGATGACCCCGATAATTAGGTACCTTGAGACCAGCATTCTCCCAGAAGAACGGACCAAGGCTCGAAAATTGATGTATCAGATCCCCAGGTACACCGTTGTGGAGGGAAGGCTATACAGAAGAGGATACTCTATGCCATTACTCTAATGTGTGACTCCACCCAAGGCTAAGAAGATCATGGAAGAAATTCATGAAGGATTCTATGGAGACCACACTGGGGGGCATAGCCTATCCAAGAAAATCATACGCCGAGGATACTTTTGGCCTATTATCAAAGCAAATTCGTTTGATTACGTCAAGAAATTCGACAAGTGTCAACGATTCGCCACAATTCCTCGAGCTCCACCTTCCAAGCTAACTATGATGACCTCCCCATGGCCATTTGCAGTCTGGGGAATCGACCTCATAGACTCGCTGCCAACTGGCAAAGGCGGAGTCAAATACGCAGTACTCGCAGTAGATTACTTTACGAAGTGGACCGAGGCCGAGCCTCTAGCGACAATTACCTCGAAAAAAGTCTTGGACTTCATAGTAAAGAACATTATATGCCGATATGGGATGCCAAGGAAGATTGTGTCCGATAACGGTACTCAATTCGATAGCGATTTGTTTACCAACTTTTGCGAGAAAAATGGGATAATAAAGAGCTTCTCCTCTATGGCCCATCCCCAAGCGAATGGCTAGGTCAAAGCTGTAAACAAAACCCTAAAAAGTTCTCTGAAGAAAAAATTGGAAGAAGATAAAGGGAAATGGCCCGAAGAATTGCCCCAAGTTTTGTGGGCATATCGAACCACAGCTCGTACTTCAATGGGACATACCCCCTTTTCTCTGGCATATGGATGCGAGGCTATGCTGCCAATCGAGGTCGAAATACCCACAATTCGTGCCCACGCTTATGACCAAGCCTCAAACCAATCCCAGCTCGAAGTAAGTACGGACCTGATTGAAGAAAGAAGGGACGAAACTCAGCTAAAAAATATTGCATACCAACAGCGAGCTACACGGTATTTCAATAAAAGAGTTCGAGATAGAAAATTCGGTGTGGGAGATTTGGTGCTTAGGCGTGTGTTCTTGGCAACACGAAATCCAGCTACTGGCGTGCTCGGGCCTGATTGGGAAGGACCTTATCAGATCAAATCAGTTATCCGACCTGGCGTATACAAGTTGGCAAGATTGAATGGGAGTTTGGTACCACGAGCATGGAATGGAGAACATCTACGACCTTACTATCAATAGTGTAGGAATGATGTCACCTGTAACCATACTTGTTTATCTGTACTATGTTCCTATTAATAAATCATTCACATAAAGTTCGATTTCGTTTCTATATGCTGTATTTTTTGCAAACTCTCTTAACTTAATAACCTATGGTCACACTCATAGGATATTAAGGGGGCATTAGTGGTACATATACCATCAGCTTGAAAAAATGAAATAGCATATATTATTATAAATAAAGTGTTTGGATACAACCAAATACGCGAGCTAAGATAGTTAGGAAATAACCAAATTATTAAAAAAAAAAAAAGTGTTTGGATACAGCCAAATACGCGAGCTAAGATGTTTTGGATATAACCTAATCATGGAAAAATAAAAGTGTTTGGATGTAACCAAATACGCGATCTAGATATAACTAGATCAAGAATATAAGTGTATGGATTACAAACCAAACACAACCTTAATAAGTTTGGAATGAACCAGCTAAAACTAATCGACTGTAAGTTGGAACACAACCTACTTCAAGCTAAGTCGAGATCGAGGCTGGAATATCCTGCAAAAAGATGGTTTCAACCTTATAACCTTGGGGAGCTACCCAAGGACGAGGAAAAGTAACTAAAAAAGCAAGATATAACTAAACCACCTACGTTACACGCCATAGAAGTACTTTCAGGTGCATGGTAAAAGTAACTTTCGACCTTGACAAATAACGAGATCGAATACGGATATATCGTGCAAACTATGCATGAATGCATTGAAGCTCGAGCTTAAAAATCCACCGCGTGTTTGTATGAATAAACAGACATAAAGACACTTTAATATAAATCGCGTGAAATATTTTGACCTAAGAAATGTAAAGCAAAAATATTAAATTAAAGTCAAATACGGTATCATTAATATCATAAGAAAATAGCTCTTTCACGAGCTATAAATTTTCTTAGCACCAGGGGCATAAATAGCAAAAGATAAATTATTACAAAAATTTGAAGGGACGCAGCCCCAGGTAGAAACTTAGGAGGGAGGAGCATCCTCCTTAGCCTTCTCAGCATCCTCCTTGGCTCTCTCTACCTCCTCCCGAGCAGCCTCCTCCTCATCAAGCCGAGCTTGCCACTTGGCCACCAGTTTTGTCTCGAAAGAGCCTAAGAAGCTGGTATCGAGATCGGCATTACTGGCCCAGATCCTATACATGGCCAGGTCGATCGCCCGATCCTTCTTCTCCTTAAACTCTGCTAGGAGAAGAGCCTTTTCGCCCTCCATAATCTCGAAAGTGACCGCCTTATCCTCCTTAAGCTTGGCATTAATCTTCTCAAGCTCCGCGACCCGGGCATTCACCTTCTCGAGCTCGCTTGTCTTAGCCTTTGCTTCAACCTCCATCTTTGCCTTTGTGGCCTTGAGCTCGTCACTATGCTTGAGTTGGAGATCCTTCGCCTCCTGGGCATAAGACTTGCTTGAATGGACCTCATTATTCAACTTATAATTAAGTTGAGCAGAGACGGCAAGAGTCTGACACAAAAAGAAATCAAGTTAGAACATGAACTAAGTACAAGAACAACTAATAATAAGATGAGGGAAGTTACCGCAGTAGTGAGCTCGATACTTTTCTCGTAAAGTGTGTTGCAGTCTCGAGCATTGTTCAAGAACTGCCAATGAGGGGCATCAAAGTCACCAAAGCTCTGGCCTACTCGAGACAGAATGTCTGAGCCAAGCATAGCCCCATGGGACTCGGCGACATTGTCGATTACATACTCATCGACGTGAGTAGAAATTGGCATTAGATGTGTTTTGGAGACTGAGGGATTTTTTGGAGGTGGACCAAGCGTGGAGTGGGCCAGGATCGGAGAAGGCACAGGAGGAACGACCGAAGAGGATGCTTCGACTGAGAAGCCGGATCCACAGCTGGGCTTGTAACAGCTGGAGTTGGTAGAGGAGGTGTCCTCTCGATCCTCCTAAGGACCTTGGCAGGTCGGTCTGATTTTCGCGACCCCCTCGGGCGCTTACTCCTTTGGGATCCCTCGCCACTAGCGAGCACAATGTCGAGGCCGGAATCCATATCACCTGCACATTTGCATCGCATCATGAGATAGTCCAAGACAAAATAAGTTAGCATGATGCAGATAGGCAAAGAATAAAAAAATAAGTAGAAAGAAACCTAACTGGAACTCTCCCCCGAGCTCGTGCTCAGAGACCACGTGATTCCCCCATCTTCAGAGGAAGCGGGGGGAGTGCCTTCCCTATAAGTTGAAGTCAACCTCGAAAGGTCTTTATAGTCGTTTGTCCCGTATTGAACGACTATTCTGTTCCATACCTCGTTCAGACTATACATAGTATCACACTTCCCGAGCCAACTATCAAACCTATGAACCCTCTCATCTACCCAAGTCCATACATAAAAATGGTCCCTAGCATCCTTACATAACACTAATCTGTCGGGCTTATGCTTAAGTAGTGAGGGAGACCACAAATCTAAGCTAAGGATGACCATACCTCTGTCACTCGAGCTCGAGGCTTCATCGTTGGCCTCTTTCCCCGATTGCGAGCTCCAGAGACGTCGAGTTGGGGATGGCGGCCTAGCATTTCGCCTCGGAGGTACAAGCTCCCACTGGGTATATTTTCTTTTGGACCAGTCAAATGTGGACTGATCCTTCTCCAAGAGGCCGCAGGCTCGAAGCTTGTCTTCGTGGAGGAGATAGGAGAGGGACCTCCTACTGTAAGGGAGTTGAAGCAGAGCCTCTTTGTGCTCTTTCATCTCCTTGGTGGGAGTGGGACAATGGTAGTTGGCTGGAAAAATGAATATATTATGATTAAGCGCGAGCTCAAACAAAACTCGGGCACAAAAAGAATAAATTAGTCAAGGACTTACGAATTCACTTGAACGAGAAGTGTCTGGAGGGAGCCAAGCCATCCATCCAAAATAAAGCCTTCTTGAAGTTTGCGGGATGGTTGGGAAGATCCTCAAAGATTTTCTTCTCTTCGGGATAGCTCGAGAGGTAGTAGAAGTCATCCCCTCCCCGAGCTCGGGAGGGATTTCTTTTCAAACAAAAGAGATACATGATCTCCTTTGGCGAAGGTCCTTCCCACTTTAGCTCGTGGTAAAGTGACCTCAGGGCGGACAAAACCCTATACGAGTTGGTGTTGAGCTAGAAAGGGGCGATCCCAACAAAGTCCGTAAAGTTTTTGAAAAAGGACTTTAAGGGCAGTACAGCCCCTGCCTTCATATGTTCCTGGCTCCAAGCTGCGTATCTTAGCTTGCTGTCAGGATTCCCATCTCCTGGGGCCTGGCAACTTCGGTCGTGGGAGGCCGGAGCTCGACACCTCAGCGAGCCCAACAGTCCGATACTGCGAAGGGCCAGAATGTCAGATATCTGCCCTAATGAAGATATCGAACTCCAATAATGCTCGGCCTCAAAAAATTCCCTCTGCAAGGTGGGGACGGAAGTTGGTTGTAAGGTCGAAGGTTCCCCCATCAGTAAGAATTGGAGATCACCTGGCCTAAAGGCAACTGCCACTTTGAGCGTAGAGTCAAGGGGAATCGGTCTAGGCTCGGGGTCCGGATCTGGGTAGATGGCAACCCTTAGTTTTTTCCTTTTTCCTTCTTCGACCTCGTCTATCTGACGTCGAAAGTGAGCTCGGATGTCTTCTTTCTCACACCTCAGTTCGTGCTCCCGAATCAAGTGCTGGTTCGAGTAAAAGGGGACTCCGGGCTCAGAGTTACTGGTGAATAAGGAATCGCGAGCTTTAACCCCCACCACTTTCCCGAGTTCTACGGCATCTAGCAAGAGAGAAAAAGGGTGAGGGCCAAGCGAACAAGAAATAATGAAAACCTAAGCTCGAATGATCGAGGCTACAAGGAAAACTTGATCCAAAGGACGAGGCCAGTCTCTCGGAGCATGTATTCCACCGAAAGAAAGGAAGGTGGATTTAATTTTGAAGATCCCGATATTTCAGGGAAAAAGTTGGCAATTACCCAAAGAGTGGAATTTTTGTGAAACGTGCATTTTATAAAACCCTAATTTTATACCCGACATCTTGGTGTACAAGATATGCCATTCAAATTTCAAAAAATTCAGTAAAAGAGCCATATCTGGGTCTTCTACGCATGAACTAGGCTTGGAACCCTATTTATCAGAACTTAAGACTAGTATGTACTGAAACATTCTAATGTGCAAAACTAGCAAGGGAACAAACAGTGCAGCAATATAAACATGCATGAAAAATATACGGGCATACGAAGCTATGAACAGAAAACTTACACAATGTGATCGGCGAAAACAGAGAGATTGATGATTGAATAAGTGGTTGCAAAAACGATCTCACAGAGTCGAAGAGGTGCACATTGTTCTGTTTTCGTGGCTTGGGGAACATGCAAGAACTGGGCGATATTCTTTGGTTTTTTCTTCTTTTCTCTCTGCAAAGGCTTGATCGTGAAAATAAAATGGGGATGACGAATAGACATATTTATAAACCCATGGGAGTGTAAAAGGCCAAATTAATCTGGGCCATTGGTCAGATTCTGTATCAGATCTAACGGCTAGGGACCTATGAGTTGATAGTGCCATAAAGAATGGCAGGCGGATGGACATGGGCAGGTTTCCAAGGTACTCAAGTACTTTGATTGATCAATACCCGGTTAACGCGTGTCCACACTCGAGTGTTTTTTATGGTACAGTTTCCAAGAGGAGCAGTTCAAAAGTTTCCTACTCATAGGATTCGAACTAATACTTTTGAGGGGGCAAACTGTTACACCCAGATTTCGAGACTAGAGGTTATGACATCGAAAACTAGACTCGTCAGGTGTGAGCTCGAAATGTATGAAAACATTGTATGGTCCAGCTGTAAGATCTCCGAAGTAAAATAACGACCTTGAAGATGTGTAACCTCAAGATGCTTTCTGAGTTCGAAATGACATGACATTGAGATACATCTGTTATCGATTTCCTTCGGATTAAACAGTCCGAGCTTGGGAAGTGCAGGTTCGAGTATGATGGCTTCGATAGTGTCAATCTACTCTGAGCATGTCCTGGAGTAGGATGGCAAGCTCGTAGCAATACCATAAGTCTCAACAGCCACAGGGTCGATCGCAGATCTCAAAGACCCGATGAGTCATCTGGGATAGCCCGTTATGTATGAACATATTTATTGTTGTATAATCCCAACATTTAAGGGATATTATTTAGTCTGTTATCTGTTCCCGATTCTTATGGGACGTTTCCATATATGTAGGAGATATTGTATTTAATGTCATTATTTAAATTAATATACAGAATATCTTCGTGCAATATGTGGGAATGAACTTTGTAACCTCCCCTATAAATAGAGGAGGAAGGATCACTTGTAACGGATCGATTTCTTTGGGCTAGAGAATAAGCTCTGGGCAATTCATCTCTAAAGAATTTCCAAAAAATTTTAAGCTTTAATAATACAGACTCGTGGACTAGGCAGAGTTAACTGTTGAACCACGTAAAAACCCTATTGTCTTTCTTCATTATTCATTCGCCTCATAGTAAATGTTGTTTAATTACTCTACGATTTAAGTTGACAAAAAACGGCGTCAACAATAATCTTAAAAAATGAAATTTAAAAAACTATTATCTTTTACTAAGAATTTAGAGAAAAATTAATTTACTAATGATATAGTATAGATATATATATATGTGTGAATAAATTTTGAAGTCATTCTTCATTTTTGTTTGTTAGTGAATCCAGTGATTTTTTTTTTTTTTGTCTTTTTCTTATTCAACATTTATATATAGTAAGAAATATATATTATTAAACAGTTTTATTATTAAATAATTATTACTTGTATTTTATCTTACATATACTACATTTCTGCTTAGTTTACTTTTATACCCTCTATTTCAGCTTCTTCCAGGGAATTTATTGTAATTTAACACCAAATTTTATTTTGTTTCTTATATATCTCATTAACCACATACTTCTCATCTCACTGTCCTTATACTGTTTCCAGCTGGTTCTTCATGCTTCAGTCTTACTTTTTTTTTTGTTGCAGAAATTGACACACCATCCACCACGTGTTATATTTACACAATTTTTTTTATTGTTGGATTTTCAATTAATTCTAAAAAATATATGTGTATATGCTCATAAATCTCATTTAATTATATCGGTTAAATTATTTCCATAACTTTACGATAGGATATATATTTATTTGTTTCTCCAAATTTTTGATTTTATAATATGATCTAATTTAATGAAGGGCATGTGTTTTTACAACTAATCTCCTATATATTTATACTATAAATATATATATATATATATCTCTTTTTTTTCCTATTTTATTTTGTCTCTTTATTAAATTTTCTATCTTTAACATTTTATATCAATATAAAATCTAAAATTTTAATGCCAGGGTGATAGCTCCAATTAGGCTTTTGATGCCAAAATAATTGGTTGCTACACTCGTAGAAACCCAGGTTTGGGCTTGTTCAAGAGAATTTTGATGACCAAAATATTTTGTGATAAATTGCACATCATTCTTTTTTGTTTTTTACTTATTTTGTTTTTGTTTTTTATTTTTTTTGTTTTATATTTCTTTCGTCATAAAATCATCACACTTATAGACACTAGGTATTACATCATTTTTTCTTTTACTGAATAAATACAAATTTGACACTTATATTTTATTATTAATATTATTTACTTGTTATATTTTTTGTTACTTTTTCTTGTTTTGTCAAGTTTTTTTTTTCTTCTGGAGAACCAACATCCATCATGTAGTGTTTTTATACTATCATTGTATATTTTTGTTTTCTTAAATTAATTACTCAGTAAAATTTATTCGAATATTTCTATTTTTCATTATTATTTTTATTCCATTTTTTCTCTTATTTTGCATTGAGGTTTAGTTTTTAATAGTATTTTTTTAAAATTAAGTAATTAAAATGTGTTCTTTTTTCATCATTTAAATAAATTGACTGTATTGATATAATAAGTGTGTTAGTTTTCTCTTCTATTGAATCTCCTCATTTATATTTACTTTACATTTGGAGTTTTTAAGAATAATTATATCTATAATTTATTAATTTCCAATGTAGTCGTTATTATTTTTTTAATAGGAGAATGAGGCATTTTATTTCTTCCAAATTAGTAAACTATTGGTAATAATAATAATAATATATTCAATTCAATTTTCAAGCCTAAGAGAAATAAATTATTAATTATGAACTATTTATTTATATTATTATTTACTTTCTTCACGTACAAAAATTCAAAACGCAAATATTTTTTTTTACTCATTCATTTCGAAATTATTTTTAGTGTTCTGACAAAACGCAAAAGAAAAAATAACATTAACAATGGGTTACTCGTGCCTAGTCTATATATATATATATATATATTTATATATTTGCCAACGTTCTCACTTGTGAATATATATAGTCAGAGAATATCAAATATCATGCAACAGGTGATTGAAATATAATAAATTTTCATACGCTTTTCTAAAATATTTGAGTTTTTTTTCTCTCTGTTTGATTTTATGTTATCTTTTAAACTTTTGCTTATGCATAAACAATAATCAAAATATATAGGTTGGGTTTGGTAAAAAAATTTGGAGCCTGTTTGGTAACACTTAAAAAATAGCTTTATTTATTAAATAAAAATTTGAAAATTAAATATAAAATAGTGTTTGGTAACTCTATTTGTAGTTATTATTTTTTTAAAATTTAATTAAAATTTACTAAATTTTAAAAATAAAAAATTTTCACTTTCAAATTTTTTTTAAACTTTTTTTTTACTTTTTTTTTTCTCTCTACTTCAAATCAACACCTCATGTTATATTGTTAAACAAAAAATAAAAGTTATCAAACGTATTTATTATTTTTTGTTTTTAAAAACAAAAATAGTTATCAAACATATTTTTATTGTTTAAAAATAAAAAAACAAAAATAAAAATAATATTTGTATTTTTGTGTTTAAAAAATTCAAAAACATAATTTTTACCAAACACATTTGTTTTTGAATTTTTTAAACACAAAAATGGAAATATTATTTTTATTTTTGTTTCTTTATATTTAAATAATAAAAATATGTTTGGTAACTATTTTTATTTTTTGTTTTTAAAAATAAAAAATAATAAATACGTTTGATAACTTTTATTTTTATTTTTTGTTTAACAATATAAAATGAAGTGTTGATTTGAAGAAGAAAAAGAAAACAAAAAGTAAAAAACGGTTTAAAAAAATTTTGAAAGTGAAAATTTTTTATTTTCAAAATTTAATGAATTTAGTTAAATTTTTTAAAAATAATAAATAAAAATAAAGTAATCAAACACTATTTTGTGTTTAATGTTCAAATTTTTAATTAATTAAATAAAAAACTATTTTTTTAAGTGTTAGGAAATAGCATCACAACTTTGCATTTTAAGATAGCACTTAATAATATTTTAGTACAATGGGAAAAGTGGTATTTTAAATGGTTTGATCAGTTTTAACTCAGATTCTTTTTTATATAATAAAATTTTGTTTGGGTGTTGGATATTTTATACACAATGCAATTTAAGATTCATAGAAAATAAAAATAAAAAGGATTTATGATATTTATATAGACAAATTATCCTTGCTATTATAACACTTTCCCATAATAAATAATTACAAAATGCTAACACCATCAGAAATATGGAGCAAAATCAAATTATTCAGGACAAATTAAATGGACTAAAGTTAATTATTTCGCTCAAAATATAACTTCAGCAAATACTAATTAAAAAATTAAAAACTAAAAAAATGGCTAATAAATACAAAACTCAATTATAATATTATCAGATGTTGTTACAGTGACTGGCCATTGATAAATTTCAGTCTATCATTCATTAAGGTGCAACATAATTATAATACAATAAACTAAAAAATTGATATATGCAAGAAGATTACTAGTGATGAAATGGCTTTATGATTGTCTATTCTGTTATAAAGTAATAGTAAAGTCTGACAAGATTTGAAGATTCTGCTGAGGTTAGTATTTGAAAAGAGGTATGGCATTGGCAACCCCAAAAAGAAAGAACTTTTTAGGAGAAAGAATAGGTTAGTGGGTAAAAATTTATAGCCTTTTCTCACTATGCTTTCATGGATCAAACTTAAACCCAAGTTGTGAGGTGTGAAGATGTAAGAATTAAAAAAAAGAAAAAGAAAAAAGAGAATCTAGAGACTAGAGAAGCTATAATAGACTGGTGGCTCTTCATCTTCTAGTGGTCAAGTTAAGATACCTCTAATTAGATCCTTTTCTAGGCTTAGGAGAGCTACTGTTATGGCTATATATTGACACCTGTTACTTACCAGTTGATCTCATTGAAAAATTATATCCTATTCAGTCTCTGGTTTTGAAGTTGTGTGCTTTAACTTAAAAATCTTCTTTTTCACCTTTTTATTTTACCATAAGTTTTGGCAGTCATTAATTCATGCATACTCTTCTGGTAATTATTTATATGTGAAAGAGCTCAACTGTATAGGCTGTAAAATGTAAGCAAGGTAGTAAGAAAACAATCAAATCATACTACTTTTTTTATATATACATTTGAAAGAGTTTTCTTATAATTTTTAATATTCGAAAAATAGATTATAACAGATACAATATTATGTAGGTATCTAAAAAAACTCGTTATGTAGGTACTTAGAAAAAACTCAAACCTCTGGTCATACTATTTTTTTTTTTTTTTTTTTGGTTTTAGAAGTGTAATCTTCCTTTTGTTTCAAGTGCAACCTAAAAAAGGTTGGGGGAGAAGGTAAGAACCTAGAACAAGAAAATATTGAAGCAAAAAAAGCTAATGAGTAAAGCCTTTTGCTTTGCATATAAACTTGTATAGACTAGGTTAAAGAAGATATCAACAATATATGGTTTGATCTAATTGCTAAACTCATAATGTCGTTTGACCTTTGTTTCAAAGATCAAATAGTTAAGAGGAGTTCACATCAAGTTTTAGGTTAGGACCATGTAAAAAGGTAGTTGGTGTAGACTAAATATGAATTTCTGAGAGCAATTTTTCCAGACCTAATAAATTTGACTATACTATATAGTGCTCCACCTAAAGTAGTGTCTAATTAAACAAAATGAGCTTAATTAAGAAAAGAAACCATCATTTAAGATTAGATTAAGAGAGAGTTTGTCTCAAATTAATTAGCATATATATGATTGGAAATGCCATGTAAAAACATAAAAACCAACACCAAATCTAGGTGTTCTTTTATAAAAATGTGAAAACCAAGTATTATTATTTAGCTTAGCCTCTTAAGCTATGTAGTTTTAGGCATTTCTACCACACATAAGAGCCTAGTTAAGAGTACATAATACCATTTCAACCAAATAAACAATCCCACATGGCAGATGTTGAATATTTCAGTGCCATTAATTACACCAGAAGGTTCCACATAGATACAATTTTTCATAGCAAAAAAGTTTAACCATGGAATAATAATATAGTATCACATTTTGACCATTTTGAACTGAAACAAGTGGTCCTCCTAATCAATATATTATTTTAGCTTTGGTAGGGGTCGAAAAGCTTAGCCAAAATATTTAAAAAGAGACCAAAGTGAAATTGCTCTCTTAGCTATAAAGTCCTTATTCTAGCTTATAGAAAGTGGTTTGAGATTTATGTGGTCCATTTTAGGATGGTTGTGACTTTTTTTTTCTTTTTTTTTACTCGGTATATGCTAAAATGGCATATATTTCCCATAAGGGTCTTTGAAGATATGAGGTCTTTTAGACACTGTCTCACTATCAACAGAAGAGACTTGATTCAAGCCAAAGATGGTCTTTGATAAGGACACTTTCAACTGAGTAACAGACGGCGCCGAAGTTGGCCAATGTCTAAACTCTATGTGAATTAATCATACAAGTATAGTATAAGATATAATATATATAAATATATATATATTTATGCAGTTAATGTATTTAGACTATAGATATAGCCTTTATTTAAATTGTCTACAGAAAATATATTCAATGCAAAACTAAGGAAAGGATGGTTTGGACCACCAAGAGAGTGGACTAGTGCATTGCTAGTTTGAACAAAGAAAAAAAAAAGTTTAGTAAAAGGCAATATACTTTCTGGGGTTGATCCTTTTCCTTTATTATGAGTTGATCTTAATCATTAAGGGATATTATTACCTTGGGAGGAAAGCATGTATTAATTTGCTGCTTTTACAGGTAATAATAACCGCGGGGTAGCGTTTAAATGTCAATAGTTATTATTAGGGTAGTATTTTACACCTACACTGAGCAAGTCTTCAGGTGCTATTTAGGATAAGTATTATTTCGGAAGGATGATAATACACAAGGAATCTTAAAGCAAGATCTTAATCACTAATATCAATGGCATTAAGCCACTCCCAAAAGTTTGTTTGATGCTGCTTCATTCATTCATTATCTTAATATCTTTTTCTTTCTAACTTATGTTTATACATATCTCTAAGAACAAAGTTCTCAAATGATTTGGTCCAAGACCAGAGGAAGAAAAAAACGTGTTGAAATGGTTAACATCTAGTTCTATTTGAAGTAATGAGGACTCTATTACACCCCTATCAGAAGATGTCAAATTCCCATCAAAATAATAGAGACAAATGCCAAAGTGTTCATTGTTAGAAAGAGTGGTTCCAAACAAAAAGTGTTTTTCTATTTCACGATAAGTTTCCAAAATATGAAAGCTAGAAATTAAGCATAACTTGGTTCAAAATAGAAAGGCTTATAATTCTTCTAGCTATGCTTTTTATCTTCAAGCGGTGTCATAGTTCTTATCATGAAGCTGAGTCAGTTCAACAAGTTGGTTATACAGTATGTATGAAATATCAATAAGCATAGTAAAACAGAAATCTTTTCCCTTGATGAAACATCTGAAAGAATAGTATTCATTAGGATCCTAAGATAACAAACACTTTACAGAAACCAACTGAAAAAAGAGGGAAAAAGAAGTAATGAACAAATAGTATAGTAATATTCTGACTGTTAATCTGAAAAGGTATAGAATGAAACAAAACTGGATCAAATTCAATGAAAGGAGGACTACATAACAAGAGGATACATGCCTACAAAAAAAAAAAAAAAAGATAAACAAATAAGATGAATCCTCTAAAACCTGGAAAGACTTTCAGAAGTATAAGCTGTAATGTAAAACTTGACTACTTATCTTCTTCGATCATTAACAAACTTATGGGTGAGTGTAGCTACTTCAAATTCCCTTTCTTCTACGTTCTCTCAGATTACTAGGGATAATATACACAGAATCTACACAGAGTCCACCTTTGGAATGCGTACAATCAATCTGCTTCATGGAAAATCTAACTTCAGTTTCAGGTTCAGAATTAGTGACAATAAATTCTCCTACTTTGTACTCTATCCAGCAACCCCGCTTATGATTTCCATTTATTTCATCATGCTCCTTCTCATCTAAACAGAACTGACATGATGCTTGCTGACCATCAGACGTGGACAACTCAAATTGCACTGGTTTAATGTCCCAACCATGGGTGTGCTCAAAACTGCAAGCACGTCGTCCTAACCTTTTGAAAAACCTTCCAAGGTGAAGGCGAAAGGACAGAGTATAAATGTCAGCCGGAAAATGGAACTTCACCACCCCATCTACTTCAAACCACCAGATTTGCTGCAAATAAGCGACAACATGGAACCTGCAAAAGATCCACACAGACTAATTAAATGCTACCCAAATAACTGACTAGAGTTTCTGATTACATCTATGGATATGGAAAGCTGAGTTTCTGTTCACAAGAACATTTATGAATTTTTGCAAGATCAAATCTACCTAGTTCTTATCATATCTCTTAAAAAAATGATGAATTCCATGGAACAAATTGTCATGTATCTAGCATAGGAAAGCCGTAACTTGACATGGCATTTCAAAACAAATTGATTTGGATTGGACCTTACACCTCCCCCCCCCCCCTAACAAAAAAAAAGAGAGAGAGAGAGAGAGAGAGAATGAGTAAAACAAAATAGATTCAAATCAACATCCCAAGCCATTTAATAACATAGTCTCTTTTTCTTATTCTTCTTATTATATCCTTCCTCTTATTCCTCTTGCTATAGTCTCCTTCACTTAAAAAAGAAAACTACGGGCCAAGATGAAAACAGTGCACCTCCTTTTTTTGTCACATAAAAAGAAGCACAAAAGCAAAAAATTACTGCAATAGGCAAGCCCACAAAAAAAAAAAAAAAAGTAGCATACTATCACAAGTGAAATACAAAACCTGTGCTGCCTGATCTTGTTAATCTATGAGTTATAAAAAAAATGGTATTATAGAAAAGTAAACGTAAGCACATTTATAACACCCATGAGAAGCTTAGCAAAATTGATCATCAACTTGACCATCGACCTAGTTGAACAATCACATACCTTTACAGCATCGAGACTACACAAAAGGACACCTACTGTAGTAAGATAGAATAGCAAGTCTTTGAACAAGTGGAATTCCTTTACTGTTAATTAATTGAAATCTAAAGATAGTGAGACACTACTACTTCTCATTTCCGTTGATTTGATATGCTTTCCGAGATTTCAAGATTACTCCTATACTTCCCATGTAAATAAGAAGTTGTTTGACAAATCGTACAAGCAAGGCAATCCCACAAACTTTAAGTATATCACCTACAGTAATCACACCAAGAAAAAAGAGAGGGACAAAAGGAATCAATCTTGAACCTACTCCAACCATAGAACTATAATCAAAACTTGGTTACTTCCACGCACGCAAGGTACTGAGTAAGCAAACATGTAAGAGGATACCGTATAAGATTAGCATTTAAACTAAATTAAAAAGCATCGAAATCCCCAAAAATGGATTCACCCCATCAAAATTAGCAACTTAAGAACCTTCAGACAACTGCCTTAGTCATATATTATAATAAAGTTATGCTATTACTAACCTTGACTCTTCCGTGGGAACCCAATTCCAGTATCTTCTATCTTCGATACCAGTTATTGCCATCGCTCTTGCTGATATTGACATACAAACCCTACCCGTGACTTTGTCCAGCCATACTTCCTACCAAAAACAGAACAAAGAATATTCATAAAATTCAGAACATTCTTGCCCACACAAAAACCCTAATTCCCCAAATTTTTACTAAATAAACCCATGAAAGGAAATCAAATTTTAAAAAGAAAAGCACAAACCCAGAAAAGAAAATTAAAAATATTGCCAAGAAAACAGAAATACCCACCTTATTGCCGTCGTCGAAGGGAACTGGACGCGAGAGCAGAGCAAAAATGTCCTTCTTCGACAAGTTTTGGCACCTCTCGGGAGGTAACAAATTGAGTAGATCTTGATAATTAGTGGGCAACTTTTTTTCCCAAACTGAGTCAGATGAAGCCGCACCGCGAAAGGCCCGGTTGAGACGCGCCAAATTGCAAATCTCCGGCGGAGTGAGGTAGAGAAAAACGCAAGCTACGCAACTCTCCGGTATATCTCCCAGGCCAGGACCCAGAGTAGAACCATTAGAGCCTTCACTCATGCCAGAGAGCGACGCCCCCATCTTCTCGAATTTCTCACAACCCGACCCAGTCTCAACAATAAAGGTTCTAACTTCTTCTTCTTATTCTACTCAACTCAAAGCATCCGAACCAGCATCAATGGAAATTCTCAACAAAAAAAGAAATAAAAAATTCCACGAGTTAGAAAATGGGTTTTGGTATTGTTGTTTTGTTTGGTTAATTAGAAAACATCTAGTACAGATTTTTCTACTTCAGGTTGTGGTCAGTCATCGTCGTCGTTGTATACTTTCCGGGAAAGCCTATGGTTTTGGCTGAGTAAGAAGAAGTTGCAATTTAGTTGTATTGTAGCTGTGAGTAATGTACTGAAACGAATTAGATGTTAATTTCAAATAACAATAATTATATATATTATTTAAATAAAAAAAATAACGATCGAGAAAATTGCGGGGTTAAAAGTTAAAACCGAACTGGGCCCAGTAAGAAGGGGAATATGGGCTTTTAGTTTTTGGTATGGTAGGGCCCATATTTTGATGTTGGGGAAGTTTCTGATATTTAGTTGGGAAATTAACACATATACGGCAAATTGGAAAAAAATTCTAAATATACGGTATTTTAAACTAATTACAAAATTACGGAATCTATGCCTACCCAGTTATCCATATTACTCATTCCATTACATGTTGAATATCATACTCAAATTTGTATCAAATCATTACAAATATTATCTTGAACAACAACATATATATATATATATATATTAATATCTTTAAATTAATTTTGAATTACTTATTTGTACACTTGCAAAATTATAATCAACGTTTATACTTGATAAAATCATATTGTTGAAAGATCATAATCATAAAATTATTTTTAAAAATATAGGTTGTGTTTGGTAACACTTAAAAAAATAATTTTTTATTTAATTAATTAAAAATTTGACAATTAAACATAAAATGTGTTTGATAACTTTATTTTTATTTATTATTTTTTTGAATTTTAATCAAAATTTATTAAATTTTGAAAATAGAATTTTTTGACTTTCAAATTTTTTTTAAACCGTTTTCGACCTTTTTTTTTTTCAAATCAACACCTCGTATTGTTAAATAAAAAAATAAAAATGATCAAACGCGTTTATTATTTTTTGTTTTTAAAAACAAAAAACAAAAATAGTTACCAAACATATTTTTATTTTTTAAAAATAAAATTATATTTCTTTTTTTTTGTTTAAAAAATTCAAAAACAAAAATTTTACCAAACACAACCATAGCAATAAACTTGTAACAAATCTTTACAAACAACATTAGGAATGATCATCCGATCTGATCCAACATTTTTAACACTAACCAATCCAATCCAATTAAATGTTGGATGTTGGAAATCATCAAATCTAATCCAATCAAATCCGTTTTGGCCTACAAATCCAATCCAATCCATTTGTAATTGGATTGGGTCGATTTATTTTTATTTTTTTATCTTTGAACCTAAATTTTGATATTAAAGAAATTAACAAGCAAAACAAAAAACATACAAAAATCTAGACACCATGTAGTAATAATACCAATTTAAATCTTTACAATTGTCACATTATAGTCCTTTAAATATTAAGTTTACAACATAAGTCCATTAAATATCATGATAGAGAAATGCTAAGATTACAAATCCAATTGTAATTGGATATCCAATTTTTTATTATTGGATTGGTTCGGGGTAATTGGACTGGTTTGGATCTTGAGCAACCCTAAACAACATGATAGAGAAATGCTAAATAAGAACTTACGTGTTACAAACCTGTAACAAGCTTTTACAGACAACGATGAATTTACATGTTACAAACCTGTAACAAGCTTTTACAGACAACGACAACTATGAATTTACATGTTACAAACCTGTAACATGCTTTTACAGACAACATAATACATAGGTTTGTAACATGCTTTTACAGACAACATAATACATATTAGCAAATTATTGTAACTATCATTTACGAAAATAATTTATTGTTAAGAAATCGTAACCAAAATTTACATAAAAATATTATATTTTTCCATATTGTACCAAAAAATTACAGGAACCATCATATTTATACTATACAACTTAAAAATATAAATTGAATATATTCATTATTTATAAAAGACTTTATTAAAAGGAAATCTACAAAAATACATTAAAAACTAAAAAAGATATGAAAATCTATTACAAATTTGTAAATATCTGTTACAATTGTAAATATTTGTTACAAATTTGTAAACATCTATTACTAAATGGTAAACAACTTTTACATTTTTGTAACTAATATTTATAAAATTAGTTTAAAAAGAGATTAAATTGTAACTAAAAAATTTATTTTTGTAACAAAAGTTTCTAAAACTAGTTTTATAATTAGAAAATATATTTTTGTAACTAATATTTATAATAATTTATATAAATATTTATAATAACATTTTTGTGTTTATTAAAAAATTAGTAGAAAAACATGTCTTTTTGTCAACAAAAAAAATTATAGACTACTTTATAAGTAAACAAAATTCATTTTTGTAACAATATTTTTTAAAACTAGAAAGTAAGAAATTTATTTTGTAGCTAACGTTTAAAAAAATATTATATAATTTCAACTAACATAATTGTAATTTAGATTTATAAATATAATTTAAAAAATATTCAAAGAATAATGATATTGTGATTATCCAACAATATAGTTATTAATATTAATTTTAATTAACTATATATTGCAACGTATATAAATTATAATAATTTATATAAATATAAATATTTATTTTAATATTAATAAATAAATTCATTTTAAATAAAAATAAATTAATCTACTTTATTGAAAGTAGTAGCTGTAATTATTATTACTTATATTATTATATTATTTGTAGTATATAAAAAATTTGTTCAATTAACTAAAGCAACGAAAATCGGCACGGAGGGGAGGGAGACAGAATTGAGAGTGAAGAATTTACTTATATTTAAGTGACCGTATATTTGTAATTTATTTAAATATCCGTATATTTAGATTTTTTTTACCAAATGCAGTGCCCTTCGTAATTTTCCCTATTTAGTTTTGGTTGGGGCACAAAACAACTAGCGGCTGTCTCCACCAAAGCTATTGGTTAGGGGCCAAAAGGCAAATATAAGATAATAATTATGCTACATAATGAGGTTGAATAGCAGATACCAAAGAGTTTGGAAAGGAAAATGGTCCCAGATAGGTTGATTAGTAATATGTTTCAATTTTAACGAGCTATATTAATAATATAATGGGAAATTCTATTGTTAAGGCTTCAAATAGAGCTCCACTGGTAGGATTTTTGTGTATTTTCGACCACTAAATAGTTTTCGGTGTGATTTTTTTTATCATTGTGTATTTTGTAGTTATTTAGAGCATCCTGCAAATTTTTAAAAAATTATAAATAATTTACAGTGCAGAAAACTAGGTTCAAACATGTTGTTTTCCATGCTCATAAAAAAATTAGTCACACGTACAATAACTTGTTTTGAACTTAGTTTTCAGCACTGTAATTTATTTAGAATTTTCTAAAAATTTCCAAGATACTCTAAATAACTACAAAATACACGGTCATAAAAAAAATCATGTCAAAAAATATTCACGGATCGAAAATACACAAGAGTCTCATCGGTAGGGTCTTTTTGAAGCTCCTATAGTAGAATATTCCATATATATATATATATTGTATATATAAAAAAAAAAAATTCTATTGTAAGGGCTTCAAAAAGAGCCCACCAGTGGGGCTGTTGTGTATTCCCGATCCATGAACAGTTTTTTGCGCGATTTTCTTTTTATGATCGCGTATTTTGTAGTTATTTAGAGGATCTTACAAATTTTTCAAAAAATTCCGAATAATTTACAGTATCGAAAACTAAGTTCAAAAGATGTTGTTTTCCACGCGCATAAAAAAATTAGTCACGCGTGCAACTACTTGTTTTGAACCTAGTTTTCAGCACGATAAATTTTTCAGAATTTTCTAAAAATTTGCAATATGCTCTAAATAACTATAATATATACGGTCATACAAAAATCACGCCAAAAATTGTTTACGGATCGGGAATACACATGAGCCACATCGGTGGGGCTCTTGTTGAAGCCCCTAAAGTAGAATCTCCCTGTAAAAAAACATCTAGAATAAAAATAATATTTATATATAAATCAGTTTTAAAAAAAAATGTTATAACAATTAATTTAAATAATTTATATTAGAGTTAATCAAAAAATTAAGAAGAAAGTTATGCAAATAACCTAAATTACTATTCATTTATGTTATTATTTTTTAATATAGATTAACAAACACATATAATATTTAATTGAAAAGTACACCCTTGAATGTATAACATAGTTGTTATTTAATTTGATAATTATATAATTGTTTGATGATATTTGTATAGGTATATGACGTACTACTACTGTAAACTTTAGTGTTAAATAAAAGTTTTGTACACCTATATTTTTTCTAACTTTAAATATGTTTATACACTATAATATATATTTAGTATTTAAATTTCAAATAAATAACTTTATGAGATTTTAAATTTATGAGTTTATAATGATGATTTTTTTACACTAATAAAACATATGTGTTGCTACTTTATATTGTATTATATTGTATAGTATTATATTATATTGTTTTTATAGCCTATTTTCATATAGCATTATGTGGCGTAAATATATAATATTTTATTAAAAGTAAATACCAAATGTAAAAATATGATATACAATATAATCTAATATAATCCAATATGGCATAATACCACATATTAAATGTAATACATATTTTATATATTTATATATTATAAATGTGAGTTTAACAAAAATTATTGTTTTCCGTTAGATTTAACATTTTTTTATTGTTTCTAACTATGTTAGTTTTAAAGTCATCTAAATAACATAAATAGCTTATAAATAAATAAAAAATAATAAAGTTATCTAAATATGGTAAATAAATGTTAAAAAATACAAACTAATAAATAATCACATATTTTAAAATTTCATATTAATGTATTTAAATTACTCTATCAATTATGTTTTCAAAACTAAAATTAAAAAATATTTATGTGCTTAAATTTATTTTTTTATTTCTTGTATTAATTTTTTATTTTGTCATTTAATATATTTTGTTTATCCAAACATACATCTAATAGTGAAATAAGACATAAATATACATATTTTCTTATTTTTTTCATTTATTTTTTAATGAGAAATTACTTATTTTTATTGTTCTAGCCAATAATTAAATAATATATATATGTTTATATACAACTTTTTGTTGGCTTTAATTTTTTTAAATTAAATACTTAAAATTTGATCAAATAATTTTTTTTAAAATTTATAGTTTTAATTGAGAAATTTTTAATATTTAATTTTAAAACTAAAATGCACAATATCTTTATCTATAAAAAGTGTATATCTAATGAATTCTTGATTAATTATTTTTTTTAAAAACTATAAACAATGTTTTTGTTTATTTTTTTTAAATATGTTTATGCCATTCTATCATAATACATAACATTGTTTATTTATTTAAAATTTATATGACAATTTAAAAAACATAATTAAATAAATTAATATATTTTTTAAATAAAACTAAACAAACATTGCACGTTGTTTTTACCTAGAATATATATATATATTGTTGACACGATTTATCGCCAACAGTGTATTACGAAAATTAGTTGGAATGAACTAGTGCTTAAGGATAAACCGTAATGAGAATAATCACTCTTTAAGGTACTTAGAATGATATAGTAAAAATACCCGTTCCTTTTTACGTGGTTCGGAGGTTAAAATTCCCCTAGTCCACGAGTCAATATTATTGATGTATATCTCTTTCTATTTTACAGAGAATTTACATTACAGAAAGAATCCAACCCATTTTCTATCTCTTTAAGGTATTTATAGGAGAATGATCCCTGGGTAGGTGTTGGGGTCATCTCGTGACCACTTGATCCCTCACATCATTCCTGTGACACTGATGATTAACATTTACATTTTATATTGAAGTGTTGTCTAATCATTAGGTAAAATAGATCATGGATCGCATGGGCTAAATCAGGCGTGTGCCGTCTGATCATGCACGTTTATGTTGCGTATCTGGGAATTCGGGAGTAAACAGACACGTGATGTCTGTTTACGCACGTTTATATTGCATGGTCAACTTTATAAAGATCTTGGGGTACGTCAGACCTCTGGCATACCACGAGCTTAGCATAATGTCAGCTCGTGCCTTTTGATGCTATATTACACAAATGGTTCCAGGAAGTATGCTGCTTTGAACTCACCAGTTCGAGCTATTTGTCTAGGGAATCGTACCTAATTTCCTAGGATGAAAGGTGAACACGTGGCACAACGATTATAGCTTTTTTCTAGCCCGTTGTACTCGAGCTGCCTCAACAAGGTACGTGCTAACTTTCAGGGCGTACATTTGCCCCCTAAGTCCCTGCTCATGTTCTATGACGTCACTTCTGACTTTCACGGCAGGGACTTTTAAACTTCCTTTGCGATTATCCAGACCCTGCCCACCATTTCAGTGCTGGACACGTGGACCGCCGTGATTGGCGTCTGTTCGGGTTTCGAGGATTGTATTAAATGGCCTGGCCACCTTTTTGCTGCTGTTTCATCTTTTGAATCATGACCCTCGTATCTCGCATTAACTTGATCGGACGGTCCTCGTTTCCTTATGCCTTTTACGTATAAATAGGGCTGGCAATTTTCAGCACTCATCACCTTTCATTCGAAATTTTTCTTCATTTTCTCTCTTCTAAGCTTAAAAAATTCTTCTTCTTCTTCTGATTAAAATCCCAGAAATCCCCATAATCTCGTCACAAAAAACCCTCGAAAACCCACTCAGCAAGGATTTCCCCAGGAGCCCTTCTTCTATTTTGCTTGTAACTTTCGTTTGAAGAACATATTGTAAGTTTCCTGTTTTTTCGAGACTTGTATGTTACTATTTTCCACGTGTTTCAATTTTCTTCCTTTTTCTTTGTCATGTGAATCTGCACTTTATAGTTACCAATGGTAGGCTGCTCCTAAATAACTTTGGTGCATAAGTTTTGATTTTAGGCTTATTGAGTAGATCCTAAAACATGCCTAGGACTGTGATGTTCATAACTAGGTGATTTCTGGGTAAGTTTAGGAAATACCCATTCGGGATATGGAAGACGAGAGGTTTTTAGGGTACAAAATCGGGTAGCTTAGGGGTCACGTTTCTTAGGCGCTTTTTCTTTAAAACCCTTTCCCCAAGGCAAGTAATGGCCTAACTCTGCTGACACACGGATCCCTGAATATCAGGGATCTGTTGGGAAACCTAGGCGCATAGCATAGGCAACGTGCGGCATCACACGGGCTGATACTGCATCAGCTCGTGTGTTAGGACCCCTGGCCCTTGTTATTTCTCATGTTCAAAAATTCTACATCGCCCACTAAAAACTTTGTCGTTTTTATTTGATAGGCGAGCTGATGGAACCCAAGAAAGGCGCATCCAAGAAGAACGTAGTTGGCTCATCGTCCCACCAATCTCACATGGGAAATGAGGTCGTCCCTGATTCCCCCTGCCTGATTTCGGCCCCGTGGTGGAGAAGGAGGTCGCGGTCGCTCCTGACGCCTTTTTCGAGGCCGAAAGGATTGCCTCGAAGATAACGACCCAAGGAAGGGTCAACAAGATCCTGCTGTCCCATAACATTGAGGCTGGGACGGGGGCTCTCATCACCTGACCTCCCTACGAGGGGGAGCGGAGCTGCGCACCACTCCAGGACAATTTCGCGCCCTGGAGTGATGAACACTTGAAGGCTGGGGCCTTCCTCCCCCTTAACCAATACTTCGCGGACTTCCTCAACTATGTGAGGTTGACGTCGTTTCAACTTCCACCGAACTCCTATTGTCTACTAGTCGGGCTGAGATATCTCTTCCTGAAGCAGATGTGGGAGGTCCCCACTTTGGCAAATATCCTTTACTTCTTCTACCTCAAAGCCAGCCTGGACCAAAGGGGGCGAGGTGACGGGTTCTACTACTTGACCCAGTTCCCAAACTCGCCTTCAGTCATCGAGCTGCCTAGTCATCCCAATGACTTCAAAGACCAATTTTTCATGTCGAATGGGTTTCGCAATTGCGAATACCATTACTTCAACCATCCTCGTAAGTTTCCTTCCTATTCTCAGCTCGTGAAATTATTATTATTTTATTCTTAGATTTTTCGCGTGTATACTGATTGGAGCATCATTGTGCAGCCATTTTTGCGAGGACGGCCAAATCAGTGACTCTTGGTGGTCAATATGATACCCTGGGGGGGCTTCTGCCTAGTGAGAAGGACTACCGCTAGCTCGTGTCTGATGACACGATGTTGGCGTGTAAATTAATTTTCGAAGGCCAGACTTTGGCCCTGAGGAGGACGTGGGCTACTTACACAGTAGCTTGCGAGCTGGCACCCATCCCCAAGGGAGGCGCCACGGTCGTCGACGGCGACGAGCAGGAAGAGGAGCCCGAGGTGCCACTTGTGCGAAAGAGGCGAGCTCCTGAGATCGCTCGGGAGCCTGATCTGGACCGAGCTCAATTGGGGGCGGCAACCTGGCCCTCCGGCCAAGGTAACCCATACCCTTTTCGGGACCTAGATAGGGCAACCGCAGACCTTAGGCTAGTTAGGTTTAACCCAAACCAGCTCATGCATCGTCACCAAAACGATCCTGACCGTAATATAACCTTACTCCAGTGCGTTGATCAACTAGTACTACGTCATGACATGGGCCGCCCTAGGGGCCCCGTAGTAGTAGATAACACCTTGTCTTTTAGGTCGGCCTTCTTTGAGGAGTATGGAATTAATCTTGGGTCATGGCCATCCCTTCTCCAGGGTGTTGTAGCTCCTGGACTTAGGCAATATGTAGAGGAGTCCAGTCCTAAGGTAGAGCCTGATCTGGAACCTCCCCTAATCCAAGAAGTGGTTGACTTAGGATCTCCTTCCCCTATAGCAGTTCCGAGGCCGGAGGTCGTGGAAATAGACTCCTCTAGCTCGGAGGGTAGGATTTTTGTTACTTTATACGCATTTTCTTAGTAAACTGATGAACGTATATTCATGCTTAGCACATTTCCCATTATTTTTCAAGTGAGGAGATGGCATAGAGAGGGGAACTTGACATCCGCTCAATGTTCCAGGAGGGGAGATCCAGCGAGGGTCCCCTAGTCAAGAAACTTCGGCCCACGTCGAAGAAAACGCCCCCCTCAGCCGTGACTGCTTCCAAATCCCCGACTAAGGGGAAAGGCTCGGGCTCGGGAGCTCAACCGGCCGCAGCCCCGGAGAAGAGAGGTCCGACTGCACCCCCTCCTTGCTTTCCCTTGGCTCCTGCTCGGGACCCGGTAGCACCGGTTGGTCCCTCCCCCAGCTCCAGTGGTCCTTGCCACCACTGTTCGCATCCCCGTCAACCCCCAGGATCTGGAGCTGATTCCAAAAACTTTTCGGGGGGCCATCTACGAGACGGCGAGCTATTCGGTGGAGCATTTCTATAAGGCCAAGCCTAACGACCTAAGGACGATCGAGGAGAGGAGCCCGGAGAATGTCATGGAATCCGCCCTGGGGATGAACCTCACAGTAAGCATTTTCCCTCACTTGATTTTTATTATTTTTCCTTGGTATGTGTCTAATTGTCTCTTTGCTTTTTGCAGGTTGCCTTGGCTCAACATCGCAGCATATCTCGGGCCAGGGCCAGGAATGATGAACTCAAGGTCGAGCTCCAGACTGCCCAAGTTGCTCTTGCCACCTCTCAACAGAGTGAGCAAAGGGCCAAGGCTACTTTGGCGACGGCCCAAGCGGGCGAATAGGCGGTGAAGACTGCCTTAACCACGGCTCAAGAAGGCGAGCAGGCAACAAAGGCTGCCCGGGAGTTCTTCAGGCTGAGCTCGAGGGGGCCAAGGCCAAAGAGCTGGAGGTCAAGGCGGCTATTATGGAGGAGAAGAAGGCATCGACATCCTCCATGGAGAGCATGTTGTACCATTACTGGGCCTTCAATCAGGACGACAACTTCTCCTTCATGGCTTCCGACGTGTGGGGGCACTACCTCGAGAAGTTCAAGGCTCGACTACAACAGGAGCTGCAGTCTGAGACCAGGGAAGCCTCTGTCACTGGCGAGCAGGAGACTGAGGAGGTGACGTCCTCAGAGTGGCCTGGGGGGTCTTAATTTTGTTTTCCTTTTTGCTTTTACTTGTGTTTTTCCTTTGTAAATGCTAAGCACGAGGTTAGTCACCTCGAGACAATTTATATATATTAATTTTAGTTATCTAAGTTTTAACTTATTCTTCGATCTCTTTCTCATGCTTTATGATGTGCTCGGTAGAAACTTAGTTCGCGTTAGTTTTATTGACACCTCGCGTTTTTAAGAAAACCGATTAATCAATTTAGCCAACTTCTAAGTATTGGAACCTGGTTGTGTCTAGGATATTTAATTAAAAACTTAGTTAGTGTTAGTTTTATTGAATACTTCGCTTTTTCTTTAGAAAAAACATTGTCAATCAATTTAACCAACTTCTAAGTTTCGGAACCTGGTTGTGTCCAGGATATTCAATTAACAACTTAGTACGCGTTAGTTTTATTGACACCTCACATTTTTTAGAAAAACACTGGTTAATCAATTTAACCAACTTCTAAGTTTCGGAACCTGGTCGTGTCCAGGATATTTAATTAACAACTTAGTTCGTGTTAGTTTTATTGACACCTCGCGTTTTTTTAGAAAAACACTGGTTAATCAATTTAACCAATTTCTAAGTTTCGGAACCTGGTCGTGTCCAGGATATTTAATTAACAACTTAGTTCGCGTTAGTTTTATTGACACCTCACATTTTTTTAAAAAAAACACTGGTTAATAGATTTAACCAACTTCTAAGTTTCAGAACTTGGTCATGTCCAGGATATTTAATTAACAGCTTAGTTCGTGTTAGTTTTATTGACACATCGTGTTTTTTTTAGAAAAACACTGGTTAATCAATTTAACCAACTTTTATGTTTCGGAACCTGGTCGTGTCCAGGATATTTAATTAACAACTTAGTTCGTGTTAGTTTTATTGACACCTCATGTTTTTTTTAAAAACACTGGTTAATAAATTTAACCAACTTCTAAGTTTCGGAACCTGGTCCTCGGGTTGTCTGCCCCCCAAGTAATCAGGAAGTGGACTTGCTGGGTTACTTTGAACTAACATGCATAAGAAACCGTACAAAGATACAAATATACCATAAACTATCCCCTTTTTTTATATATATATTTCTAAAATTAAATGGCTTTTATATTCAAGCCTTACATAGACAGGTGGTTTGATCACTGATAATACTTTTTCAAATGTATAGCATTCCAGGTCCATGGTACCATTTCTCCACTAAGTCGGGCCAATTTAAAAGTACCTTCCTGTACAATTTCGACTATCTGATAGGGCCCTTCCCAGCTCGGGCCTAAGGCACCGTCTTTGGGGTCCTTGCCTGCTAATAATACCCTTCGGAGCACCAGGTCTCCTAAACCAAAGACATGATTTTTGACCTTTGAATTAAAATAATGCGTGATTTTTTGCTGATAATGTGCAAGCCGTAGCTGTGAATCTTCCCGTTTCTCATCAATTAGGTCGAGGGACGCGTTGAGTAGTTCGTCGCTCCACTCTGGGCTAAAGGTCTGGATCTTATGTGTGGCTACCTTTGCTTCGACAGGGAGGACGACCTCATTTCCAAAAGTTAAGGAGAAAGGGGTATGCCCCGTGGAAGTTCGGCGGGAGGTCCGGTGAGCCCACAACACCTGGGGGAGCTGCTCGGGCCATACTCCCTTGGCCTTGTCCAACCTCTTTTTAAGGCTTGCTTTGAGGGTTTTGTTTATAGCTTCGACTTGTCCGTTGGCCTGCGGGTAGGCCACCAAGGAGAAGCTTTTGATTACATCGTGCCTTTCACAAAACTTAGTGAAGAGATCGCTATCGAATTACGTCCCATTGTCTAATACAATCTTTCTTGGTTGTCCGAATCGGCAAACAATATTCTTGACCACGAAGTCGAGGACTCTCTTTGCGGTGATTGTAGCCAGGGGCTCTGCCTCCGCCCATTTTGTAAAATAATCGATAGCCACTACTGCATAGCGAACTCCCCCCTTCCCCGTGGGCAGGGCTCCAATTAAGTCGATCCCCCATACTGCGAATGGCCAGGGGGATGATATCATTTTTAGCTCGACCGGAGGAGCTCGGGCAATGGTGGCAAACCGCTAACACTTATCACACTTTTTGACATAGGAGATGGAGTCCTTCGATAGCGTGGGCCAAAAATACCCCTGCCGTAATATTTTCAAGGCCAGGCTTTGCCCCCCAACGTGATCCTCACAGAAGCCTTCATGCACCTCTTGCAAAATAGTTTTGGCTTCCTCTAGTAGAACACACCGTAGTAGAGGCAAGGAGTGGCCACGTCGGTACAACATCCTGTCTATGATTGTGTACCTTGGAGCTTGATAGAGTACTCTCCTCGCGTCGGTTAATTTTCCTGTCGTAAGATACTCTATTATGGGAGTCATCCAGGTCGGTCTGATATCGATCATCTCGACCTCCACCGAGCTTTCTGCCACGCTCGGACTTTCTAAGAATTCCACTGGTACTATGCTTAGAGTCTCGGCTTCTCTGGAGGTAGCGAGTCTAGCCAGGGCGTCGGCATTGGTGTTCTGCTTGCGAGGAATCTGCTCGACTAAGCTATACTCAAACTTGGATAGCTCCGTCTTGACCTTGGCCAGGTAAGCTGCCATTTGGGCCCCTCGAGCTTGATATTCCCCAGATACTTGGTTTACCATGAGCTGGGAATCGCTATAGCAGTGGACGACCTTGGCCTTCAATTCCTTCGCCACTCTAAGCCCGGCCAAAAGGGCTTCGTATTCGGCTTCATTGTTGGATGCCACGAACTCGAACCACAACCCGAAGTGGAAACGGTGCCCTTCCAGGGATATTAGGATGATCCCAGATTCAGACTCGTTCTCATTAGATGATCCGTATACGAAGATTCTCCATAATTCCCGCACTGGTTCTCTCAAGGGCTCTTCCTGGAATCCAGTGCATTCAGCCAAGGCTTGGCTTTTTATCATAGTTCGGGGTACATACAATATCTCGAACTGGATGAGCTCGACCGCCCATTTCAAAAAACGTCCCGATGTCTTAGGTTTCTGCAGCGCCTGGCTTAAAGGCTGATCGGTCATGACATGGATTGAATGGGATTGGAAATATGGCCTAAGTTTCCAAGAAGCCGTAAAAAGGCAGAATGCCAACTTTTCCATTAGAGGATATCGAGATTCTGCTCTGAGAAGTCTCTTGCTTATATAATATACTGGCTTTTGAACCTGGTCCTCCTCCCGGACCAACACGGCGCTGGCCGCATTTTCGGTCACGGCTAAATAGAGGAAAAGACGCTCTCCTGCCTTTGGTTTAGATAACACTGGTGGCTCGGCGAAATGTGTCTTTAGGTCGATGAAAGCCTGCTCGCACTCCTCAGTCCAATCAAACTTTTTGTTCCCTTGAAGCAGGTTGTAGAATGACAAACACTTATCGGTGGATTTAGAAATAAACTGATTGAGGGCCGCAATTCTTCCTGTCAGACTCTGGACATCTTTATGCGACATGGGCGAAGGCATCTCTAGTAGCGATCTAAGTTTGTCCGGGTTCACCTCTATCCCCCTGGCGTTGACTATGAATCCCAGGAATTTTCCTGACGCCACTTCGAAAGTACATTTCTGGGGGTTTAGCCTCATATTATACTTCCTTAGAATTCCAAAACATTCCTTCAGATCGGAGACATGGTTATTGGCAGTCTTTGACTTGACTAGCATATCATCAACATACACTTCCATGTTTTTTCCGATCTAATCTGCAAACATTCTGTTGACCAACCTCTGGTAGGTCGCCCCAGCGTTTTTCAGCCCAAAGGGCATGACTTTATAGCAGTACACATTGGTTGGAGTCATGAAGCTAGTGTGTTCCTGGTCTGCAGGGTTCATGGCAATTTGTTTATATTCAGAGTACGCATCCATGAAGGATATGAGCTCATGCCCTGCGGTGGCGTCCACCAACTGGTCAATCCTTGGCAAGGGGAAGCAATCCTTGGGATAGTCTTTATTTAGATCGGAGAAATCGATGCAGGTTTGCCATTTTCCATTTGGTTTTGGGACCAGGACAGGATTGGTGACCCAAATCGGATACTTAGCCTCGCGGGTGAAGCCGCACTTCTAAAGCCTAGCTACTTCTTCCTCTAGTGCCTCAGCTCGAGTCATACCCTGATGTTGGGGTTTTATGCCCTAATTAAAACCCAAATTCTTTGTAATCTCATTTTATTATCAATAAAAGAATAGAAATCATATTTTAGACTTGGTTAATCACTTTGCTCACATGTTTTATTTTCATGATTATTTGTTTAATATAAACTTCTATTAAATCCCGAGCATATAGCTAATCTTATTTATAGTGACGTAATCACAGTGGAATATAAATATGATTATATGTTCAAAATAAGTTAGTCCTAAGATTAGTCAGTGCATAGGATTTACACTGGCTTGCCAATCTACGATATGATCTACTTACACATTACAGTGTTATGTTCTTTCCAGAACATTAGCAAAGTAGATAAGATCAGATGTATTTGTTACATCGGACTGGACCGATATTGACAGTTGATAAGATAAGTAACCATACCGTTATTATCTATTCTAGTCATATCATATAGTTCACCATAGGTCAATTCAATATCAATTCTGAGTGGTTAGTATTCTAACTGATTGTATTATTTGAGTTCTTTGACTTGTTCGTTACCAGCTTACCCTACGGACTAGCCCATACTTACATCTTGGGAACTCGGTAGTATAATTGAGTGGGAGTGTTAATCATGACATGAACATCTATAGCTTCTGATGAAGAAGTGAAACGATGGTTTCCTTTTAGTTTGGTTCAAGGTGTTAAATGATAGAGATCTCATTTCAGTAATTAAATTAGTTTACTGAAATATCATTTACAAGGAACTAAGTGTTTTAAGGATAAAATACAATGAGGGGTAAAACGGTATTTTAGTCCTATCTCATTGTAGACCGTCTATAGAGGATTGAGTGACAATTATGATTGTAACAATGGATAATTAATAGCGTATCTATATTTGTTATAGAGCGTTCTATGAATTCAAGAGTGCAATTCCGAGTCTATAGTGGAGTCACGAGGAATTAATAAGTTAATAAATTTATTTGTTAGATTTATAATAACTTATTGGAGCTTGATTTCATAGGCCCATGGTCCCCATTGTACCTTGGATAAAATCATCTAGATAGTCTCAATTAATTGATTTAATCATCAATTAGAATTATCAAAGTTGACCAGGTCAATTTTGGATAGTTTCACAGAGTTGTGTAATTTTGAGAAGAAAAGAGAAATTATGGCAGATTTATTAATTAAGATAAATTGGTATCTAAATTAATAAATAAGTTTAAATCAAGGTTCAAATTATAAATAATTAATTTGATAAGGGATTTAAATAATTATTTAATTAATTCAATCAATAGAAAATAATACAAGTTTTGATTTTAAGTCCAATGGGCTTATAATCAAATGGGAAATTTCACGGGCCTATAGCCCATGATAATTTCGACCTAGGGCTTCAAAATGGCTGTTATTTTATTTATTTTTTAAATAAATTAAATGGCCTAATTGAGTCTATAAAAGAAGTGCTTAGAGAGAAGTCAAAACATAAGTCACAAGTCAGATTTTCTGATAGTTTTAGATTCTCTCTAAACACAAGTCCTTTTCTAAGCCTCTTTGTTATTTTCTCTTCTTCTCTCTATATCTATCTCATGTGTTGACAATTGCCCACACTAGTCTAGGTGGTTCTAAGGATACATTGGAAGATTGTGAAGAAAATAGAAGATCGGTTCAGTTTCTTGATAATACTCTGCGACATAGAGGATACAAGAGTTAGAGAAACTGAAGGAAGGACTGTTTCATTCCGTTGCGTATACTGTAAGTATTCTATTCTTTGTTTCTCTTTGAATTCAATTTTAGAAACATGTTTTAGGCTATCTCGTATTAATTTGTTTAATATTAGATATACATGAAAATAAATAAAGATCTTGTTTAAGTTTTTCCAACACCAGACGCCTCTGTTTCTGAGATTTCGCAAGGATGCTTTTGTCCAAATTTAGCGTATGCATGATGACACTCGGGCTGATTCCTATCATGTCTTTGTGGGACCAAGCGAAAACGTCTAGGTTTTCTTGTAAAAAAAGTAATCAGTTCTGCCTTTCTGTCGGCATCAAGATTTTTCCCGAGCTTAACGACCCTCGAAGCATCTTTGGGATCAATGCTTACTTCTTCGAGGTCTTCGATAGCCTGGAGCTCGGATGTATCTTCACCCATCCGGGGATCAATGTCCTCACTCGGGTTGATTTCCCTGCAACTGACCTACTGAGGTTCTTTCATCCCAGAATTATCTCTGACTTCCTGGGATTCCTCTCCTTGACCCTGCACGGCCATAGTCTGCTGCCCGAGTTGTGATTTTCCCTTCATGGAAATGCTATAGCATTTCCTAGCAGCAAGCTGATCGCCTCAGATAGTACATATTCCCATTGATGAAGGGAATTTCATCACGAGGTGGTGGACGACAGATATAGCTTCGAATGCCATTAGTGTGGGCCTACCCAAGATTGCGTTGTACGGGGTCGGACAGTCCACAAACACAAACTCGAGCAGCTTAGAAACAGTTCGTGGTCCTTCGCCCAAGGTTATCACCAACTCGATTGTTCCGATAGCTGTCGAACCTTCTCCGGAAAACCCGAACGACATCATGGAGGTTGCCTTTAGTTCGGCCACAGACAATTCCATTTTCTCTAATGTGGACCTAAATAGCAGGTTCACAGAGCTCCCATTGTCGACCAAGGTCTGCCTAACTCTCC